>NC_046366.1:29663083-30038083 GCF_011125445.2 Fundulus heteroclitus | reverse complement strand
AAACCTGTTGTTGCTTCCCGCCCCCCACCAGAGGTAGAGCAGGGATGAAAACTGAAGATTATCATGGAAAGTTTGTGACTGAGAAGTTTCTAACGTGATGATGTGACTTTAAACATTTCAAGTTGGTGTTTATTAAACCCTCTAGACAGAATAAGAAGGCAAAGTTAAATGCTTTGGACCAAATGTCAGCTTGTACCCACTTCTTCATACAGGATAGTGGGGGGTGTTTATCTCCACCAGTGACGGGGCGAGAGGCGGGTGCACCCTGACCATCGCTGGGATGTGTAAAATTATAAAGATTATAATCATATTTCTGATGTTATCTTTCTTGATCTTTTTAGGGTCCACAACAAAACGACATGTCACTCTTGGTGTTGCTGCTGCTGTTGTTGTTCTTGTTCTTGTTCTTGTTGCGCTATATTTCATTCTAAAGAAGGTGAGTCCGTGTATGTTATACATCTTAAATAGAAATATTAACTTCTCTAACCATCTACAACCTGTGTAGATTTGATGTTAATATTATGTCTCTTTTCTGATCACTAATATATATTTATTAATGTCTTAAAACAGACCTGATCACATAGATGTTAGAGAAAAGTCTGTAAGAAGTGTTGGATCAGCATTTTCTGTCTTTCCATTTGTGTTGATTTAAAAAGTAGTCAAACACCATCAAAACAATTAAGTTTTAGTTAAACATGGATTTATAATGTCATCTACTGGATTATTAAACAGCTTCACCCTCAGCATTAGAAGCTCAGAGAGTCAAATTAACTATGCTATCATTAACACTGATTGATGTATACTTTACCATTTCCTTCCCAGCTTGATCTATTACCAGAATGGATGTGCAATCTTTTCAGCAACCTCTGCAAATCGCCCAAGCAGGAAGATCCTCTTTCTACCTCCTCTAACCCACAGAGCTCTACACCTTTTCTCGAAGAACCTCAGCAACCCGTCAATGGCAGTGTTGATGAGCAAATTGCTCTTAACCCCCCTCTGTCCCTCAAGTTCTGATCATGTTACCATATCTATTGGTAGTCCCACATCCCAATGAATAACTTTATATCTCCAGAAGAATCGCCTACTGTACCTTTTATGTATGTTATTTTTTGCTATTCTATCCACTGATAAAGAACACTAAATATGGTTACTGAGATTGCCAGATGAAGTGGGATTTGTTGCTCCAGAGAATTAGCCTCTTTGGCTCCAGAGTCCAGTGGCGGGGTGGTCTACACCACCGAACACTTTGTGTTGCAGTTGGTGACAAATGGTTTTGCTGCAGCTCGATTATGGAAACCCTTTCTATGAAGCTCTCTACTGTTCTAGACTTAGCGTGAAGTCCACATGAAGTCTGGAGGTTTATAGCGATTGACTCTGCAGGAAGTTTCTCAGGTGACAGAAAGGGTTTGGACATGTGTGTCTTTTAAGTGTCTTGAAATGACATTTTTTATCACCTGGTTTTATATAAATGAGCTGAACTGACTGAGATGGTAAATTATAGTGCAATGCAAGAAAGAAAAATAATGAAGTTTCTATCAAGATATTTGCACACATGTTTTATTGTTCTAATGCAGGGGTTCCCAAAATGGGGTTCAGGACCCCCCAGTGGGTTGTAAGAGACCTCCTGGGGGTCGCAAAATTATTTGTTGCTGATGTACTAAACATATTTGTATTTCTTTATTTGTGAAACCGATACCAAATTAAAACTTTGCAGGTTGCTCAACAATCCCCATTTTAACGCAGGGGAAAGCTGTACTTTTTTGTTAGTTCTTCTGAAAGTACTACTTTATTCTTGTAATTCTATGACTTTATTTTTAGAATTTCCTAAAGAAAAGGAAAAATAAAATCCCTCCTGCCACCTGTTTGGTGGGTAGTAGGCTGAAAGTTTTGGGAACCCCTGGTGTCATGTACATTTTTTATCTCCAGTACCATTTGGAGGCAAATTGTGTATGTTGTAAATTCTATTTATTATCACTATAATAGATATAGAATAATATTCTATTTATTCTTTGCACTATGCTCACTTATATACATGACCTGCTGTCAGCGTATGTTTAAAAAGTTTGTTACAAACAAGTGCAATTGGAATGTTATTTTTTTTTCTTTCTGTATTTATTTTGTAAAATGTAATGAACTTTATATATAAAAATATAATATATTTACCTTTCTCTCTGTTATAATGTTATTATTTAAAATACTAGAATTTATCTTTGACTGTTTATGTCTGTCTGCATCATTTTCACAAATCACATATTCTGATCAGTTACATATCAGTACTTGTGTCACAGAAAATACTGTTTTACTCAAATATTTTTATTGGATAACTCCTTTTTATTTGTAATTGATCAAACGTATATTAAACCCGAATAAGGAGCATTTGAGTCATGATCACAAGCTTGATATCAGCATTGCAAGAGGAAGACAATTGGACCTGGTGGCCTCCAACCCCATTTAACGACGTGTGGTCTCTCTAAACAAAAAGGCTCCTTTACTCCCCTTTCAGATAGAATTTTACTTTCTATCCAGGATGTAAACAACCTGAATGAGTGACCACTGGCCTGCAGAAGGGTGTAAACTCTTAGCCTGATGATCTTGCTCTTCTGTGCTGGGCCATCCTTTAGGCTGCTGAGGTCTGTTACGTATATAAGTTTCACAAATAACAGTTTATTACCTCATATAAGAAGGCAAGGTAAATAGTTGCATGCTTTTCATGTTTATTCTCCAGATGGGAAAAAAGTTGCGCTGCACCTTCTCCTTTGGAAATTGAAACTCTTATGCACCCCTCTAAACCTGGTAGCATTCATAATGGGACCTTTTCCACACACTGCCCTCTGGGGGGCGCTATTTATCCACAAAAGCCTGCTGAAAGTCTGCTTCCACATTATAGAGTCTGCCTGAAGGTGTGAAGCTATCAGATGAACCTATGATGCACGTCAGATAGAAGTACTGGTACATTTTACATCATCATTTCCGTTCCCTCCCCTTTGTGGAAACACCCCCTCCACTAATTGACAAACGTCTCTTAGCCTCGGCTCGTCACAGCATCATTACATGAAAACATGGTGGACGTGGAGTCATGCTGTGGCGATGTGCTCCTTCTGCGTGGTAGGGTCCTGATTATTTCTCTGTTTGAAACCTTAAAACAGCATCTGACAGTATCAGAATCAGCACATTACAGGATAGAGGTCTTTTTAATTCAATTCAGTTTTATTTATATAGCGCCAATTCATGAAACATGTCATCTCGAGGCACTTTACAAAGTCAAAATCAGTCAGATTATACAGATTGGTCAAAAATTCCTATATAAGGGAACCAGTTGATTGCTTCAAAGTCCCGTCAAGCAGCATTCACTCCTGAAGAAGCGTAGAGCTACAAGAAGAGTCGTCTGCATTGTACATGGCTTTGCTGCAATCCCTCATACTGAGCATGCATGAAGCAACAGTGGAAAGAAAAACTCCCCATTAACGGGAAGGGAAAACCTCCATCAGAACCAGAACCAGGCTCAGTGTGAACGGTCATCTGCCTCGACCGACTGGGGTTACAGAAGACAGAGAAGAGGCACAACAAGAGAGACAAAAAAGCAGAGAAGCTCACATTGATCTAGTAATCTGTTCTACATTAGATGGTAGTAGCGGGTGATCTGTCTTCCTTGGATGATGTCACAGTTAACAGAACGCCAGACCAGGTGTACCTACTATGAAGAAAAAGAGAGAGAGCAAAAAGTTAAAAGCTGAAATGACGACAGTCATTTCAATGCAATGCAAAACTAGAAACCAGTAGACTGGAGAACAGTAGAAATCAGTAGAGTGAGAGAAATAGACCCTGATGTCCTCCGGTAGCCTAAACCTATAGCAGCATAACTATAGAGGTAGCTCAGGTTAACATGAACCACTCTAACTATAAGCTTTGTCAAAAAGGAAAGTTTTAAGATTAGTCTTAAAAGTAGACAGGGGTCTACGGACCAGTTTTGGTCTGTGAGGCAGACAATGTATCAATGCTGGTTTTAGAGGACAGTGGAATTGGTTGTCTGAATTTAAAACATATTTATTCACTTGGTTCAGACAATTTCTTAGATTAGATTATGCCCCAAATAGCATCCATTCCATTTTATTTGTTTATTTATGGCCAAACCAGCAGTGCAGTGGGCTATTTCTTATTTTTCTATACACTATCAAATATTCCACCAGTTTTTAGCGGACTTATTGAAATCAATATGCGTGATGTAAACAGCCACGGTCTTTCAGAATGTGTTTACTCCAGCTGAAAATCTACATTAAATCATAAATATGAGACCACTTGCATAAATAAGGCTTTTAAGTGTAAGTTATAAGATGCTATTTGCTGTGCAGGGCTATTATAGAAGCAGATTTCTGCATGCTGACTGAGAATCAGATAAACCCTGAAACTCTGGTTTGCACGCATTTAGGTCCTCGTCTGGTTTCTAGTGTCGGAACCTTATGGTCTCCTCTTTGGTTTTTAAAGAGGATGTGTTTTTTTTATCTAGCATTTTTACCAGCTTTGGAAACATTCATGAAACCATTTGCAACATCATTAGACCTGAGCTTCTGGGGCTTCAGCCTTGGATCTCACAAAAGAACACATTTTTACTTGTCCGTGTAAAAAGATGCGTTCATTTTCTTCAACTGAATAAAAACTAAACTGAAGTAATAATCTTTGGACCAATAGAGGAGAGATCAGAAGTTAGCTCACAGCTTCAGATGCTTCAGCTAGAAACCACTGACCAGACCTGAAATCTGGGAGTAGCGATGGACCTCGAAAAGCATCTAAAGACAATTACAAGGTCGGCTTTCTATCACCTGAAGAACATTTCCAGGATTAAAGGACTGAGGTCTCAGCAGGATCTTCAAAAACTAAACTTATAAAACTAATCTGTTTATATTTGGTAGAATTGAGAACATGGTGGTTGCACGGGTTCTGATATCATCATGAAGGATCATACTAAGGTACACTTGCACACGCCAAGCCGGGCATACCCGGTACAATATTTTCAGTTGTTGTACTCATATAGAGCTCAAACTGTAGGATGAAACCGCAGAGTTTTAAAGTTCACAGCTCACCGGATCTGTTCTGTTGAAGGAGGGGAGAGGTGGCCAAGTGGTTAGAGCAGCGCGCTTGCGCTCTGAGAAGGTTGCAAGTACCTGGTTTGATCCCCACAACCTGCACTCTGGGTCCCTGAGCAAGACCCTCAACCCTTGATTGCTCTCCAGGCACAGAACAGTGGCAGCCCACTGCTCCCCAAGGGGATGGGTTAAGATGATGAAGTGAATTTCTCCATTGTGAGATCAATGATGTTCAATTATTATTATTACTGTACAACTCTGATGCGATCTGGCTGCTCACATTGTACGTCCAAAAACAACGTCAGACTCAGCCCTGTAGAGAGATGGCGCTTGTTGGACTCGTCTATCTGGAAGCCAAATGTAAACAGTAGAAGAAGAAAAAGACAGAAGTGTCAATGCTCTCTGTTAAATGTGAGGCTCACTAGAACAAAATGCGCTGCCTTGGCAATTCTACGAGTTGCTCCTACATAGTTTGACTCCATGTTACACGTACCGCCACCATGCTTCTCTCCACTCCTGTGTTTTAGTCTAAGAAGAAGAAGAAGAATTCCCTTGTTTGCAAATGCGCAGTGTGCGAGGTTGGGGGGAATTTGGCTCGTAGACGTTCGTATCTCCGCTTCAACAACAGGAGGCGCTCACGAGGGCTGACTGAATTTCAAACATGTTTGATTTTCATCCGACTGTACAATTCCTGGTCGAGAGGTGGTCATGAGAGGCTGATAGCCCCCCGTTAACCACTGTATACAACATGACGCAGCTGAAACTCTGCCCAGTCCAAAAAAATTCTTGCACAACTGAAGAATCGGCACAAAAAGGGGGGAAAAAATCATACAGTGTATGACCGGCTTTAGCTACTTTGAGATGCTGCCGTATTATCATGCATTTTGCAGAGTTTTTAACTTGAATATTTCATCTTTTTTTTATGTCTTACTTTTGGGTAGTGGTGGATGGACCTCTTTGCAGACAGACACTTGGAAGCGGCATAGTAGAATAAAAGGTGACTTAATACTTAAAGGAGCAATAAGAGATTTTTCACCACTATGTGGAGCTTGAGCACTGTTGTAGACCAAAACAAGATGTAGAGGCTTGGAATTTTGTAGAGGCAAAAACAGGCACCCCACATAATTTCATTTTAGTATTTGCTTTACATAAAATTCGTATGGTACCATTTTAATTTGAAATGGGTTACCGCTATATCTATGCTTGCCACCAGGGGGCAATACGCAAGTGATAGAGCGTAGAGCTGCGCACTGGCCGAGAAAGAATAAATCCTCTCATTGAAAAGTGATCATCAGCTCAACCCGTGTGCTGTCTTTATTCTTTATCACAGGTTATGGTCAACAACATCTTGTAGGTTTTGCAACCTACAAGATATTGTTGATTATGTAGTTGCATGTGGCAAAAGGTGAAACGGTTTTTGTGAGAGATATTTGTGTTTTGAGTAAATGAGTGTTGAAGCTAACATGCTAAAGCTAACGGCAATGCATAGGAACACAAGGTGGACATGCTAATCTTAACCAGTTATGGTTTTGCAAACCTTATGAGTATTAAACCATAAATTTATGAAATATTTTCATTCAATATCATTGACATATGTTTGGGTTATTTCCAACCACCATAAAATGTTATTGCAATCCAGTATAGAAATCCAGTAAATGGCAGCTAAGTACAGTTCATGTGGTTAAAGGCACCATTCAAACATTTGAAAAGTATTAGTAATTCATGATGCGATTCAAATAAGCCCATTGGTTATGATATTAACAATGTAAATGTGTTTGCATGTTAAAAACTAGAATTTATTAAAAAAAGACATATAAATACTGCATTTCATTTAATGATAAAAATGTAAAAAAAAATGTAAATATAGTGGAAACAGTGTGATGCATAAAGAAAATTGATTCATGATTAACAAAGTGTATTTTTTATCTGGTTTTGGTTTATTTGTGAGTTTAATGACTAGAATAGCTTAAAGAAGCTATGGCCATGAGATGTTGATTCTGGACTTAACTAGGGTCACATAACTAGTCAATATGGACATTTAGGTAATTAAAAGGTTACTAAAAGTTTGATTTCATGTTGATTTAAGGAAGAATAAATCCTCTCATTGAAAAGTTATTTGCTCAACCCGTGTGCTGTCTCAATTCTTTATCAACATATGCCCTCCGAGCTGAGCCTTGGAGGAGTAACAAAGACGTGCATCAAGCCACGCCTCTCTCTATCTCCGCTCCAACACTCGGCAGCACCCATTTCTTACAAACATTAAACAAGCAACCAGTTCTTTCTATTTCTTGAACTTCTCAGTGAGGTGGACACCAATGACAGCCAACACCATGATGATCAGACCGACCACCATCACTACACAAATGGAGACTCCAGAGAGCCCGTCTGCATCTGCAACAGGAAAGCCTCCATTTACAACCTCATCTCACCGGGAAAACATCTGATAGCCACATTTGTTACTTTTTTTGTTGGTAAATCTCAGACTTACCAATATACTGGTAACAAAGGAGATCAGTCGCGGTTTTCTTCTCTGACCAGCTGACCCGGTTGCTATGATTACAGACGATCGATAAATTTGACAGGCAGACATGGAGAGAAGCACCGGATTTAGTGGCCTTTGACTTCTCTCCTCCCTCCTGATGGCAGGTTTTGGTGGTACATCTGAAAGTGCTGCTGATGTCCGAGTCCTCAGTGATGCATGTCACTGTGAGGTTACAGGAGGAAGAGGCGCTGGACACGGAGTCAATGACCAGATCGACTGGACTCACTGGATCTGAGGAGGGAGAGTCAGGGCGAGAACCATTGGAGGCATGAAAGCGAAGTAGTCATATGTAGAACAGTTTTTCATTTGGACCAAACGTCAGGCGGAGCCCGGGGGGCAGTCATGCAAAAACTGCCACTGTAGAGGATACATTTTTGTTCTACCAAAGTAAATGTTATGCATTCAGTAGATAATAACCCTACCTTGAACTGTGACGTTGTACTCAGTCAGTGTTTGCTTTGAAGCTGCTGTTACGACTGCCGTATAAAGTCCACTGTCAGATTTCTGGAGGTTCTTTAATTTAATTGAGTGTTTTTGTCCTAAAAGTTCGATTCTTCCAGCGTAAGCCTCGTGGATCTTTGGTTCTCCGTTTGAAAAGAAAGACACCAGCACATCATTTGAGACAAATTTCCATAAGAAGAAGTGAAGATCCTGGGGTATATCCGCTTCTGAGACATTAAGAAAAACATCGCCACCCGTCTGCACAAACACAGTCGAAGCATCGATTCCTGTGAGATAAAAGACATGCAATGATATCAATTTTAATATCAATAAATGTATTTTTTTTCCAAGTCCTTGAAAAAGCCATGTTGAGTTTACATTTTGATTCATGAATATAAGTCTTGTGAAATTCATCTAGAATTGCTATAAATTGTGTTCTCATCTGAAAAAATACCTTCTCAGAAATCATTTTTATACTGTTATTATAACAGCAAATCTTTAGGCTGAAAAATTAAATTACTGTTAAATGAATAAAAAAAATTCGCTTCTTGTATCCCGTATTTATATGGTCAAATAAATGTTACATTGTTTTTTAATTCTAATTTTTGTTTATTCAGAATATAATTGTATTTTATCAACTCCTACCTGGCGCCTTGATAATAATCAGCAGAATCAGAAACAAAGACATCATAAACTGTCAGAGTTCAAATCTTTTACTGTCTGATAGCAAAATGTTGGGCAGGAAATAACAATCTTGCAGAACATGAGAAATGCGTCACATTTGAGCTCTTCCTGTCCAAAACCACCGCCAGTCACACGTTCCTGTCTAGTTTTAAAACCACTCACCTTTATGTTGTGGTCTTAAATGCTGCAGCTTCCCTTTGTTCAAACGGTACCTTTACTTTTTCCATTTAAACGTTTCTGGACTTCTTTTATTACAACATGAAACGGAGACAGCCACCAAAACAAATTAAAACATTTGAGAAGTTTTTAAGACATGTCCAGGCCCCCGTAAAAAAAATTAAATCTTTCAATTTAGTTTTAGAACCTAAATATATAAATAAAATTATTTATTTATTAATGACAAAGCATTTCATCGTCATTTGATATTTATTAAAGATTATAGATTGTGTTTTTCCTCTCTTCACTCCAATAATGTCAGAGGCCCTGACACCCAATATGTCATGAAAATAAATAAAGATTTAATTCCTGTTCCTCTTGAACCTTTTGGTGAGCACTTGGAGTTTGTTTCAGCATTCATTAAGACACAAACAGTTCAAAACATGAAAACTGGTAAGCATGGTCTAAAACCGCCGCTGGATCTCTGTAAAATAAATCAGGCAGAGCTCCAAAGTCGTAGTACCAGAGTTCTGACCAACACTCGCTCAATAGCGAGCATTGCAAGAATAACTTGTGTTCTCATGCATTGAACAGGTTCTCTGTCGATAAAGAGATTCAGAAACCTTGTTCATGGTCTATAAAGCACTGGATGGTCTTGGACCTAACTATATATTTCAGTTTGTGGTCAGTAATGAACCATGTAGACCCCTCGGGTTGTTAGAACCATCTTTACTCTGTGTCCAGAACTAAACAGGAAGTAGTATTTAACTTCTATGCTGCTCGGGTCTGAGACAAACTTCCTGAAAACCTGAAATCTAGAAACTGTTAGTTCCTTTAAGTTAGGACTGAAAACATTACTGTTTAACCCATAAAAGGCCAACGATTGTGGTTCCTTTTTATAATATCATAGCTATTTCTGTGTTTAATTTTGCATTTTAATGAGATTATTACTTTATACGTTGTGTTTTTTGTTTTGTTTTTAATGTCTTAAAGAGTTCCTTTATTTTCTTGTAAAACCATTTAATAATTTGTGCTATACAAACAAACTTGCTTCACAAAAGTTATTTCAACTTATGTTTCGTTTAGGGAGTTCTTCAAACTTTAATCACACTAGCTGCAACAAAGCAAGTTTATCAGACGTAGTTTTGTAAGTTGCAATCGGTCGCAAGGACAAGAGATCGTGAAGTTATTCAAAAGGTTGGTGAAGATTCTCAGTCATCAAGGCCATGATTAATAAAAAAAGTAAAAAAATAAAATGACTATTCTGAAGCTTCAAAGTAGAAGTCCAATCGTTTTATTATTATTATTATTATTATTATTATTATTATTATTATTATTATTATTATTATTATTATTATTATTATTATTATCTTTTTAGATTATTCAAAAGGACATTTTTATACATATGTTTCTAGGAAACCACATCTAACTTTATCCGAATTAACATTTCATGAATTTTAGGAAACTGGAGAAAACAAAATGTCGCAGGTTATCATGGGAAAACGCTGACCACTGTGCACGCTCCTTAACCGTCAGCCGGGGGAGAACCCGGGTAGCAGCGATGTGGGAGGAATGTTCTGTTTTTATTCTGGTGCATTTATCTCCTCATTTATTTATTGACGGATCTGGTTACAAAAGAATGTCTCGCCCCCCTCTTTCACAGGTAATTTTATAAAATTAATGACTTAAAAAAACATTTTGGGATCCTTCAGTTATAATAAATAAATAAATAAACAAATAAAACAAACTGGGGAAAAACATATCAAGTAGGGCTTATTATATGCAAACCTACAGACTAAGGTAATCATATAACTACCTGGAATTACAAATGAAACCCTGGAATTGGACAAAAAAATTATGTTACTAAATAAAGCTTGGAAGTTGACTTTCCTTCACACGTTTATTCAAAACAAACAGCTCTTTCGAGAAGTAATACAATATACTTTAAGGCAATAAAGCACTTTTTTTTGTGTCTAAATGGTTAGAAGATGGGTAGACTACTTCAACTCTGTTAACTGTTTTTTCTCAGTGTAATACTACTAGTCTACTACTACTACTACTACTACTACTAATAATAATAATAATAATAATAATAATAATAATAATAATGTGTATGACCATTTTATACACTGACTTTATTAATTAAGACACATTTTTTTTTATTCCGACCTGATATGTTTACATCAGCCACATCGTTGTAGAAGCGTTAGATCTGATCGGGGATCAGGCGTTACACCATTTTTCTGCGTGATCCAGACGCGCCGTTTACCGGTGTGCAAACGCCCTCTCGTTGCACCGGTGGACAAATGGTGCGCACGCAGAGCTCTGCCTTGCGTAAAATCAGTTCCTGGTCCAACAGCTTGTGCCTCCTCTTACTGCAGGTCACCGATCGGTGGTGTCAGATATGCTTGGCTGGAGTCGGTCCTCTGCGTGTGATCTGTGGGGTTTGAGGTGAGTTTTTATGCAGCTGAATGTCCTGTTGGCAGGCCGCCGTCACACTTATTGAAACTAACCATAAACCAGACGGCTACGTTGTTTTTAGCTTTCTTCTGTCACTTCACTGCTGAAATAGTTTCTGGTTTCACATGAAAGGTGATTCTGATGTAATATATAATTCAAAAGCACTGGGCAAGGCTGAAACTTAGTTGCGCGTTTAAATAGTTTCTTTTTTGTGTCCTAATTTAATATTAGCAGAAAGTCAATTCTTAGAAATGTTGTTTGTATGCTCTAGATAAGATAAAACATGCGTATCCAACCCACAGCTTACGTTATTTTACCTGTTTTTCCTGATCTTGTTGCTCGTTTTCAGACTTTGTCTCAGGTCAATACATTTATTGCCCTACACGCCCATTAGGATAAGCACACCACACTGTGTGCACAGTCAGCAGAAAGAATGCTGTCTAGGATTATATGAGCTTTGTTGGAGGAGTGGCTCCACCTTGTAATCTTTGACCCAGTCAAATGACTTAAATTTAGGCCCATTTTGTCACATTATTTGTATTTGTTGGGATTTTCTGTAGAAGACAAGCACAAAGTAGAGCAAAATTGTGAAAATGATTTAATATTTCTCTTTTACAAATCCAAATAGAAATACAAACGAATGACTTGCATTTGTCCTCAGGCCCTCTGATTGTTGATCAGTTCCACCTTTCTTCAATTGCACATTTCTATTTTTATGCTTATGCTATTTCTGATACCTGTACAATCTAATTTTATTATGGTTTAAATTTTGCCTCACTGTACAGCCTCTTATTTGTATTTTTTGTTTTAATATACACAGAATTTCCCCACTGAGGGACAATAAAGGATATTTCTATTCTTTTTAATACTTTGTTGACGCACTTTTAGCCGTGAGTCCTTTGAGGTATATCGCGTTTGCGTATCCAGAGGACTTCTTTATGTAAATCGGGCTGGGCGTGGCTGTTTGGAGAGCATCTGTGAAGGCAGGGAGATTTAATTTGTAAAGCAGCAGTCATCCACAGGAAAATTCAAAATGCTTTCCAGGAAAAAATAAAATAAAACAGATGAGATGCAACCTAAACACAAAATGCATCAGAAACCAGAAATAAACATGGAAAACATAACATAGTGCATGAAAGGTAACAAACATTAAAATCTAAGCAAATAAAAAGCAAAGATGCAATATAAATTTAAATAAAGCAATCTTTGGCCTTTATTTGTGTTTTTTAGTAAATCACAGGTGAGATGCTGAAAAGCATAAATGTTGCCTCTCTTTGCTTAGTTCTGGTTCTGGGAAGGCGAGTGGAAAATGCTCTGATGTCCTGAAGGGTTTACGTGGTTCATTCAAGACAAATTAAACAAAGATGGTTTGACTCAGTGATGATTCATGTTTTATGTAAACGGTTCCAAATTACTGAAATATTCATACTGCTAACAGGACAAACAGGCCAAATAAAGGTCCAGGAAGAGGCTCTGTGTTTTATTTTAAAGCCCAGAAGTTATTTTGCTCTGCAGAAAGAGTTTAAAAGTAAAGATGGCCTTAATGTCTCACGTGCTCAGTGGAGAACAACAGACTGTAAAAGGTTTTAATTAAATCAAAATGTGAAAGTGGTTTCTTCATTGGTGGCATGAAGGGCTGGTAAGATGCAGCAAAACTGAACATGTTTAGAGAATCAATTTTTATCAAATGTTTGGAAAGCTGACAGGGTAATTAAATTTTTTTTAAATACATTTTTTAAATATCTTACCATTTGACAAAGATGCATGAAAATCACGTTAACATCAGTTTCCTGTTTTTCAAATGGAAGAAATTACAACCAGGCAGCATGATGTGTTGAAGTTCAGAGAGTCTAAAACTTAAAAGGTAATTTTAAGAGAAGCTGATTTTTTTTTTTTTTAACCCGCACTAAAGTATTTCTGTGTTTTAAGAACAACTTTTGTCAGATTGAATTAGAATTAGCAGAATCTCAGATTTACTAACACCTCTTGCTAATGTTCTCTAAAAAAAAACTTCTGAAGCCTTCAAAGAGCAGCTGGATTTATGCCGAGATTGAATTACACACAGATGGACTCTGGTATGTTGCCTATACTTCTGAGGAGAACTGTTTGCTTTTTCTTTATTAGGGGCATCAGCTTACAGAGGGTTGAAAACAAATATACGACACCCTTTTTAAGATGTTTATATGGGAAACATTTTTCAAAGCATTTATTATTATTTTTTTCTTTCATTTTAGTAGTGATTGCTAATGTTGGTATATAATATGAAATCCAAGTTAAATACTCTAATTTTTGTGGTAGTAGGGTGACAAAATGGGGAAAAATGTTCAAGTTTGGCTTCACTTCTCTTCTTAAATCCTTACAGTTCACTAACAGCCGTGGCTGTAGCACAGAGGACGATGTTATCAGTGTGATAGACAAACATTTAGGCCTATGCATGTGTTTTCTTAGCAGATCTTAGCTCTTAATAATGTTCAGCCTCAGATGCTTGTCAAAAAACTGATTACTATGAAATGGTTTGATTCTTTTCTAACAAACGGGTCCTGACAGATGAGCGTAAATTACTCTTTTTCTTTGGTGAAATACTGCAGCACAAGCGTGCCTCGAAATTCTCCGTGAGTTTTTACCTTGTACACTAATGAATGCTGAGTGTGCAGCCTAATAATTATGCCATCAGGCCTTTTGTTAGCTGTGACATCATCCAGGGGAGGCAGATCATCCACTATTACCATATGACATAGAAAGTACTCCTGGGTCAATGTGAGCTTCTGTGCTTTCTGTTCCTCTGCTCTGTCTTCTCTAACATCGAGGCAGATGAGCGTTCACACTGAGCCTGGTTCTGGTTCTGCTGGAGGTTTTCCTCCCTGTTAAAGGGGAGTTTTCCTCTCCACTGTCGCTTCATGCATGCTCAGTATGAGGGATTGCTGCAAAGCCATCAACAATGCAGACGACTGTCCACTGTGGCTCTACGCTCTTTCAGGAGGAGTGAACGCTGCTTGGAGAGACTTGATGCAACCTGCTGGGTTTCCTTAGAGAGGAAAATATTTGACCAACCTGGAGGATTTGAATGATTTAATTTGACTTTGTAAAGTGCCTTGAGATGATATGTATCGTGAATTGGCGCTATATAAATAAAACTGAATTGAAAAATTTGGCTCACTATGCTGTCTAAATCTAGACTTGAAAATATAACTATGAGAATACTAGGGTTGAATTTTCAGCCTCTGCTGTCTGCAGTCTGTTAACGATGGCTCCATAATAAAACGGGCAAAACCCATCTTGCAGGATTTGTCCCACCCTACTGCTCTCAGATTATGAACTATTATGTTTGGGTAAATGTTTGTTATTCATTGCAAAAGCAACCGCCTTAAATTAGAGATGCACGATCCAGTTTTTTTCCTGTCTGATCCGACACCCGGGCTGAGCGTATAAACATATACATTGCCATGTGAGTGAAGGCTTCACTAGCTGCTGTGTGTGTGCTCTGAGTGATGATGTAACAAGTGTTGCAAACATAGAATATTGCTGTTAATGGTATTAATAAAAAAAGAAATGGCTGGATCGGTGTAATCAGTTAATATTGGAGCCAACTTCCATCACTCCCCTTAGTAAATCCTGAACACTTATTTAGTCACATGGTGGAAAGGAAAAGTTTCCCATTCATTTTAGATCGTTTCACCTATGAATTACTTTTTATTATAACTTATTATATTATTGGATTTTTAAAGTTTTTAATTGTGGTTGCAGTATTTATGAACTTGTAATTCTGAAATGTGCAACAGTTCTTGTTTCTTTACTCATTCCTGCAGTTTTATTGTCCCATGCTTTGTTCCTATGTGTTAGTAGAGCTGTCTTATTTTGTTATCGTGGTTTCTTCTTGTTCTCTTTGGTTTTTCTTGCAATGTGTCTTCTCTTCCCTTAGAGGACAGTTAAGTGTATCTTGTCTTACGGTGTGTTTCTCTACAGAAATGAAGGCGCTAACTTTGGGACAGATGAAGACGGCCTCAGGAGAGCCGCAGCAGCAGCAGGCCTCATGTGGCAGAAGTCTGACCTCCAACTACTGTCCTCCAAGTTTGGAGAATAAGATTTTAGGCCAGGCCTCAACGATGAATCCCCAGTCTTGGTCCTCGCTCCTTCCATCACAACCTGCGTTCCTTCCTTCTCTTCAGCCAACTAGCCTGTCGTCCACCTCCTCCGTTCTTCTCTCCACCTCCTTCTCCACGGATTCACCTCTCCTCAGCACCCACAACAAGCTCCTAACACATTCTCCTAGTCTGGCTTCTTCCTTGTCCTCCACTGTCGCCTCTTCCTCTTTGGTCTCCTCGTCGCTGACCGGGGACCCTCTGTGCAATCGCTTCGCTGATCCTCCTTCGTTCCTGACGCGTGATCTGAGCGGAGAAAAGAGGTGGGATGAAGATGAAGAGGAAATATCAGAGGAGATGCAGTCGTCGTTTGAAGAAACGAGCAACGGGGTACGTCTCATCCCGCTTCTTATTTATGGTTGGAACCAGATGTTTACATACACTAAGACATGAAACCACGCACTAAATCAGTGATCGCTATTTGCTAAATGCCAGAATGATGCAGAAAAATCTTAAGGGATTAGTTTGTTTCATTATTTTCCTCATATTCAGACGTTGACACAAACCTTCTTTAGTATTTGGTGGAATTTCTTCTAAACCTGTTTGACTTGGGTCAAAGGTTTTCTACCCACCAGTTTCAGCTGGTGTTTTGCTCATTTCTCCTGACAGAACTGCTGTAGTTTCAGCTTTGTAGGCTACCCTGGTCACACACACACACTTTTTTTCATCTCTGCCCACAAGTTTTCTATCAGATCGAGATCAGGGTTCTCTCCTGGCCACCGCAGAATATTGTCTTTGTTTTCCTTGTGACTAATAGGGTACCGCGAGCGAGCTATTTTTAGAAACGTAACGTCACATCACGTGGTACGCAGTAGGGCAAGCTTGCATAGTCCGCCGCTGTTTCGCTGTAAAAAAGACGTGCGTTACCCTTGGTTTTACTCGTTAAAACGACTGCTTTTTCCAAATCTAAAACCATGGTTTTTAAACATTGTTGCTATGGAACGTGCAACAGCGACTCGAGGTACGCTGATCGGCCGCATATGAAGGATGTTTTCTTCAAGACTGCCAAGGAGAAATGTGTGCGCTGGGACCGGTGCGGTCGGCCTACACAACAGTTCAACCCGGAAAAAGTTACCAAATTCACGTACATATGTAGCAAGCATTTTGTCGGAGGAAAGGGCACAACCGAAGAACATCCTGACCCAATTCCAGCGACATCAAGTAGTGAACAGGTAAGAGTATTTTGGTGGCCGACATATTAATAATGAAGCGCCTGCTACCATGACAGCATATAGGCTATCATGGTAGCAGGCGCTAACATGATAGCCTGCTACCAGGATAGCTTACTCAAAAACATTTCAAATAAAACAAACATTAAACATATACTGATTCCTGGGCGGTGATTACAAACAAAAAAACGGCCGATGACGCCATGACCGCCGCGCAGAAAAAAAAAAAAAAGCTTACCGTTCATCATCTCGGCCCGTTTTCCGTTTTTTTTAAGCCCTCGAACCTCAAGCCATCGTTTGAGCTGAAGGTTGGTGTGTTCTTCGACAGTGCGACCAGTAAACCGTGCGCCTGGAACATCGTCTTGGGAAAGTTTAACGGCTGTAAAGTCGGTCATATCGCTGGTTCTGTTGCGCGTGTAATAGCTGGTTGCTACGGGCGTTCTCTACCTGTATGTCCTACCTAAGCGGCAAAAGGGGCGTTGCTCTTGAGACGGTGACGTCACGTGCGCGGTACGCTATTAGATTGGCACGTTTAGGGCCTCTGCCTGTTTGGAAGACCCACAAGCTTTAACTGCCTGGCGGATGATGGCGTCTGTTGTTTGAAATGCACCAGTCCTTCCTGCAGTGAAACACCCCCACAACATGACGCTGCCACCGCCGTGCTTCACTGTAGGGACTAGGGTTTTTTTTTTCAGGCTTACTGACTAACTCTGGTTTTCTCCAGTTGTTTTGAGTTTGATTCACATATTTTGCATCAACACCTCCATCTGTGTGACAAAGAACCTTTCTGCTTCCTGAATGGCATGATGGTTAAAAAAGTGGTTAATTTGAGTAGAGGAACAAGGCAGCTTCAGGCATCTGGAACATTTTCCCAAAGAGGATTGATTTTAATTTTAATTGTTTTTTTTGTTTTGTTTATTTTACCACTATTGTACCCAAGGAAGCCGTGTGTTTGTGGTGTTGGCTTAAAATACATCCCCAGGTGGGTCTCAATTTAACTTTAAATGTTGTGATTTAACCAATTCACCAACCAACCAATTTAACAAATTCACCCATTAATGGGAAGCTTACAAAGCCCCAATATCATCTGGTCTTTGCTAAATGATTTAAAGCAATAGGAATCTGAATAAAAAAAAAGTAAATTGAAAAGACATTTGTTACATTATTTTTGGCATTTACTAATTAGAAACCATCTCAGTAACCCTAACTAACTCAAATCAGGAAAGATTTAGTCTTAATTTATTTCCTGACGGTGAGAAAATAAAGGTTAATTCTATAATTTCTTTGTAAACATCCATTTTAAACTGTAGCATAAACTAAAAGCGATTTTATAAAATTGATGTTTAAGCTTTTTCACCACGGCTGCTCTTAGTGGATTAATGGATGTAAGTTGATGTGTTTTATTTTGCAGCAGCCAGATGACGATCACATGTTTTCTGAGGAGGAAAGCGCTGACGGGGAGGCTGAGACCGCCGCAGAGCTACCAGTCCCAGAAATGGAGATCAGCGGCCAGGAACGGGACGACTCTGTGGCCGTCAGACAGGAAGAGTTTGCAGAGCTTGACAGAGGAAACCAAAGTGCTGCAGAAGAGATGAAAAATAAAAAGGTTTTACCCTCAACCTGCGCTCTGTAAGAACGTAAATGAACTTTTTTCCTCCTGGATGCTGAGTCCTGTCCTCTCTGTCCTCTCTGTCCTCTCTGTCCTCTCTGTCCTTCAGTACCGCCTGCTGAACGCCGTCTGCTGCTCGCTGGTCAATAAGAGCAAAGCTCCAGGCCAGCAGGGCTGGGACGCACAGGACAGCGTCTGGACCACCATCACCGGACTGGCCGCGGACATTTCCGATGCTGACCCGGAGTTTCTTCTTAAGGTGCGTTAAATTTTTGTTTAATCTCGTATAAAACAAAGAGGTTAGATGAGCTCATCAGGAAGGCCAGCTCTGTTCTAGGATGCCCCTCCAGGGCCAGTACAAGTGGAGGTTCCTGACAAAATCCCATCACTGGTGTTTAGGATCCACCCCCAACGTTCACATTTAGGAAAATAAGTGAGAAAAGATCCGGGGGCTAAAGTAGGGAATAGGAAATTGTCTTTTGTCTCCTGTCTCACTTGTTTTCTCATCAATTTTACATAATTTATTACATACTGATCAATAAAATGCAAATTAGCCCTGCCCTTGCATGTTCTGCTTGTCTTTCATGTAGGAAACTGTTCAGTTTAAATATAAGCATGTAAAGTTGGTTTGTAGCCATGGCAAATTGAGCTAAAAAGAAAATATCAGGAAGACTTTACGTTGAAACAAAAAAAAGTAGTTTTATAAATCTGTTTCTGTTTTCCTCTTGAAGAAGAAGCCAAAATTATTACCAGCAATCCAGGTTTCTTTAATTTTTCTTGCATGAAACTACTTAAAAGTTGTTTCATGCAATGGTGACCTGAGTAAATGCACAATGTGGTCTTTAAATTATGATTTTATTTATTTAAGGTTGCACATATTATGCAAAATCCACTTTTTTTAGCCTTTAAATACATCTTGTTGTGTACTTGGGAGTCTGTATGAGTTCAGAAACGTTAAATTTATTCATCCAGGAGCTGCATAGATGACTTATTTTCCATTTGGGTCATATTTTTCGAGCCGTTCAGTTTTCGCTTGTTGTTGTTGTTGTTTTTTTTTTTATTATTATTATTATTTTTTATTATGTCACAGTTTTTTGCTGAAGAACTGCTTATCAAAGTCATGGCGGTCCGGCTTAACAATTCACAAGGCAGGATGATTTGGATGCCTTAATAAAACAAACAATAAAATACTTTTTTATCTGATTTTAACATTTGATTATCTAAAATAATTGAATTTGACATAAAAACCAGAATCTGTAAGGTGTAAAACATTTTAATAGTAATGTCTTTTCCATCCACAAGGTTTGACTCATCATGTTTGCATCATTTCGCACGCACTAATCTATAAATAGAAAGCTTGTCCAGCCATTGTTTGTACTGCTGACCTTTGATAAACATAAACGCTGCTCAAACACAGTAAAATGACCTTCATTTGTAATTTGTCAGAGTTTCAGCCATACAAGATGGAAGAGGCTTATGATGTTTGATTTTTGAAAGACACAAATAAAAACCAACGGAGTCGGATCCATTCCTGCTGTCGTATTATCTGGTGTGAGAACAAGAGGCCGGAGCGTTCGCCTCTTAAATGAAGTGAGAAAACGTTTCAAACGGAAGAGGCTATCAGCTTAAAGTTGAGGAGCAGTCAGAAAGATAAAGTTAATTCATTAGCAGCGATCTAGACCAGGGGTCACCAACCTTTTTTAGAAGTTTAGAGCTACTTTACTGGTACTGCGTCACACAAGAGTCAGAGCTCACCTTAACTTCATGTAATATAAACATGTTTTATTTTTATTTTTTTTTATAAATTTTTAATCTATAAAAAGGAAAAGCAACTAAGTAAAATAACATTTTAGATGCAGCTCACTGGAAGGTTTTGTTATTTCTTTGAACAGACTTGAGGGCGTCACATATGGTCCATGGGCACCATGTTGGTGACCCCTGGTTTAGACCCTCCAAACCACTGAGCTATATTACACTCTGGAGTGCTGATTTTGCCGAAAAACTGAAGTCACTGGCCGCCATCTTGCTACTCCCTACTCTCACAGAACCCCATAGCATTTGGTTGCAACAACAAGCAGTTTTCTGGCTGTGTGAAAACGTTTCACAGGTAATTCTACAGTCAGTGGATGTACTAACACTATCAACTACTAGGAAATTAGGTGCTGAAATATTTTAAATGTATTCATTATATATATATATATATATATATATATATATATATATATATATATATATATATATATATATATATATATATATATATATATATATATATATATATATATATATATATATATATATATATATATATATAAAATAAATAAAATATAATATGGCGGCCGGTGGCTTCAAAGCGACTCGTTCTAACAGCGGGCGAGTAGCTCTCCAGTGTATATTATAGCTCAGTGCTCCAGACAAATTAACTTCACTAGTACAGTTGGGTAAAAAGCCTTGGATTGTATTTGGTCATATGGTTCGTGTCATTATCCTGCTAAGAGACCCAGTCATGATCCATTTTCTGTCTATTGGCAGAGACTCGTGGATTTTTATTCACAAAGTCCAGATAAACAGCATCTCAAAGGCGTGCAATGGTTATCGAGAGCTGGTGACCCCCCCCCCCCACTCCCCCCGAGATGCTGCTTTTTGATGTTGCTTTCTAACAATGAGATTTTTATGTATTTATTTTTTTGTTGCCATACTTGCCACCGTTTATGGTGACAAAATCCAGAGTTCTGAAAAAGTAATCTTTGCTCTTTTATTTTTTGTCACACTTGCATATGTCAGCTCATCAAACCAATCTAAATGTCAAACAACAATACAAAAAAAAATCAAACATTTAAGAGATGACTCTCGTTTATTGAGGGATAAATACCCTAGCTGTATATAAATAATTCATTTTCAGTCAAATGGGATTTTCATTTTTTTTTTTTTTTTTTTTTGGTCACATTCTCACCAGCCATACCCAGGCTCATTACGGTCAAACCTGTAGAATCACAAAATTCATTGAAATGAACCTTTCAGACTACATAAAACAGGCTAAATTGCACAATAATTTTTTTGTGCTCTTCTTCTTAAGGTCCCAGGAAGCGTTTTTCTTGTACATTCACACATTTGCGCAGTATTTCACATCGTCCTGAAAACTGACAGCTATATGTCTTTTAATTTGGACATTTAAATCTTATCAGATTCTAAGGACTATTTGCACACTCTTAGCTTTTCCAGGAAGTGTTGTTTGGTAGGTGTGTTTTGCATTTTTGATCTTATTTTTTTGTTTGTTTTTCATGGATGTCTGTGATTTCTGTCTGAGTGAACTCTGAGCCGGTGTCTCACCAAAAACTTCATGATGGTTGCAAAGTTACTATAAAGATTCTTGAGAAGATCTCAAAAAGCCCCAATCCAGAGAAATTCAGGAGCCTTCCCCATAAATGGTGACAGCATGTAGAGACAAGCGAAGAAAACCTGCTTAAATTACAAGTTTTATTATGATTAACAGTTCTTCCTTCTGCAATAATCGTCATATTCAATCTTTTTTAATCTGACCAGTTTTTTTTTTATTTCACGGCACTGTATTAAAATTTTTCAATATTTTTTTTTTTTTACATAATGCCAGTAAATCATTTAAAAACCACAAACTTGGACAATGTTCTTAATTACATAAACCTAACCGTTATTTAAAATGGCTTACACGCCTTAATTTTGTGTGTTTGCATCAAACCGAGTTAATTTTTTTTTAATGATGAAGTAATTTTTGCCTGAACACAGGTTATTGCTACAAAAGTAGCAGATTAAAATAACCAAGTGCCATTTTAATGAAATTGGGGTTTATCGCACATTTCATCATTATTCTCATGTTTGCACGTTGTTTCCCATCCAGGTTGCAGTTTACTCCAGACAGGAGTTAAACATCAGGATCACCACGAACTTCTTACTGGCTCTGGCCGCCAGTCTGGCCCCCGCCAAGCCTCACGTCCGCAGATATTTCTGCGCCGCCGTGCAGCTTCCCTCCGACTGGCTGGAAATGGTCAGGATCTACTCGACGGTAAGTCTGCGGCAGCGCCAGCGTCTCCGTCCGGTCTCCGCTTCATCCCAGCGATCTGATTTATCTCCTTCCAGTGTTTCGGCCGCTGTCTGCCGACGTGCCTGAAGAAGGCGCTGGTCGACAAGTTCAAGCAGTTCAGCGAGTACCAGCTGGCCAAGTACAACACGCGCAAACACCGCTGCAAGCACAGCCGGAAGAAGGCAAAGGGAAAGGTAGAGAAACACGGACTCTGCTGGTGTTGTGGTCGGTCTTTCCTCCGACCTGCTGCGTTGACACACTGTTCGTGATTTTTTTCCCAGAAACCAGCTCCTGCAGACCTGAAGCACTGGGCCAAGCTTCTCAACTCTGATGCAGATCGCCTGAAGAACTTTGTACGGTTTTCACTGCAAAAAGAGAACTAAAAATAAGTAGAATTTTCTTGAAATGATTGTATTTGCTCTGGATTTGAGCAGGTAAATAAGATTATCTGCCAATGGAATGAGTATTTTTACCCCTAAAATAAGATAATTAGACATCCTGCACTTGAAATAAGATGATGGAGATGAATTGTCCCTATTTTAAGTGCAAAAAATCTTATTCCATTGGCAAATAATCTTATTTGCATGCTCAAGTCAAGGAAAAATACTCTCATTTCAAGACGATTTTTCTTATTTTTAGTTATATTTTTGCAGTTTTGCTTATTCTTTCAAGCAGCAATAAAATGTTTACATCAAACCGTAGACGGAAAGCGACGTGTCGGTTGTTTGATGATTAAACTGCAGTCGTTCAGACCCTGACAGGCATTTTGTTTTTTATTTTTTCCTCTGTATTCAGTTCCAGATGGAGGGCGGCAGGGTGGTGGTGGATAAAAAACAGAGCGAGTTCAGCCTGAAGAAGTTGATCAAGAAGCTTCACATTAAAGAACCCGCTGAATTTGTCATGGCCATTCTGGGAAGAAAGTAAGACGCACCGATTAAAAAAACACATTTGTTCTGGATTGTCTTTGACTTTTCTAGTTAAACTGTTTTACTGAAACATCATTAGTTCAACTTTGTAGTTTCTTTTTTTTCACGTTTTATTTTGTTTCTATGTTTTATTCCAACTTGCTTTTATTCTTTTTATTTTCCTGTATTTCAGTCACGTGAAGCACTTTGCGTTGTCTTTGTACTGAAATGTGCTGTAGAAATAAATTTGCCTTGCATCGATCCTGATGGTGGCGACACCTAGAGGCGGTTAAGAGTTTAGCATCTCTCACATGTTTTTGTTTTTTGTTTTTTGTTTTTTGGCATTGCTCACATGTGTTGGCTTTACTAATGCTGTTTTGCTGATGCTGACCGTCTAAGCTTAAAGTGCTATAATAATAGAAATGTAGCATTCACACAATATTCAGCACTCTGTTAATACAAGAAGGGAAGGAAATTAAGGTAATTTCTAATCTTTAAACGTTATTTTTTTCTGTAGGCAAAGAAAATTTCTTGACTGGAAATTATTTAAAGCTGAAATTGGTCTAATTAGTCGAGAAGGGTATAACTGCAGAGCGTAAGAACGCCCCCACTGTCGGAACGCCCACACGCCAACGCAAACGCTGATTGGTTCGTTGATTTGCCCACTTCAATACATATATTTTTTCCCTCCATCTCCTTCATTCAGCGGGACGGACGAAAAATGTCCGTCCCGACGAAAAAAATCCCTATCGCAGGGTATTAGTTTTACCTAGGGACCACATGTGATTTGTAATAATAACGGCGTTGTATGCAGACAGATATTAACCGGCTCGCGGTGTCAGGAGAAAGCCACAGCGCGAGGACTATTATGACTATTATATGTAGTAGCCGATAGAATTCTGTCCTGTCAGGATAAGGGCTTCTACTGGAGAAACACCCCAAATATGCGACTGCACGTTCAAAAATAAAGCTAAAAAAAAAAAAAAAAAAAAAAACACAACTCACGAAATTTACCAGCGACTGTAGAAAAAAAAAGAAAGCATACAGAGGCAGAGTTGACAGCGCTGCTTCTGTCACACAGCTGCAGCGCAGCGTATTAATTACATGTAATCCCAGGTAAAAACCAGATCCGAGCGAGTAGGCGATTGGACATTTTGCTGCATGGAGCCAGGCAAAGTTGGAAAAAAAAAAATCCGCTTCCTAGCATAAAGCCTGAAAAAGAAGGACAAATATGCGTGTGGGGCATTCAAAATCCGGACTGTCACCTGCCTTTCAACGGACGAAAGGTTCGGATGCTTTTGTGTAACTGCAATATTTTTCAATGTATGGTTTGTTTAATAAAAAACAAGTGTCCTTTTATTTGCGCACCCATAAGCGGAGCAAAAATCGGGCATCCTCGGACGGAGCTCTGGAAGTTTGCTTACTTTCAATACAAATTCGAAATAATTTATTAAGTTAGACAATCATTTAATTCAATCAATTGGTCCTATGTAGCCCCTAAAGGGGTGACGTTTTCAGTCAGTTGATTTATCTGGAAAACGGGTGAGAATTCAGTGTCTGAAAACATAAAGTACATTTTCCTGAATTGACTTGTATTGTGTCTGACTGCACCTTGGTCTGAGCTAAGATGGCCGCTCTGTCGGCACGCTTCCCACCCGACAACGCGGCGTCTACGTATACATGTCTGTGCGCAGAAGGACCGCCCAGTCGGAACGCCCACACAGCTCTGCAGTTACGCCTTACTGAATTAGTCTGCCCCCCCTCTCTCGGTCCGCTTCTAAATGAACTCTAGATCAGTTTATGCTGCGATGTGATCCACTCCTGGTTGTACTCACGTCGTTGCCTACTCCTCAGCAAGGAGGGTCGCTATTGGCTGTCCTAGAAGTCGCTAGATGATGTCATCACGTGATTTGCATATTTGTTCATGTACTGGTGATCAAGGCTGTAGGAAAGAGAAGCTTTTGGCAAAACAAAGATATGATTAAAAAAAAACACTCTAAATATGTTTGCAACTGCAAATGAACATTATGAAATAATTCATGAATTTTTATTACATCGCCTGAATCCACGTGCATCAAATTTTACCTAATGGACAGCGATCAGAGGCACACAGTGAACTGGGGAATAAGGGATTCAAGCTGTGCGTGAATGAAAGTCAGGGAATTATTTTGCAACAATTTCAAAGAAAAAAAAAGACTATTAAAAACTATATTCACATTATATTTATTTATATCCCGCTTCGTAATCCAAGGCGGAATCACTGGCAGCTTTACGCACACATTCTACATTTTCTATATGAAAACGGAGCAGAGTGGCACTCTGTCCTCTCATTTTTGGAGAAAAAAAAAGTCTCTTTTTTACGGCTCTGAAAAGTCGATAAATATAGAGACAAAGTCGCTAAGCTGACAACGCTGTGTACGCAGCAAGCTTCCAGGTTTGCATTGCATCGTGGGATGCAGTAAAGTGAACTAACAAATAAAAACTTTGACGCCACGTCTTTTTGGGGAAGCTCCGGACATCTTAAAATCCGTTCAGCGTTCCTGGATAATTTTGCCTGAGATGATACCCATAAATTTACTAGTACAATGTTAAAGTTTTCCATGTCTTCTGCTCGCTCAGACCACAGCATCTGCTTCCTGTATTTATTTTTGGTTCTCCCAGTCCAGACGCATCCGACCAATAAACAGACTGAACGTTGTGGGACTCGCCTGCAACGACAGGTTCTGGTTCCCTTCGAGTTTTCTCCATTTGATTAGGAGCTGACCCGCCGGCAAAAATGAACAAGTTAACAAACTTTTCAACCAATTAAAACAGTTGTTTTGAAATTCAAGCAAGTTCACTTTAAGATCAAGTCGTACAATGCTCAGAAACCGCCGTAATCTTAAGAAGTTTGCAGGTTTAGTGTTACTGATGGAACAATTATAAAACGATGGAACAAAAAATTGCTTTTAATGGAGGAGATAAAGGGGAAATCTTTTCTCTAAGAGGAAAAAAAAGGCAACGAGACTTGGGTTTTAAAAGCTGAGTCTGACATTTGATTAACTCTGAAGGTTTTGGGCCGCTGACATTTGGCTCGAACTAGATTATCAAATGGAGATGGATCCCAAACAACGAGGCAAATCTACCACAGAATGGCCGAGATTGGGGGGGGGGAATCCCGGTGCTGTTGTGGCCTAGTCAAAGTCTGAACTTTAATCTGTCTGACATGCCAATAATGCTGAATATAGCATTTCCGTTTATGTGCTTTTTGGATAATAAATAGTTTGAATGTGGAATCCATTAAGTCTATTTATACACTTATACACTATACACTACGTTAGATTTAAAGAACTTAGTAAAGACGATAATATCTTGATTATTTCCAAATAAGTGAAGCCCTAGAAATTAAATGTGGTTTACTTTCTTTTTTTTTTACTATGATTGGTATGAATTTGTTTCAATCTTGGGTTTATTTTCTCAGCCAGACATTTATTTTTGTCCTGGCACCGTTACAATTTGAACTTCCCAATTTGTGGAAGAATCTATAAACTAAAATGTTAAACAGTTGCCGTGAGGATTTAATTTTTTTTCTACGGTAAAATTTCATAAACGGTTATTAAACGATGCAGAAAGCACTCTTAAAATGCGCGTGTCTGACTTCCTGTAGGTATCCCAGCGAGGTGAAGGCGTTCACACGCAGTGGAATAAAGGGCGTCTGGGACCCGGACAGAGCCGGGAAGCGGATGAAGCTGAAAGAGCCTCAGACGTGGGAACGGCTGCTCAGTCTGGAGGGCAACAAGGCCGCCACCTGGGAGAAGCTCATAGGTCTGAAATAAGAAATGATAGGGGGAAAATTTGTTTCTTTTTAATGTTCTATAACCTACATTTTTGCATGTGGTTGGGGAAAGAGGCCTAAATCTGAGAGAGATGTGCGTTTCTCCCGTTCAGACAGCAGATCTCTTCCCTTCATGGCCATGCTGAGGAACCTGAGGAACATGATCACCAAAGGAATCAGTGAGGCGCATCACAAAAAGATCCTCAGCAGGCTGACCAATCAGGTGCAACACGCTCGAAAAGACTCAGATCGGTTTACGTATCACATGTGAACTGAAAAAGAAAAATGCGTTTGCCTCGGTGCCTTTGGCCCGTTCTGACGTTGTTCTGTCGATGTTCTCACAGAAAGCGGTCGTTCAGAGCCGACAGTTTCCCTTCAGGTTCCTCGCTGCTTACAAAGTCATCATGGAGCTCCGCGCTTTAGGTGAGATGCATCAGATATAGGAACGTCTTAAAGACTGCAATGCAGAAAACATCCCATTGGATGATTGCACAGTAAAATATTCTAATCTAGGATTACATCCCGCTGTCTGGTGTTGCCTAAGTCACCCATGCACAACTCTGACTTAAATCCAATTTACTCCATTTTTAGTTTTACGAAGAGGTTATCTGTACAAATGCATCGGACAGGAGAAGGTTGGAGAGATTGGAGAAAGAACTGGACGTATTTCTTCACCAGAAAGTCTAATTTGTCTCAGCCCGGTTTAAAAAGACTTCAGAAACGTTTAGAGAGGAATGTTATGCTTTCTGAAATCCAACCTGAATCCCAAAAACTGTTTGGCAGAATCATGATCTGCTTGTTTCATCCTCAGATGAATGAAATTACAAACGATCCCGCTCCTTATTGTGTTGAAGCCTGCATCACAATCAACAAATGAATGACTTTTAACGACCAGAACAATGGAAAAAAAATTAAACAGGAAGCAGTTATTATCGGCTTTTAACCGTTGTCAGATTACATCTTATTTGCGGAAACACTCCTTACCAGCGTTTCCCCCTAACCAGGGCTGCATACGCCCTGTAGGCTGAGGGATTTTCCTTCCACTTAACTTTCCATTGATATCCCATATTAAAGCCTTATATGAGCTTCTGTCCCTCTTTTTCTGTCTGTACCATGTTTCGTTACACAGAAAAGTCTTAAAATTAGAGAGGTTGTGTGCCTCGCTGACTACTGCAAGACATTTTGTTGCAGAATTGTGCAATTTGCTTTGATATCTAACCAGACAGTCCCTGAGAGATTGAAGTCTGCAAAATAGACATTTTTAAGCGTGTGTAATAAATTATTCTCATCAGATCAGAAAGCTTGCAGCCTAACATCTTATTAAGCTGATGCCTGCATCGCATTCAATAAATAAAATACTAAGCCTGCACAATTAAAAAAATATATATTTGTAATAGTCTGGTGCAGAGATGGCCCAATCCAGTCTTTAGGAGCCAGCTTCCTGTATGTTTTAGAGACTCCCTGCTCCAGAACGCCTTAATAAAAATGGCTGCTTCCTTAGCATGAGCTACTGAGGAGGTAAGTCGGTCATTAAGTGCGCTGTGTTGGAGCAAGGTCGCCTCTAAAACACTCTGGACGCTCGCGCTAGTTGACTAAACTGGCCCAGAGAGGCCAGAGCTAAATCTGACAGAAACTATATGCGGTGTCCTGAAAAGGGCCGCAAATAAGAGTCTGATGGTTTATAAGCAAATAGTGCCGATAGATTCCAGTCAATTACGTCTGAATATTAGAAATTAATCAAAAGGTGTTTAACAAGCTATTAAGTTGTTGTTGTTTTTTCAGCAGAATTGTACAGATATGTAAACTTTGAAGAATGGAAACGATTTAAAACATAATTTTCATAACCTATTTTTTTTTTTTTTGTGCGGCTAGAAGTATGCGCTAATATACGACTTTTTCTCCTTTTTAGTTACAGCCTCCCAGAAAGCGATGCCGACTGCCAAAGAAATCCTGGTGAGCATCCTGAAGAAGATTCCCAAGGGCAGGCGCTCCAAGGGCCCCGAGTGGCAGACGTGTACGAAGAGGAGGATGAAGGTGACGCTAGGCGTGCCGTTCATCTATCGGCTGTACAAAAACAAGAAGGCGCAGCTACTGAAGGCCAGGTAAAACCAGATCGCCGGCGCAGAAATGTGAAGTTCACATTATTCTGCATTTGACGTTGGATGAAGTGACGCTTTTTGCTCTTTTTCGCTTAGAAAATGTTACACTTTCTTAAAGAAATTGGCCAAGAAAGTCATCGCTCAGGTCTTAAAGGTATACTATGCAACCGGGGTTGATTTTCCAGCGAGGCTCCCCCCAGAGGGCGAAAGTAAAAGTGCACTGTCATAAAGATGCTCAGCTGTTCTGGTTTCTCCATTAAGCCAGGTGCGGTTGTTTTGAGCTTAGCAGACAGGCGAACGCAACGAAAAGTGGATAAAACGGCAGTACAAACAATGACTAACACAGTGAAGGTATGAACATCAGGGTTTCCCGTAGCGCTATCTTGGCGAGGCGGCCTCGCCAAACTCACACTACCGCCTCGCCAACATTCAAAAAAATAAAGATAAAAAATATAAAATAATAATAATAACTCGATATGCTTGCTTGTTTATTTGACGTTAACACGTGGTTCTTTGTTGCTTTCGCGTGTATATAGTGAATGGCAGGGCAAAAACACATGGAGTTCTCGCCGTAAAGCGAGACCGACTTTCGCGGTCTTGCACGAGACTTCTGAGCCTGTGGGTGCGGGCCGAGGGCTCTTGCAATTGCAAGTTCGGTATTTCCCCCACAGACCACCAGGGCGGCCGAGAAAACCTTTGTTCAACCTGAAATGACTCATTTAATCATCCAAAACGGTATGGAACACATTAATTAACTGAAAAATGTTGCATAGTATGCCTTTAAGTTAAAATGTGGGTCAAAACTTACACAGTGCTGCTTTAAAGCACAGTTTGAGATTAATTAAGCGTTTATTATATTTGTATGAACACAAAAGTTGGCACATTTAATGTTGTTTTCCCATTAGGACCACCTTAGACTTGAACAAGCAAAAGAATGTTAACTTGTGAAACCTTTGTTTGAATAAATAACAAAACATGAACCAAGGACTTTCTCAAACACATTGCTCAGCTGGTTTTGTTTGCCTTGTGCCGTCTTTAAAGCTGATATAATTAAATAGACTGACCTTTTGATGTGTGTTTTTAAAGTCAGCGGCTCTACAGCCTGGATCTGGTGGACCGCTACCGCAAGGCTCTGGAGACGGCCGTCCAGATCTCCTGCCGCTACAACGTGCCCCCTCTGCCCGGCAACACCGTCATCGTGCTCTCCACCAACATGTGGAACGACGAGTCCTTCAGCAGGAAGCAGGACTTCTGCTTCCCCCACGACCCGGAGGAAACGGACAACGAGGAGGACAAGGAAGAGGAGGAGGGCACCCGCAGGCGTCGGAGAAAAGAGAAAGAGCACGACCCTCTCACCCCGACTGTGAGTTCCTGTTGGTGTGGCGGTAGCATGAAGGGGAGGGGGGGGGGCTAGCCGTCACACTGCAAAAATGGATCTAAAAATAAGTAAAATGTTCTTAAAGTTAGTGTATTTATCCTAGATTTGAGCAGGTAAATAAGATTATTTGCCAATGGAATGAGTATTTTGACCCCTAAAATAAGATAATTAGACATCCTGCACTTGAAATAAGATGATGGAGATGAATTGTTCCTATTTTAAGTGCAAAAATCTTATTCTATTGGCAAATCATCTTATTTACCTGCTCAAATCAAGGACAAATACACTAATTTTAAGAACATTTTACTTCTAGTTCTGTTTTTGCAGTGCACTAAGCTGGTCCTGTCCATTTCCACAAACTATTGCAGATTACTGAGGCGGCGACGTTGCTGGCGCTGATGATCAAGAGCGCGTCAGAGGACTGCCGTCTCTGCCTGGTGTACGGCAGCAACGTCAGGGAGGTCGAGCTGACTTCTGACGTCTTTTTGGAAAACGTCAGGAGGATCATGAAGGAGATAAAGGTCAGGATGTTTATCTTTTTGTACTTCTGTGTATCGGGAAGTCAGAGGTGTGGGGTTAAGAGTAGGGATGCACAATATATCTGCATTAACGTCGGTATTGGCCATTATTAGTCATTTTTTAAACATATCGGTATGAGTCCGCTAAATAAAACTGGGACTAAATTAACAACCAATGTTTATTACCAGCTAGTTGCCTTTATAACTGTTTATACAGGGGGTTGGTCGTGCGGTCATGTTAAAGTGACAGTGATGCATCACATGATTTAGTTTTTTTTTTTTTATGAATATAAAAAACAGCATGTAAGTCTAGGCTATATCCTACATCAAAAAAATCAGTGACAATGGTTTTCAGTCACTACAAACTCTTACAATATTTGACCATCACAGAAACATAAAACATAAATGTGTGCACACATATCGTTAAACATCGGTTATAGGACATAACGGCAATATTAATACTGGAAATAAATCAATTGGCCCAAATTTTCATATTGTGCACCGAAGAATTAAAGACTGACCTCATAATCCCAACATTTTTTTAAATCCACCAGTAATCCATGCGTTGCTCTGCAGGCTGATGCGGTGGAATGAATGAGGACATCTTTCTTTAATCCACAGTACATGTCTTTGCCTCTGCAAACGAAGGAGCTGCTGGATGATGGATCTGCTGGCTCTTCAGTCCCTAAAGCCGTCTGTCTTGATCCTGACTTTAAGTCGCCATCATGTCCTGCAGAGGCCAACCTCTCCTCCAAGCTGTTCCTTTTTAGTGTGAATCCTAAATCTGTTGGCAAACCTACTGAAATCTCCTGATTTTCTGAAAACGTTACAGGTTGCTCCAATTTTTCCTTCAACCGATTTACTTATTGGGACTGATGTGCATTAAAACACTTTAAATTAGTAATTAATGTAGTGTGATTAAAAAAGATTAATGTGACCTTAGGGCTGAGATTTCCAATTCTTTGAGTTTACTGTCGATGCTATTTTTTAAATTTTTTTTGCCATGGCAATGAAATACTTCTCTTGAAATTAATGCAAAGGATTAATGCTTATTGTGCAGGAATCTGAAAAACAACCTGGAGAACAGGATGAAAGTTTTTACTACAAGCTGTTTTCCAAGAAAAGCAAGGTAAGTGCGTCCTGCCGCGATGGGTGTTGTTGATGTCTTCAGCTGGAAATGGCAGCAGAGAAGCTGCATGCCTCTTCAAGGCAAGGCAGGCTGATTTATATGGAACCATTCGATCCGAAGGGCTTTACAGGAGAAGAAGGAAAGAATATAAAACGCTGCATTAGAGGAAAGAAATGTTAAGATTCAGATATAAGAGGCACAAAAGAAACAAATGTTTCAAACATTTAATTAGTTTGTTGTATCAAAAGCTGCAATAGAATAAAAATGTGTTCAGCCCTGATTTAAAGGAACAAACAGCGTTTGCACATCTTACTTGAGAAAATGTATCTCAACCCAAGACCATTTAAGTTAGTGTTTTTTTTAGACTAACAGGAAGCTAATGCAGTAATTAAAGAACTGGTTTGATGTGATCAATTCCTTGGTTTTGGTCCGGACTCTGGCAGCAGCTTTTTGGAGGAGCTTTAGTGGCCTGATATTTATTTATTTTTTTCTGGGTGTTTGTTTCTACCACAGTAGAAACACCTGAAAGGAATTTTCTATCCATACCTAAAATATGTCTAATTATTTATTTATAGATTTATTTACTTATTTTTATATATAAATGTGTGAAAGAAGTGTCTTATGGGTCCAAATGTGTCCTCTAGTTTTTCTTTAAATGCTGTATTAAAGCAACAAATAAGTCTGATTGTTGTATTAAGAGAATAAAATTGAAAACATTATGCATTTGTTTCTATAACACAGAGTGAAATGTTTTCTCTTTTACTTGTTTTCAAACCTTCTGAACCTGAATTAAATTGCTTTTTAATTTGCATTGTAATAATTAAATATGCCAATGAGGCATTGCATGAATTTAAGTGAACTAAATCCCTCTTGCACAGAGTAAACAATCCGGTATTTATCTGGAAATTGTGTACGTCTAGCTATAAAATGGCAGTTTATTGCTATTTAAAAAAAAAAGAAAGAAAGAAAAATAATATGCTGCTAACTCAGCACACTTTGATTTTAAAATCACTCTAAAGTTTATTTCAGCAGGGACTAAATTAAAAGAAAATTGGCAAATAATAACAAGTAGTCCATAAAAATAAAATCAATGATATATCTACATTTTTATTTAGTTTTTCCCTAATTTAAACTCCTTACAGGCAGTAAAGCTCCATTGTTTTTGGTGTAATATTAAGTATGAATGTTTTTTTGTTTTTTTTTGTTACAACACCCAGTCAGCTCCTTTCCCTAAATTGTTCTAACCTACTCGATGACGGCGTCACGCTTTGGAGCTGCAGTTCTTGGCTTCTGCAGCAAGGTGGCGCAGTCTAGACTGCCTTTCCAGTTCCTTTTGGGACAAAGTGGACCGTTAGTAGGGCTGGGTATCATCTAGGATGAGCCGATACGATTCTCGATACATAGCTCACAATACAAGACAATTCTCGATATAGCTCAGCTTGATTTGATTTGACTCCAATATCGATATTTATGACTTTCAAATTAATGCTCAAAGTCATTCAATCAACAAAACCAGGCAAATATAATATTTATTTTTAATTTATTGAACCCTGATATATTAACAGGAAAATAAAGTGCATTTGGTTCAATGCATTTAACGTATCACAGAAACCAAAAATGTGCCCAAACGTCTGATTTTTAGAATCGTCTCACCTGCACTTCCTTGTTGTAAACATTGATGGCGTGCTGTAATATCGCCCCCTAGGGGTTGGGAGGTATATCAATATTGAAAGCCAGAATATCGATATTAAATCGTTTTTAAAAACATCGATATTAATCTTTGTATCGATTTTTATGCACAGCCCTAACAGTTAGCGCGGCTGAGATCCGTCTGAAATGACGTCCGAGCTAAATCCGTCTTCTTTCCAGGTGAATAACATCATCACGATCACACTCTCGTGGCTGGACAGCGACATGGAATGGGCCATCAAGAACTACAAAAGGGAAAATAAAAACGTTCTCTCGGTTCATATCTTCTTATCAGACGGGTATTTTTTTTTTCTTCTGATAAGCTGTTGTGCATTTACCCTCTGTGGTTGGCTCTCTTAGCTTTGTGAGTTTTTAATTCATTCTGAACGGTTCTGTTTAGCTCTACTGGACTCTCTCTACTGGACCCTAACGACAGGAACTGTGTGATGCTGTGTGGCTTCAGTGAGCAACTCCTCAGGTAATAAGGCAGTTTTAACTAATGACATGTAATCTTTAATCCATCTTCCACCTAGGAATGCATTTAAATTTTTTTTTGTTCATGATTCAAAACAATACGAGGATGTTTCTCGCCTAAAAGAGGTGAGACATCCTTTGACCTCGTGTTTTGGAACGGATTCTTCCTGACTGATTCGATAAAGACCCATTTCCAGGAGACCCTCTAATTTTGAACAGAAAAAAAAAACTGCAGTGAATTTTTACCATCCGCTCTACAGGAAGTTTCCTCGCTGTTCAGAGCCTCCGACACAATTTACAGTATTTGCTTTTCCACTTGTTCATTTACCTCCTCGCTCAGTTTTTGTTGGAAAAAGCTGAATTTTAGTCTCATTTCAGTCGACGATCCAGTTGCAGCTTTCACATGTTTATTTATGCGACGGTGGGGCAGAAAATGCCTTTTTTTTTCTTTTCTGGCAGCTCCAGTTTGCATTGAAATGTCTCCTGGTTGGCGTGAACACTCTGTAACCCAGAGGTGCTGCTGTTTTTCTCCAGTGAGCTCTGCAGATTTGTTCAGCTTTAAAGGTAAAAGGTAAATTACACTGCAAAAAAACGGAACTAAATATAAGTCAAATTTTCTTGAAATTAGTGTATTTGTCTTTGATTTGAGCAGGTAAATAAGATTATCTGCCAATGGAATGCATATTTTGACCCCTAAAATAAGATATTTAGACATTCTGCCCTCTAAATAAGACTATGGAGATGAGTTGTTCCTATTTTACGGGCAAAAATCTCATTCTATTGGCAAATCATCTTATTTACCTGCTTAAATCAAGGACAAATACACTCATTTCAAGAAAATTCAACTTGTGTTTAGTTCCGTTTTTGCAGTGTACAAAATGTTAGATTTATCGAAGTGGGTTATAACTGAATTAGTTAAAAGTGGTTTTATTTCTTGAATCAAGACTTGGACATTAAGTAATTCTTCAGTGACAAATTTTGCTACTGCAATAAAATATGCTCTTCATTACATTTCTACAGACTTTGGATGCCTGGATGATGGCACTTAACTAAATAGTATTTGCACAAAAAGATTACTAATTAGTAAGGAAGAAAACATTTTTTTGGGTTGTTGGACGTCTATTGACCAAGTTGTTTTTTTTTTTGTTGTTTTTTTTTTACTTTATTTTTAATCATTTTTGAACATACAAATACAAACTGTCAACACGAACACCTGAGGGCTAGGGCAGGTAACATACATTCACATTGATAGACATGAAAGTTTCTCAAACATCTTACTGTATGAATTTGTAATAGGTGAACGGAAAGAAAACATCCCGAATATCAGTCCAAATGATAAGAAGCCGCATGGTAAAAAAAAAAAAAAAAAAAAAAAAGGCAAGGACTCAGCTGTTACCTTTGGCATTAAAGTTTTCCCATTTTTTTCCCAAAGGTCAACATTTCCATATTGTAAATCTGATCTATAATATCTACAAGAAGCTTTACAGTGGGGGGGGTTTAGACTGGAGCCAACATTTAGTAATTGCTTTCTTACTCGCAATCATAATTATCTTCAACAAGTACGTATCCCTGTTACTAAGCCCCTCTGGGATTTTTCCAAGGTACATAGTAGGGAATGACAAGGTTAAAGTTATGCCCAAAATACCATGGATTATCTGATGTCTATTAACCAAGTTTAACCGAGTTAAAGTTGGTTTCAGAGGTCCTGAAGCTGCATATCATCTTATAATCTATCTGCTGAGCTAAACTGACCAAAGTCGTATCTTTAAATGATCAGATTTGTGGCAGAGCGAGGATCCTCCAGGCTGCTGGATCACGTGGAGCATTTAGACAAACTCTACAACATCCCACCACCGGACGCATCCAGCAAACCGCAGGCTGCAGACCAAGTCGTCTCGGTGCCGGCTGCCCCGAAGCTGAGGTGAAGTTTCCTGTCTGGAAAAAAGATTTGGTGCTCAGAGGTTTAACTTGACGCCGTTGATTCATTGTTTTAAATGCCTCTAGGTGGCGAGGCGTGCGGGTGTTCGTCTCCTCCACCTTCAGAGACATGCACGCCGAACGGGACGTCCTGGTGCGCTGCGTCTTCCCGGAGCTCCGCCGCCGCGCCGCCCCCCACCGCCTCCACCTGCAGGAGGTGGAGCTGCGCTGGGGCGTGACGGAGGAGGAGTCGGAGCGCGCCGCGGGGCTGTGTCTGTCGGAGGTGTGCCGCAGCCAGATGCTGGTGGGGATCCTGGGGGAGCGGTACGGCCAGGTGCCGCCCAGACCCGTCCTCCCCGACCTGCCGCAGTACAGCTGGGTAAGAGCGGGGAAATGTGGAGCTGGCCTCTAATTCCAACGTTTATCACAGTTCAGACGATAAATTATGATGTTGTTCTAATGCAGCTGGCCTCTGCTCCAGCGGGCCTCTCCATCACAGAGATGGAGATCCGTCAGTTCCAGGCTCTGTACCCCGGCACGGCGCCTCAGCGAATGCTCTGCTACTTCAGAGATCCCGAGCGTCACCAAGTAAGCAGGAAACCTGAACTAGTTTGTTTCACATTTTCACTGCAAAGCTTTCATGGCCCGTTTATTAACCTGTAAACAGAGAGAAGACGCACAGCAACACGTGGGCTTAGCTTTTTGAGCCTGTCTCACACAGATACGCCTTTAACAGCAGAGGACGGGTGTTTAAGTCTTTATCTCCCATGTCGTCCTCCTAGACCAGAGGTCTGCAACGTTTACAGTCTAAAGAGCCATTTCTCCTACAGTCCGCTTGAATTAAACCCGTTCGGAGCCACAAATGTTGCCTGGCCTTTAGAAAAAAGACAAGTTCTAATTTTTGATAAAGATCTACTGTAGGAAATATTGTCATCATTAAAGAAACGCCCTTTTATGTCTATAAAAAAAAAAGGGTTGGACGGGATGTTGATATTTGTGGATAATGTTAAAAAAAAAATTATAGTATCCAACCTAATGAAAAAATATTGATTTAAATTAAATATTACTGGCAATTTTAGCATCATTCTGTTGTGAAAATTAAAATCAATTATTCCAAAGAGAAACTGCTAAAACCTGCATTTATTATCATTATTACACTGCAAAAAAGAGAACTAAAAGTAGTAAAATTAGTTAAATTTGTATATTTTCCTTGATGTGAGCAGCTAAATAAGACTATTTGCCAATGGAACGAGTATTTCTACCTATAAAATAAGATAATCAGACATCCTACACTTGAAATATAAGACACTGTATTCGTGTAACTGTGCTTTGATTTGTAATGCCTACTTTGATCAAAAGACTGCATATGTTGCATGACATGAATATTGTAATTGGGGGTAGCTTCCTTATAAGTTCTTGAACTTCTACCTACTCCTTTTGAGCACTACTAAAATGTCTTAACATCTCAATGTAAATCTTACTTGTATTTTTGCTCAAAGAAATTGAAAATAAAAAAATTAAAATAAACAAAATAAGACGATGCTCAAATCAAGTAAAATATACTAATTTCAAGAACATTTTACTTACTTCCCTTTTTGCAGTGTACATTTAAACACCATAATAAAAATATAATTTGTAGCCAAAGTTATTAAGAGCCACAGGTTGCAGACCCCTGTTCTAGCCTAAACTACAATCTTTTTTTTTTTAACGTCAGCATCAAACAGCCCCATCCTTCCTTGCAGAGCTCCGTTAAATCATCAGTCCTTAACGGGCCATAAAAACAGCTGCACACATGCAGCTAAATCACTGACTCACAAATATCAGTGTGTATTATATTATATTATATTATATATTATATCACGTCTTTCTTCCTGCTTTCATGTTCAGGTCAGTCCCTGTGGCTTGGAGATCAGATTTTGCGGCTGAATCCAAGGAGGCCGAGGAAAGAATGACGTCTCTGAAGAGAAAACTGTTGGATGACGGAGTCAAAGTCACGGAAAAGTGAGTCTTCATACTGACGAAAGAAAACATATCCTACTAAAGTGAGCCTCAATTTAAACTGTTTTTATAAAAATTGTAACAGCCCAATTCATTCTAACATATTAGAAATCAGTTTTTTTTTTCTAAACAAAAGTACACTGCAAAAAGAGAACTAAAAACGAGTAAAATTTTCTTGAAATTAATGTATTTGCCCTTGATTTGAGCAGGTAAATAAGATTATTTGCCAATGGAATGAGTATGTTTACACCTAAAATAAGATAATTAGATATATTGCACTTGAAATAAGATGATGGAGATGAATTGTTCCTATTTTAAGTGCAAAAATCTTATTCCATTGGCAAATAGTCCTATTTACCTGCTCAAATTAAGGACAGATACATTCATTTCAAGAAAAAAATTCTTATGTTTAGGTCTATTTTTGCAGTGTACATGTTACTTTTCAAGGAACACAAAGTTATTCCTTGAAGCATTTCTCCGGGTTGTAATTTATGTTTTTAAGGAATTTAAGATTCTAAAACTTAAACAAAAAAGGACGCAGCACCCGTCTCCTTAATGCAGTCCTTCTCAAACGTTTTCTGTTCAAGCAAAGCTCCACACGTCCATCTGGGATCGCTCCGTAGCAGATGGATTTCAGAAGGAGGGGTCTTATCAAAATCCTTGCGTATGATTGGATAAACCGCTTGTCCGTCATCTTTACTGACACGCTCCAAGCTCTTCCAAACCCAGACAGTAGAAAGGCAAAAACATAATTTCCATTAACAGTTTTATTTATATAGTGGCTATTTCATGATACATGTCATCTCAAGGCACTTTACAAAGTCAAATTCAATCAAATCCTCCAGATTGGTCAGAAAGTTTCCTCTCTAAGGAAAGCCAGCAGGTTGCATCAAGTCCCTCCAAGCAGCATTCACTCCTCCAGAAAGAGCGTAGAGCCACAGTGGACAGTCGTCTGCATTTTTATGGCTTTGCAGCAATCCCTCATACTGAGCATGCATGAAGCGACAGTAGAGAGGAAAACTACACTTTGAACACCTGGATTCACTTCACAGCCGTTCTCTGGTGTTGTTTTAAATAATTTATTATTGGGTAGATTGGACAACACTGATGAAACAGCAGCGTCGACGTTACCGCTTGCTTCCTCGCTCCATCGTTATCTGAATCCAAACAGTCGCTTCTCTGATGCATCACATCTACGAAAATCCCTCCCAGTGATCCTGATTGGCTCGTCCATTTTATGTGTTGTTGAAATCCCTCCGAATGGCCGTGTGGAGCTCAGCGGAACGACATCCATCTGGCGAGAGTCAGGTTGCTCTCCCATCCTTCACAGGGGGCGTGCCCCACAGCTGGATCACCGCTGCATTGATGAAACCTGGGTAAGAGGTTGACTTTGAAACCTCATCTAACATTCTTGGACCGCCCTTCTCTCTCTCTCATAGTTACTCGTGTACGTGGGGCGGCGTTGTGGAGGGGAAGCCATACCTGACCAAGCTGGAGGACTTTGGGAAAGCTGTGCTGGAAGACCTTTGGGTGGCCGTTAAGAAGCTGTTTGTGGAAGTAAGTGACATAAAAAGAAACTAAAGCCACACAGGTGACTGTAGCCAAAGGCGACTCAATCCTTCTGCCACATGTAGATGTGCCCCTGAGCAAGGGATTTTTTTAGGGCTGGACGATAATTTAATAACGATATATATCGGTTGATAAATGTATATCGATGATAGACAAAAAGGGTCAATAAAAAGTTAAATAGAATAACAGTTTTCCTTCCTTTTACATTCTAGCCTATCAATATAACAGTCGTTTCATCCTCCCAACCAATCACAACGCAGACCCAGGAATGCTCCGTCACCAAGCTCCGCCCCCTTCAGAGTTCAGAGAGCACACGTTCTTTTTCTTTTTCTTTTTTTTTTTAAACTTACAGTTTTGGTAAAAAAGTTGTTGAAAAAAGGTTTGAATTCAATGTGTATGTCTTTATAAAAAAAAAATAGGTCACTAAGCAACAGCATAAAATGTCCAGGGCTAAAGTTAAGATACATGTTTTGAATGTGTTTTTTTTTATACTTTTTTTCTAAATCGTCCTGCTGTAGTATTTTTCTACCGATCTACAAAGAGATGCTTGACTATAAATGTGGCTTTACTCTGAAACTGAATTGTCAGCATGACTAGAAAAGCTCAGCCTGTTTACTATTCATATATTTTACACTGCAAAAATAGAACTAAAAACAAGTAAAATTTTCTTGAAATGAATGTATTTGCCCTTGATTTGAGCAGGTAAATTAGACTATTTGCAAATGGAATGAGATTTTAGCACTTAAAATAGGAACAATTCATCTCCATCATCTTATTTCTAGTGCAGTATATCTAATTACATATTTTAGGGATAAAAATACTCATTCCATTGGCAGATAATCTTATTTACCTGCTCAGATCAAGGGTAAATACATTAATTTCAAGGAAATTTTACTGATTTTTAGTTCTGTTTTTGCAGTGTACCGGTGATTTAACGTAGCTTTTTCTAAAATGTTTTTTTTTTGGGGTCCATCTTGCAGGAGGAAGAGGAGACGGAGACTGCGTCGGAGGTTTCTGTGCAGGACGTTCACCAGGGGGCGCTGCAGAAGCAGTTTTTCGGCAGAGCGAAGCTGCTGTCCAGCGCCGTGAACCTGGTGGCGCAGGTTAAAACCCGGGGAGGAATGGTGCTGATAGAAGGCGCACCTGGAGAGGGAAAAACTGTCTTCATGGTAAAATTTACACCCCCAGGGGTTTGAAATCCATGGTTATGACAATAAAATATCAATATAAAGGTTTTTGACTATATTTAGGATTCGATAAACTTTGATTCACTGGACAGGGGCGGTTCTAGACCAAATTTATTAGGGGGGCCAAGGTGGGGCCAGTATTTTTTTCACAGGGGCACAGAACAAAAAAAATTAAAAACAATAAAATGGCAATATTTAACTGTGTAATAATATTAAGTGAGCCACTTGTGGCTCTGGAACTGCAGGTTTCAGACCCCTGATCAAGCAGATGAAAACTTTGCCCCCTGCTCAATACGGCTAAAGCTAAACGTGAAACATCTTAAGTTTTAAGTTCTTTTTAGAGTAAAACTGTATAGGTAACAAATAATATTGGTCAAAGTGATCAATCAGTTATGGTTTCTTTGCCATTGCAAATAATTATGAGAAGTTTATTTAACATCATGCTTTTAGTACAGGGGCCATAACAGGGGCCATTTCTACAGGGGCATGGGCCCCTGTTGGCCCCTGTCTAGAACCGCCCCTGTCACTGGAACTTGTATCATTTTACTTTTTTTTTATTATAAATAAGAGCAATCAAAGCCCAACTAAAAGACACTCTCTGACAGACAGGAAGGAGGAGCATTATAAACCAGACCAAAGGCTGAATCCACTGTACAAGGTTTAAAATCTTTTTAAAACTACCTCATGTGCAGCTACTGTAAGCGTTGCTGGAGGCATTTATCCTGAGGTGTTACAGGAAGCTGCTTTTAAAGGGCCGTCTAATCCTTGTTAACCCAAACTATTTCCCTCACCAGTAGCTGGGCGGCCCCTCGCCACCAGGCCTGTTTGTGGTGATTATGGACAGGTTCCTCGAGCCATTACCCTTAAAGTCATCGTTCCCTGTCCTCAGGCTGCCCTGGCAGACGCCATCCGAAGCGGACGGAAATCCAACCCAGACCTCCGCTGTGACGTCATCTCGTACTCCACAGCCGCCAGTCAGTCGGCGCGCTCCGTGGAGAATCTCCTGCGATGCCTCGCGCAGTGGCTGAGGAAGATCAGACGCACAAATACAGAGTCGCCTCTTCCTCTCGTCTATAGGTAAGAGACTCTTATAAGCTGTGTTTGCACGCACAAAGTTTCACGATCGGATTAAAACGTATTCAGATTAAAAAACAAAATGAATGGGATTGTACCCTTTTTTTTTTTTTTTTGGGCACACGATCAGTTAATCCAATCATAAAGTGCGTTTATATGCACCTGGCTTTATTCAGAATGGAATCACTCTGACATGCGCAGTTATCAAATTTCCCTATAAATACCACAGAAGAAGAAATACTTCCATCTTTGCTAAACAACAAAAAATACCAAACAAAGCAGTTTTGTACGAGTTTGTTTCTCTTCCGAGCGCCAAGGCTGGATTGTACCGCACGAGGTTCTGATTACGGTTGAAACGTTACTGAATAAACAACAGTATTGAGCTCTTTTCTTCATTTATTTATTTTTAAACACAAAGATTATCAGGAGCCCTGACTGTTTTGCTTCCTGACGTATTTCTGCCACTTTCCAACGCAGAGAAATGCGTCACTTTTACGTCGGTGGCACATGCTCCCTCGGATCAGTTTGCCACATTCGGAATAACTTTATCCTGACAAGCGTTTATATGCATGTAGATCTTTTTATCAATCAACATAAACCACTCTTCTCATTCGGAAAATGGTTTCATTCCGATTGAGCTTAATCCGATCACAATATTCCGATTGCCGTGTTTATATGACGCATTTTTATTCCTATCGGTCCATTTATTACGATTACATTCGTCCATGTAAACGTAGCTATAGATGGGCTTCGTTTACCCGCTGTTTTACCATCTTTTTTTGTAATATCAGGGACTTGCTGTCAGAGTTTCACTCCGCTCTGAGTGAGGTGAACACGAAAAGACCTCTGGTGCTGCTGGTTGATGGAGTGGATCTTATCCAGGATGGAAGAGGACAGTTCAGCTCTGACTGGATCCCACAGCTGCTTCCACAAGTCAGTCACAAGAGGATTGAAACTAAGTGAAAAAGGATTTATGTGACGTTACACATAACTTTCTTTGTTTGTCTTCAGGGTGTCTGTTTAGTCCTGAGCGTCACGTCCAATGCTCCTCTGCTGCAAACTCTGGCCAAAAAAAGAGGCGCGGTCCTGTTTTCCCTGGGGCAGCTCAGCCTGCCGGACAAGAAGGAGATCGTTCAGAAGGAGCTGGATGTTTTTGGGAAGAAGCTCAGTGACTCCGCCTTCAACAACCAGGTTCTCATTACAGATTCTCTACAGATTCAGTGTTGCTAAAACTTGTGTTTTTACTGAAAAAACTGTGCCGTGAATGCAGCTCCAGACTTTAATAACAAAGAAGGGAGCGGTGAGTCCTCTGTATCTGCACCTGGCCTGTGAAGACCTGAGGAACTTTGCCTCCTTTGAAAAGGTACAAACTTGCACGTAAATGTTTTTTCTTCTATAATCGTCCGGTCGATGAGGGGTAATGAGGGCATGCTGATGTGCTTCAGTTGAAGGAAACGCTGCAGGGTTTGCCTCAGTCTCTGGCCCTGCTGGTGCAGCACAGCCTGGAGAGACTCTGCATCCATTACAGAGACGTCCCAGGACTCCGTCTGACCCTCGCCGCCCTCACCGTCAGCGCTGCTGGTAAAGCTTTGCAAGAACGTTTCCATTGCTTGTTCCTTTGCAAACACGAATGTCTCGTTGTGGCGGTTAGTTAGTCCCAGGTGCACTTTAGATACGGTTTATTCAAATTTGTATCCGTGCATCCTTTGCCATCTGCTTATTGGTCAGTGCATTACAGGAGCGACTGGTTCTTGGAGGGAAACATCCCATTACTTCTGGTTTAGGACCACCAGACATTGGAGATGCTCCTGGACAGGAAGACAAATATTTTCCCCGCAAATATGCTCCCAGGGTCTCCTTCCTCTGGAATGTGACTAGTAAACCTGAGAAGGGAGGTGTTTGTGAAGCATCTACGCAGGATGATTAAAACATCTCAGCTCTTTTTTTGCTGTAGAGAGAAGCTTCACTACTAGCTCCCTCGAGATCCCATTTTCTCAACTTACAGGACTGTCTCAGAAAATTACAATATTGTGATAAAGTTCTTTATTTTCTGTAATGCAATTAAAAAACATGAAATGTCATACATTCTGGATTCATTACAAATCAACTGAAATATCGCAAGCCTTTTATTGTTTTAATATCGCTGATTATGGCTTACAGCTTAAGAAACCCAAATATCCTATCTCAAAATATTAGAATATCGTGAAAAAGTATACTAGTAGGCTATTCAACTAATCACTTGAATCGTCTAATTAACTCGAAACACTGCAGGGTTTCCTGAGCCTTGAAAAACAGCTTGGTTCAGTAAACTAAATCACAAGTATGGTAGTGGTTAAGAGACGACATCAGATTCTCACAGTAACTGGTGTACTGACCATGGCATTACTGTCCTTGATTGGCCTGCCAATTCCCCTGACCTGAACCCCATAGAGAATCTGTGGGGTATTGTGAAGAAGAAGCTGAAAGACACCAGAGCCAACAATGCAAATGAGCTAAAGGCCGCTATTGAAGCATCCTGGGCATCCATAACACCTCAGCAATGCCACAGGCTGATTGTCTCCATGCCACGCCGCATTGATGCAGTAATCTGTGCAAAAGGATTCCCAACCAAGTACTGAGTGCATTAATGGACATTTTCAAATGTTTGATTTTGTTTTGCTGTTATAATTTTTTTTTTTTTACTTGGTCTGAGGAAATATTCTAATATTTTGAGATAGGATTTTTGAGTTTTCTTCAGCTGTACGCCATAATCAGCGATATTAAAACAATAAAAGGCTTGCGATATTTCAGTTGATTTGTAATGAATCCAGAATGTATGAAATTTCATGTTTTTTAATTGCATTACAGAAAATAAAGAACTTTATCACAATATTCTAATTTTCTGAGACAGTCCTGTATGTCTGATGCTGAGCCCAGCCTCCCTGTGAAGGAAGTCTTTTTTTTTTATGTCCTGGAACTTGCTCTTGTGGTCATGATCCGTATCTCATGACTATAGGTGATGGTTTAAAACAAAAGATATGGGCCTGTAAATTGAAAGTGTTGCTTTGCAAATGACCCGGGGTCTCTTTTATAAAACTTTGTGTACAATCCATAAAAGTCTGTGTACGGCAAGAAAAAAAATTAAAATTCAGATTTATAAAACCATGCGGAGCCACACCAGCATGCAATTTCCCTTTTATAGATCACAGCTGTACCTGAATGTCTGCGTAGCTGGTACCACATCATGTTCTGTCCTCTACACGCCCAGATTCAACCAAAGATGTTCAATGCAAAGCACCTCATGAATGTTAATGTGTGATTTAAAAATAGGATTAGCTGGTTAACCTCTGAGAAAACCCCAAAAAACTGGGGGGGGAAAAATCACAGGGAGGAGTTTTATTAAATAAGCAATTGAGTTAAAAGCACAGATGTTCACACTGAAGGAACTGGATTGCAGTTTTAAAAGCTTGATGACTAATGATAAAGCAATGTGATGGTAGAAAACCCAGATAAAATGTTGTGCAGACTTTGATTTTAGATTTAAGTTGGGTTACCTGGTCTAGCGGGGTTTCCCCTCTACCTATAAAAAGTAAATACCGCACATCATCAGGGTTTTTAGCAGGGGGGATGATGGGCCTTATATGTGTAGGGAGGAGTGCTTAATGAACTTTAAGCACTAAAACAGAGGCACGCTTCTGTTGGGATTTGTACCATAAACACAATTTTATATTGATTTGATGATCTTTGTTTGCAGGTTTGAAGGAGAGAGACCTTTACTCTCTGCTGAGCACCTGTAATGACCTGGCCTCTGGGGACGGGCAGGTCACATGGGAGGAAGTGCTGCAGCGGTCCAGGAAGCCGAAAGGACGGATTCCCATGGCGGTTTTCACCCGTATTGTGCAGAATTTACAAAGGTACAGTGACATAAGCAATTAATTATGGGTTAAACAGCCTTAAAATTCTCATTTTGACTGCGAGAGCTTAAGATCAATTAGAATATTATTTAATTTCACTTCATTCAGTGGAGAAAAAGTGTCACTAAATATTTGGTGCCTAATAAACTTAACGAACTGCAATATAATCTAAACTTCTTAATGTGATCAGAGCTTCTTGGATCTTTTAGTTATTAATCCATGACCTTCATTTTCTCTGTGATATGAATGCAATGTGACAAGGATCTTTTACTTCCTTTTCAAAATGGGAAACACTAGAAAACATACAATTTAAGTAAGACGGGATAGTTTTGCTCTTCATAGACCAAATAATTGCTCCAAGAACACATTTACTGGTCTAAATACTCCAACATAATCAGTCAGAAAGTTGAAAACGACCTAAACTGTGACAGACGAAGCCGGAGGAGAACCCGTTTTTATCTTGCGACCCTGCACAGTCAGGATGGTAGTAGAACACTGCAAAAAAGGAACTAAAAGTAAGTCAAATTTTCTTAAAATTTGTATATTTTTTCTTAATTTGAGCATGTAAATAGCACTATTTGCCAGTGGAATGAATATATTCCAGCGAGGCTCCCTGCACTTGAAATAAGACCATGGAGATGAAATGTTCTTATTTTAAGTGCAAAACTCTTATTCCATTGGCAAAGAGTCTTATTTACCTGCTCAAACCAAGGAAAAATACACTAATTTCAAGAAAATTGTACATACTTTTAGTTCCCTTTTTGCAGTGAAGAGTTGGAAAATAATCTCCAAAATTCACTCTCAGCAAAAATGGAACTGAAAATGAGAATTTTAAGTGTTTTTAAAGTATTTTTCCTTGATTTGAGCAGGTAAATAAGATTATTTGCCAATAGAATAAGATATCTGCACTTAAAATATGAACAATTCATCTCCATCGTCATATTTCAAGTGCAGTATATGTAATTATCTTATTTTAGAGGTGAAAACACTCAATCCATTGGCAAATAGTCTTATTTACCTGCTCAAATCTAGAAGAAATAAATTCATTTCAAGAAATTTTCACTTATTTTTAGTTCTCTTTTTGTAGTGCTGTTGCAGAGATCTTTGAGTCAACAAGCTTTAATTTTCACTTATCAAAATTATTCTTTTAAAAATGCATGTTTTTATAATTCCTTCGCTAAATATTCATAACATTTAGGAGAATGTAATGCCATCTGTAGATTGTGTGAGCTAGTTTTTCTCTTTCCCTGCAGTCTGACTGGTGCGTCTCACTGCCAATACACCAACGACATGCTGGCCCTGAACAACCCGGAGGTGAAGACGGGCTTCGAGGGCTTCTTCCTCCCGACGGGAGCTGACAGAAGCAGAGCTCACCTGGTCCTGGCAGGTAAACCAAACACCGCCGCTTCTTCAATAAAGCGTGGCAGAGTTTATTTTTTATTTTTATCCTCTATTGTTTGTAATTAACCAGGTCATCTGTGGGCGACGGCTGACCCTGAGGGAAAAGATACGTTCCTTCACTCTGAGGCCGACTCGGTCATGCATCTGCCCTCGAGCCTGGTTAGGAAATGTTTTAATGATGCACTAAAACATTTATTTAAGGGAAATATTTGAGTCATAAAGTTTTCATTAAAGACTTTCATCTTCCTGTTCAGTAAATAAGGTTAGAGGTGAAACTTGAGATTTTTAACTCCTTGTCTCCTTTATTTGGACTTAGATTCAAAGTGGACAGCTGAGGGTTCTTCACTCCCTGCTCTCCAACTATCACTTCCTGCGTGCCAATGTGAGCCACGGCCTCCTCCACCACCTCCTAGAGACTTACGACTTGTATGGTGAGCATGCATGAAGATCATCAAGGTTCAGAAATGTGGTGGAAAGATCTGCTAAACCGTGGAAAATTGCTCATTTCTGTTAAATGTTTCCTTCTCTTTAGATAAAGAGTCTTCAACTTCAGGTTGGTCCTTTTTTTAAAAAAAAAAAAAGACAGACAAATACTTTAACCATGGGATACAATATCCAACGTTCCCTCATTGCATCAGTTGACCTGGATGGACGTCTGGACGACTGTCGCGGTTTCCTGAAGCGCCACACCTCCACGCTCTCCCCGTGGCCGGCGCTGTTCATCCAGCAGGCGCTCAACGAGCCTCCAGAAACCTCAGCTCACATCTGGGCTGCAGGCCTGGTGGGGAAAGGAGGACTCCGCGTTGTCGAGTGTCTGAATAGCAGCACAGACGGCGCTCAGGAAATGAGGTAAACGTCATTTTTAACATGCTGGTGAAGATTCTCCGTCATCCAGGTCATGGTCATTCCAAAAAAATTAAAAAACAAAGCAACTGGACTTGTTTTCCGTAGTTGAAGACGTTTCGCTTCCTCTCCAGGAAGCTTTCTCAATTCAAAAAGTCTGGAGTAATGTGGAGTACCAAGCTTTATAATACTGCCCAAACAAAGGCCTTGTAAAGGCTTAGATAACATGCAAATTCATTTTTAACGTGTGCAAGTAGCTGCGCTGCACTTATAAACGGCTCGTCACAAACGAAGGTCTGTCAGCAACATGGACTTTATCAGGTTCATCAAAGTGACTCATCCTTGTTTAATTTCTTATTAAGATTGTGTTTCTGTGGTGTTTTATAGTCTCCCTTTGTGTTTGACCTCAGTGAGCTGCTGTCAACCTTCTCCTCCGAGCCAACCTGTGTGGTTGTGAGTCCGGACAGGCAGCTGATAGTGGTGGCTACCGGACAGGGAACGCTGCACATTGTCCACATGCAGACTGGGCAGGTAGGATCTGTCTATGGGTTCAGATTTTTTTAGAGAATGCTCATTGCATCAAACAAAAAGGATTTTACCGAGCAGCTACAACAAACCATCCCCACCCTCTACTCCAACAGTAATGCAAATATCTCTACAAATAGAGATCATGGGCTCTGGGATCTTATGGGAAATTCTTATATGGTTTTATAAGGAGTAGGACTCCTTGTATTTTACTAGTGTCCTTTAAAACCTTCTTGTTTAAAAATAAATCCAGCTTGTTGGAGCAAGAACAGCCTTCCCTTTTTAATGTCCAGCAAATGCAGCACAGGCTGCAGCTAAAAAGGTCTGTTGAGCTCTTTTAAATCCTGCAGAATGTGACAACAGCACCACCTGCTGGTTGGTCTGTACCTGCAGTCAGTAGTATGAGTAGCAAGGGATTCTGGGTAATCCTCATAGAAACGGCTTCAGTGCATTGAGGTAACGTAGCTATAAATGTCTGTGGACAAATACTATTAACCTTTTATATTGAACTTCTGGAAGAGCATAAAAGATTATGATTTTTTTGTCTTTAATATTGTATTCCGCCATATTTTCAACTTGTCTAGTTTAGGTCTGCGTACGATGAGGTTCATGGTTAGCTAAAGGTGATATGTGCCGTCTTTCCACAGCGGGAACGCGTTATGTTAAGTTTAATCTTTTGATTTGACTGCTGGCGTGTGTCAGGCTAAAAATATTTTATATTGTTGGTAATAATATACAGTTTATAAGATCTGGCAATGCTGGAAAAGTTCTATATGTCAAAATATGCCATGGAATGAATTTACCTGTTATCAAATGTAAAAGGGATTCTGGGTAATCTTCAGAGCAACGACGACTTCAATGCATTAAGAGATAAAACAATAACTTACATTTGTGACCCATTTTGTTTGGATGGGGGGGGGGGGGGGGGTGAAATTTTTCATTCTTCAAAGGGACCGCCATCTTGGATATGATAGACATATTTGTGGATTAAAAGCAGATGGCACGTTTCATTAGAAGTTAGGGTTGCAATGACAAATAAAGATTATTATTATTATAAGAAGATCTAGACTGCTGTATTGCCAACAAAGGCTTTTCCACTAGTTACTGATAAGGCCTTAAGTAATTTTGAAATCCCACCTTTTAGTTAAGTTAAAAAGTACATAAGCAAATCTCAGTAATGTGCCCTTCAGACATTGTCTTATTTTTGGCAAGATGTTTGTGTTTGATTCCTAATCAGAAACGACCCTCTAGGCTGAAGGAAAATAACTTTAAATCTACCAGCGGGATGAAAAATTTTGAAATTTGCAAAGCTAACAGATATGTAGCGAGCTACTGTAGCCGACCCGTGCACCTGTTTGAAGGAAACCAGTGAACTCTGGGCTCTACTGGCTGGAATCCTAAAAGTCACTGTTTGCATAAGGCAATTTAAACACAATTTAAGGCCAGAAAATTAAAAATGAATGAAGATGGTCAGATTCCCTGATGTTCTCTGTCCTGTGAGCAGGAGGTGAAGTCGCTGGTGAGCAGCTGTGACGGCATCTCCAGCTGTGTCTTCCTAAACGATGCCCGGCTCGTCTCCACCTCCTTCGATGGAAGAATAGAGGTGTGGGACATCCAGAGCGGCTGCAGGTGAGACGAGACCTGAGAGACCAAGCAGCTGCATTGAGTTCGCCTTATCCTGGATGCTTTTCATCATGTTATGCTGTTAAAACCTATAAATAATAGGACTTTCTTCTCGCTGCAGGACGACTCTGATTGAGGGCCACACTAATACGATAACAGCGAGCGCCATCACCCCAGACAGGAAGCACCTCGCTACCGTCTCCCTCGATTTCACACTTAAAGTGGGTTTTCTCCGCCTCTTCGTCTTCTACAAACTCCTTAATTTTTATGTTTTAAAATTGGTCAGAATGAAGGCAAGGCAAATGTATTTATATAGCACAATTTAGTACAAAGATAATGCAAAGTGCTTTACATGATTAAAATATAGCAAAATGAAACAGAATAAAAGCAAGTAGGAATAAAATGTAGATAGAAAATAGAACAAAACACACGCCTGTCAGTGTGTTTTGTGGAGCTCCTCTTAGGCTGGGTCTACATTAAAAAAGATATTTTCCAAAGCACACATATTCTGCTGCATTTGCACCTCCTGTCCAGATGTAGATACTTTTTGGTCAAGAGAAACTGAGACTTTTATAAATGAGTTTTAATGGAATTTTTTCACATCTGTCTTTTTGTTTCAGATTCTACCTCCATTAAACCTTGAAAAAACTAAAACTAAAAAAATAAAATAATTCTGAATTGTGTTCCTCCTGAACTCCTTCCTTCTTTCCTTCCTACCTTGTACCCTTTACTCCCCTATATCCTTCCTTCCCTTCCTTCTTTGTGTCTGTCCTAATCTCTAACATCCCTTATTCTATTCTTTTGTGTCCTATCTCCTTCCCTTTTTTGTATCCATACTATTAAGCTTTGCAATCCTTCTTCCCTCCTAACCTTCCTTTTGTCTTTCCTACCTTTAGATGTGTCCTTCCCTCATTCCTTCCAGTTTCTGGCCTTTCCAGGTTCAATGGTTTAAAGCTTTCCGATTAAAGAAATATTCGTCACAAATTCATAGCGAGATTTAGTGTTTTATATTTTAAAATGAATGTAAAGAACCTGTAGAAAGTAGAGTCTTGGAATAGTTTGAAAACTTCCTAAGAGACATTTGTTGGATCCATGTTAAAAACAAGATATTAAATATTCACAACGCAGGTGGAAATCAGCGTGAGGCGCAGAAAAAGTCTGTTTTTAAAATCTCTTTCAAGGACATTCGTACATGCAATCAGATCTTCACAACGGAGATTTTGTAAGAATCGTTTCTCTGACCAGAAAAGCTTGATCCCTCCGTCTTAGGGTGGGTTAGTTTCCACTGGGACAGACGTAGGCACTCACTGGATGAGGCATATTTGCTCTCCGGTCTTTGAACCTCTTTAGGAGAATCAACAGCAGGTCTTGTCAGTTTTAATTCATCATTCTGTGCTTTTGAAACACATTCGACGCATTGAGCTGTGGACCAAAGCAGAAAAGAGACATTCATCAGCTAGATGCTACTGATAGAAAATAATAGAGGTGTGTTTTCTGATGCTGACCTACTCCCAAAGACAGTCAGTGTTATATTTGTCATTTAATTTAAACAATGAGACAAGTGAAACAAATTAGTTAACCTGATCAAAATAGTAAATTTTTGTTGTGGTTTCTACAACACAAAGGGATGCTGAATCTTTGTATGTGGGGACAGTTTTACTTTAGCATCTGTTTTCTAACCAAATTAAACAAAAACCTTTTTAAAGAATAAAAGGAGCTGATTAAGAAATGGGCTCCAAAGACATTCTGCTTTTCTGAATCAAACTAAATACATTTCGTTCCTCAGGTGTGGTCTTCTGCTAAAGCTAACGAGGTCGCCTCTCTGCCCAGCACCAGCCCTCTGAACTGTGCGACCTTCGACCCAGAGGGTCACCTGCTGGCGGCGGGATGCTGGAACGGAAACATTGTGGTGTGGAACTGGCTGCAGAATAAAATACAAACTGTAAGTTTCACTGTATTTATTTCATTGCAGGCCTGAAAACAACCTGAGGCTGGTGTTTAAATCTTTGATTGTTAAATATGGCGAGTTTGAGGCGGTGTGGTGAGACGGATCGACACAAGCTGGAATAATATTGCTAAAGGGAACATTGCATGAAAATGTTTAAATTATGTTATGGATCTAATAGTTTTTGATGCTTTAAAGGCATACTATGCAACATTTTTTCAGTTAATTAATGTGTTCCATACCGTTTTGGATGATTAAATGAGTCATTTCAGGTCGAACAAAGGTTTTCTCGGCCGCCCTGGTGGTCTGTGGGGGAAATACCGTACTTGCAATAGCGTACCGCGCGCGAGCTATTTTTAGAAACACAACGTCACGATGACGTCACATCACGTGGTACGCAGTGGGGCAAACTCCGGAAAGCCGCCGTTGTTTCGCTGTAAGAGACGTGCGTTAGCCTAGGTTTTACTCGGTAAACGACTGCTTTTTCCAAATCTAAGACCATGGTTTTTAAACATTGTTGCTATGGAACGTGCAACAGCGACTCGAGTTACGCTGATCGGCCACATATGAAGGATGTTTTCTTCAAGACTGCCAAGGAGAAATGTGTGTGCTTGGAACACCGGGGCGGTCGGCCTACACAACAGTTCAACCCGGAAAAAGTTACCAAATTCAAGTACATATGTAGCAAGCATTTTGTCGGAGGAAAGGGCACAACCGAAGAACATCCTGACCCAATTCCAGCGACATCAAGTCAAGGTAAGAGTATTTTGGTGGCCGACATGTTAATAAAGTAGCGCCTGCTACCATGATAGCATATAGGCTATCATGGTAGCAGGCGCTAACATGATAGCCTGCTACCAGGATAGCTTACTCAAAAACATTTCAAATGAGACAAACATTAAACATATACCCATTCCTGGACGGTGATTGCAAACAACAACAAAAAAAAAAAAGGCCTACGCTGCCATGATCGACGCGCAGGAAAAAAAAAACAAAGCTTACCGTTCATCAACTCGGCCAGTTTTCCAGTCTTTTTAAACCCTCGAACCTCAAGCCATCGTTTGAGCTGAAGGTTGGTGTGTTCTTCGACAGTGCGACCAGTAAACCGTGTGCCTGGGACATCGTCTTGGGAAAGTTTAACGGCTGTAAAGTCGGTCATATCCGTTATCCGTGCGTTCTCTCCTGTATGCCCTACCTAAGCGGCAAAAGGGGCGTTGCTCTTGAGACGGTGACGTCACGTGCGCAGTACCGCATTGCAAGAGCTCACGGCCCGCACCCACAGAAGTCTCGCTTTACTGTGAGAACTCCATGTGTTTTTGCCCTGCCATTCACTATATGCACGCGCGAAAGCAACAACAAAGAACCGCGTGTTAACGTCAAATAAACATGCAAGCATATAGAGTTTTTTTATTATTATTTTATTTATTTATTTTTTTGAATGTTGGCGAGGCGGTAGCGTGAGTTTGCGGGAAACCCTGATGTTCATACTTTCACTGTGTTAGTCATTGTTTGTACTGCCGTTTTTTCCACTTTTCGTTGCGTTTGCCTGTCTGCTAAGCTCAAAACAACCGCGCCTGGCTTGACGGAGAACCCAGAACAGCTGAGCATCTTTACGACAGTGCACTTTTACTTTCGCCCTCTGGGGGGAGCCTCGCTGGAAAATCAACCCCGGTTGCTAGTGATGGGTCGATGAGGCGTCATGAAACGTTTCAACACATTGCAACTCTGTGCCGATACTGTGCCGATACTGTGTCACTGAATACTGACACCTGCTGGACCTTAAAAATCCCTACAGGCAACCTGGTTGACAGAGTTAACTGACACTGATTTGATGACCAAGTATACACAATACAATTTAAATCATTGTATGTTGCATTGTATTATTTTATATTTTCATTTGAATTAAACATATATTAGATTTTTTTTAGATACAGTCAATAAATAATGTGAAGGAGGATGCTTGTGGACTGGCTTTTTTATTATTTTTTTTACAAATGGTTGATCGGGCGCTGTGTTTAGTTACCTGACTGATATCATCTGTTCTGAAATCGGACATGCTGAGTATGACAAAGGGAGGAAAAACTACTCAGAGTAGCAACTTTCTACTCAGTGTAGATCAGCCGTTTTTTTCTGAAACGACGCTCAGAACAAAGACGCACAGCGCAACCCGCCCAACCATAAAGGCGTCTGCCCAACCCATCCATCAGTGGTGCGCTCCGATCAGCACCTGGCGCTCACAGAGCGAGACTGTGGTACACCATCACACCAGAGTTGCAAAATAGTTAAAAATTAACCATTATTAACCGTTATTTTGTTTACAGTTCAGCTTGGATTTTCTTTACTGCGCAGCATAGCTCTGCTGTGCGCGCTGCTGTGCGCGAATGCACACGCGTGCAGCTTAGAGGGAACAGAAACAGTTTGGCGCGTCAGTCAGTTCGAAACAGGTGCTGTATTGGTCACGTGACCGAAACAGTTCCTGTATCGGTCACGTGACTTTTCCGTAGCAATACACACATCGACACGGGTTTCGCTCTATGAGACCGACACATGCGCCGACGCATCGGTGTTGCCGGACCCATCACTACCGGTTGCATAGTATACCTTTAACTGCTTTAAGATGTACTAAACAGGCTGCATTATAAATTGTAAAGTTCTGTCTAGCACAAAATGTGAGTAGTAAAATACAGTTTAGAAAATTACCTTTTTTTTTTTTAACTAAAACAGTCGTCAACCGCTCCCCTTCGGGGTACAGAGAGAGACATATTTTAGATTTCTGCTTGATTTTCCATTTCCTCCTCAGTCCCTGTGTGGGCACCGGCGATCGGTGCGCAGCCTCTGCTTCTCGCCTTCATCCTCCATGCTTTGCTCCGGCTCCATGTCCGGGGAGGTGAGGGTGTGGTCGGTGTCCACCTCCACCTGTGTGGGATGTTTCCAGGCTCACTGCGGAGCCACCGAGACTCTGGCCTTCCTAGAGGAAGGGTCCATGCTGCTGAGCGCCGGCTCCGATCACACGGTTAGCCGTTTTATGTTAAAGTCGATTGTGCAGGACGGTAACTTCGTAAAGTGACTTTTAAAACTGCATGTAAACATGCATTTTAGAATTTTATTTTTTTTCAGTGTGGAAATATTGCTAAAAGTTTCCCTGTTTGTTGAATAGCTCCAGCTTTGGTCAGGAGGACTTGGGCGTTCAGTTGCTGCTTTAAAAAGTGATGAAGTAAGTTCCTGTTTGGATTTAAATAACATTCTTACAGATATGTTATTGGTTTCAAGTCATCCCCAACTACTGTATTTCATGTTATTGGCTGCATTTATCTACATGCCAAATGGAGGACAAAAAAAAAATTACATTTAATTTATTGTTTTTATTGAGGATAAGCTGGTTTTGTTATAAAATACCTATCCAGACTGCAGAAGTTGTCTACATTCTGTACAAATTATAAAATGTATTTTTTGTGTGTGTGTGTGTGTGTCTAGCCTCCTCGGAAGAAGGCGAAATATGAAACACCTGAGTCGGCGGCTCTCTGCGTTGCAGTAAATGGAGACTATGCTGCTGTGGGGTACCACGGAGACGGCATAAAACTCTTCAGGGTCGATTCAGGTGTGTTTTATTCTCATATTCAGTTTAACCGACAAATTAATAACAATAATAATATAAGTGAAGAGAAAATTGTGCCATTGTGTTTTTTTTAAAGACAAAAAGGAGATTATTATTATTATTATGTATCAAAAAATCCAAATTAAATTTATTTAAAGCCAGTTTGTTTTAAATAGCACTAAGCCGCAATAAATGTCTCGAGGTACACTGCAAAGCAAACAGATCAGGGTTTTTTACAGAAATATATAATGAATTCAGTCTAAACATACAGAAAGATTCATAGTTGGTCACACACAATACAATTTTATTCTAGTTCTGAAACAATGCAGTCAAGTTTAGTTTTATTATTCTAACTGGTAAAATGTTTTCTGTCTAAGGAAACCCAGCTGAGTGCATCGTTACATTTGCAGCAATCCCTGAAACTGAGCGTGTGTGTGTGTATATAGTGATTATGGAAAAGAAAACTCTTCTTTAACAGCAGTAAAATCTCTGAACAGTGTTTGCAGCCATCTGCTACAACTGACTAGGAGTTATAGAGGAAAGAACACAGCAAATCACAGAAGGACTGATCCAGGACTAGTATCTGTAAACTGGCAACAGTAGATCTTTTAGTTGCTTTACATTGAAGAGAAATACAGCTGAACAGATGAGCCAGTTGGAAAATCTGTGAACTGAAAAACAGAAAATGTATAGTTAGCGGCAGCAATATCTCCTTTTTTTTTTTTTTGTCAGGATAAACGCCGAAATGGAGTCAAGTTTATCACATATAGAGAGAGTAGGAAGTTATGAGCAGCAATATCTCAGCCGATTTCCCCGTCCAGAAAAATGTCACATCAACTTCTACGAAGAAAAAAGATCAAGAGAGAAAATAAAATAATGGCAACATTAACTAGGGATTATGCACAATGGGCGAGTAGTAGGAAAAAGTAGCAGAGTGAGGAAAAGTGGTCAGTGTGTTCGTCCTCAGCTTTAGCCTTCAGCAGCAAAGGTGTATAGATGGCTCAAGGTAGCCCAAGCCACTCTATATGATAATATACTTCAAAAGTTAAGTTGTATGATTCAGTTTAAATTTAAATGGTCACATTTGTATGCAGCATTATATAAAGCCAGATTTGATCCAAATTAAAAGAGAGAGGGAGATCAAACATGGAAGAAAGGAAGTGAAATAGAAATTGACAATCCAGTTTAACGATACTTTATAGGCAAAATTATGCAACCTGGTGTACAATGAGGAGCTTTTTAAAGTGCATAATCTACTGTCCAGTTTGGCTCCCAAAAACACAATGCAGTCAAATTGAACAGATAATTAAAATGACAATTTGTAAAAATAATAAATATATATATATATATTCAATTCAATTCAATTCAATTTTATTTATATAGCGCCAAATCATGAAACATGTCATCTCAAGGCACTTTACAAAGTCAAGTTCAATCATATTATACAGATTGGGTCAGATTATACAGATTGGTCAAAAATTTCCTATATAAGGAAACCAGTTGATTGCATCAAAGTCCCGACAAGCAGCATTCACTCCTGGGGAACCGTAGAGCCACAGGAAGAGTCATCTGCATTGTACATGGCTTTGCTGCAATCCCTCATACTGAGCAAGCATGAAGCGACAGTGGGAAGAAAAACCACCCATTAACGGGAAAAAAAACCTCCGGCAGAACCGGGCTCAGTATGAACGGTCATCTGCCTCGACCGACTGGGGTTACAGAAGACAGAACAGAGACACAACAAGAGAAACAAAAAAGCACAGAAGCACACATTGATCTAGTAATCTGTTCTACACTAGATGGTAGTAGCGGGTGAGTCGTCTTCTCTGGATGATGTCAAAGTTAACAGAACGCCAGACCAGGTGTACCTACTATGAAGAGAAAAGAGAGAGAACAGAAAGTTAAAGCAGAAATGACAACACATAATGCATAATTGAAGAACAGTAGAACTCAATATAGTGAGAAAATTAGATCCTGATATACTCCAGTAACCTAAGCCTATAGCAGTAAAACTATAAAGGTAGCTGAGAGTAACATGAGTCACTAGTTATAATTTTTGTCAAAAAGAAAAGTTTTAAGCCTAGTCTTAAAAGTAGACAGGGTGTCTGCCTCACGGACCAAAACTGGGAGTTGGTTCCACAGGAGAGGAGCCTGATAGCTAAAGGATCTGCCTCCCATTCTACTTTTAGAGACTCTAGGAACCACCAGCAGACCTGCAGTCTGAGAGCGAAGTGCTCTGTTAGGAACATACGGGGTAATCAGAGCTCTGATATATGATGGAGCTTGATTATTAAGGGCTTTATACGTTAGAAGAAGAATTTTAAATTCTATTCTTGATTTAACAGGAAGCCAATGAAGGGAAGCTAAAATTGGAGAAATATGATCCCTCTTGTTGATTTTCATCAGAACTCTTGCTGCAGCATTTTGGATCAGCTGAAGGCTTTGAACTGCATTTTGTGGACTTCCTGATAGTAAAGAATTACAATAGTCCAGCCTTGAAGTAACAAATGCATGGACCAGTTTTTCAGCATCACTCCAGGACAGAATGTTTCTAATTTTGGCGATATTCCGGAGGTGAAAAAAGGAAACTCTGGAAACCTGTTTAATATGGGATTTAAATGACATGTCTTGGTCAAAAATAACACCAAGATTTTTTACTTTATTACCAGAGGCCAGGTTAATGCCACCCAGATTAAGTGATTGATTAAGAAGTTTATTTTTTGAGGACTCTGGCCCAAAGATTACAACTTCGGTCTTGTCAGAATTTAGATGCAGGAAATTTAAAGTCATCCAGCTTTTGATGTCATCAAGACATGACTGCAGTCGAAGTAATTGATTGGATTCATCAGGATTTATGGATAAATATAGCTGAGTATCATCAGCATAACAGTGGAAATTAATCCCATGCTGTCTGATAATTTTGCCTATCGGAAGCATATATATAGTAAAAAGAATTGGTCCAAGGACTGAACCCTGTGGTACTCCACAGGTGACCCTAGAGTTTGAGGAAGATTTATTATTAACATGAACAAATTGGAATCTGTCTGACAGATAAGATTTAAACCAGCCTAATGCTTTCCCCTTAATCCCTACAGTATGTTCAAGTCTTTGTAGGAGAATATTGTGATCAACTGTATCAAATGCAGCACTGAGATCTAACAGGACAAGTATAGACACAAGTCCATTATCTGAGGCCATGAGAATATCATTAGTGACCTTCACCAGAGCTGTTTCAGTGCTATGATGAGCTCTGAAGCCTGACTGAAACTCCTCAAGTAGGTCATTACTTTGTAAATGTTCACAAAGTTGATTAGCAACTACTTTCTCAAGAATTTTAGATAAGAAAAGAAGATTAGATATAGGTCTGTAATTTACTAACTCATCTTGATCAAGAGAAGGTTTCTTAAGTAAAGGTTTAATAACAGCTACTTTCAAAACCTGTGGTACATATCCATTTACTAAGGATAGATTAATCATGTCTAAAATAGTGCCACTGATCAAAGGGAATATCTCCTTAAACAACTTGGTTGGGATTGGGTCTAACATACAGGTAGAAGGTTTAGATGAAGCTAAAATTTTAGATAGCTCAGAAAGCTCTACTGCTTTTAAACAGTTCAGACACTGCGCAGGTTCTAAGGATTCCTCCAATGCTGCCTCACTTACTGAGGACGAGGTAATCATGTTTGGGAGGATGCCAATTATTTTATTTTTAATGGCATCAATTTTATTTATGAAGAATCCCATAAAATCATTACTACTAAGAGCTAAGGGAATGGATGGATCAACAGAGCTGTGGCTCTGGGTAAGTTTGGCAACTGTACTAAAGAGAAATCTAGGATTATTTTTATTCTCTTCAATTAATGATGAAAAATATGCTACTCTAACTCTGCGGAGGGTCTTGTTATACAACAATAGTCTGTCCCTCCAGATTAAGTAGGATTCCTCTTGGTGTGTAGAGCGCCATTTTCTCTCCAATTTCCTAACATTGTGCTTCAAGGAACGCAGCTCTGAATTAAACCAAGGAGCCAGCTTCCTGTGAATAATCACCTTCTTTTTCAAGGGAGCTACATTGTCTAATGCAGAACGCAATGAGGAAGTCAGATTGTTAGCAAAGGTATCGATTTGTGAATGGGAAGAAACAGCAATGCTGCCATCTACAGGGCATTTCTGCAATACTGAGGATATTAAGAAGGGGACAGACTCTTTAAGTTTTGATACAGCATTATCCGATAAAAATCTACTATAATGGAACCCTCTTTTGGGAGTGGAGAATTCAGTTAGATTAAACTCAAATGTTATTAAAAAATGATCAGACAGGACAGGGTTGTGAGAGAATACTGTTAATTCTTCACAATCAATGCCATATGTCAGAACAAGGTCTAAAGTATGGAGCCGAGAGTGCGTCGGTTCATGCACATTTTGAACAAAACCAATTGAATCTAGGATAGTTTTAAAGGCTACACTAAGGTTATCACATTCAGTGTCAACATGGATGTTAAAATCACCCACTATAATAACCTTATCAGTATTTAACACCAAATCAGATAAGAAATCTGACAACTCATCCAAAAACTGAGTGTAAGGGCCTGGTGGACGATACAAAACAACAAACAGAAGAGGTTTTATTGCTTTGCAGTTTGGATGAGGGAAACTGAGGGTTAAATGTTCAAAAGAACTGTAATTATTAGTTGGCCTGGGACTAATTAATAAATCAGACTGAAAGATAGTTGCCACTCCTCCTCCTCTTCCCACAGATCTGGGAATGTGGAAATTTGAATAACTGGAGGGGGTTGACTCATTTATACTAACGTAGTCCTCTTGTAGCCAGGTTTCTGTGAGACAAAACAAATCAATCTGATTATCAGAAATCAATTCATTAACTAACAAAGTCTTTGGAGGGAGAGACCTTATATTTAATAGACCACATTTTATTATTTTATTTTTAGGTTCAAGGTGAACCATATTGATTTTTATTAGGTTTTTATGATTTGTTCCTTTTAGATCAGTTTTTGATCTGTTAAGTTTTGGCCGTGGGAAAGACACCGTCTCAATAGGATAATGGGTGGGTAACAGTACAGAAGCTGCAGAGAGGTGTGTTAAACTACGGCTCTGCTTCCTGGTCTGGACCCTGGGTTGTCAGCATTTAGGAGGACTAATAAATCCGGCCAGATTCCTAGAAAGAAGAGCTGCACCATCCAAAGTAGGATGGATGCCGTCTCTCCGGATCAGACCAGGTTTTCCCCAGAAAGTTCTCCAGTTATCAATGTAGCCCACGTCGTTTTCTGGACACCACCTAGACAACCAGCGGTTGAATGATGACATGCGGCTAAACATGTCATCACTGGTCAGATCAGGCAGGGGACCAGAGAAAATTACAGAGTCCGACATAGTTTTAGCAAACTCACAAACCGAAGCAACACCAACTTTGGTGACCTCTGATCGGCGTGACCGGGTGTCATTACCGCCAGCGTGAATAACAATTTTGCGGTATTTACGCTTATCCTTAGCCAGTAGTTTTAGGTAGGATTCTATGTCGCCTGTTCTGGCCCCTGGTAGGCATTTAACTATGGTCCCTGGTTTCTTTAGTGCCACATTTCTCATTATGGAGCTGCCAATAATTAAGGTCGGCTCCTCGGCGAGATTGTCGCTCAGAGGGGAAAATTTATTAGAAACGCAGATGGGTTGGTGGTGATCTGGGGTCTGTAATCTAGAGCTATGCTTCCTACGAACTGTCACCCAGCCAGCCTGGTTACCAGGCTGCTCGGGTGCTACTGCTTTAGGTTCGCTACGTGAAGTTACTCTATGCGGCTCCGCGCTAGCAAAAGAGCGGCTATCAGCTGGTTTTTCAACAGCACGGAGCCGGGTCTCCAATTCTGACACCCTCGCCTCCAAAGCTACAAAAACACTACATTTATTACATGTACCATCATCACTAAAGGAGGCAGAGGAATAACTGAACATCTGACACAGAGAGCAGCAGATAGGAGACTTAGTCAGAGCCGGAGAAGCCATTATGAGGCTAAGGCTTGGCTAGCGCTAGGCTAACGCCCTATTATCACGCCAAAGAACAAACCGTGTGAAACACGAGGAGTTCCCAAACGTGATGAGCAGCCACAGACAATGTTTTAAAAGTGCTTATGTTTGGAAACAGATGTTACAGCAAAGAGGTTTAAAGATAAAAAGCGAGAGAGCCTGGAGCAAAGCTCCGTCGTTCACACAGCAACAACAGGAAGTGACGCAATACGCCTTATATATTATATATATATATATATATATATATATATATATATATATATATATATATATATATATATATATATATATATATATATATATATATATATATATATATAAATATATATATATATATTTTTTTTTTTTAAGTTAATCGTTGTTTTATTTTATCCCAATTAATGGTATTAATTGCAGAAAAGAGAAAAACAAACCATGTACGATTGTCAGGTTGAACCCTTTTGGGACTGAATTTCTGACAGTTATTTGAAATAAACTTTTTGTGCCCATTTTAGGTCAAAGATCTTAGTGCCGCACTGTAAAAAGCCGTGATAAAACTGTTTATATGAAAGTAAATGATTGAAATGATTATAAAGGAGCAAAAACCTGGAAAGGTTAATTTAGCCTTTTAAAAAGAATCACTAATGATTGATGCGTCCTCACTTTCTCACCTCTGTAAAAGTTTTAGACATGGACTTTTTCCTCATCCGTTAATTGCATCTCATCTTTGTAGGGGAAAAGGTTTGGGTTTCCACAGATCTCAGTGTGTCCGTACGCTGCCTGCTGTGGGTTCACGTGGACCCAGAGCAGAGCAAGCCGGAGCTGCTGGTTTCTGGAGGAAGCGACAAACGCTTGAGGCTGTGGAGGACAAACGAAGGAGTGGAGGGGATGCTTGAAGGCCTGATTCACCTGAGAACGTTTGGGGAGCAAACGAACGACATCCTGGCTATGGCACAAAACTCCACCGTTCTGGCTACAGCGTCAGGTAGGAGTCACTTGTAAAGTTTTTATTTTAAGGTTCACCAGAGTTATTCATGTTTTTTTTTTTTCTGCATGAAAGGTTATGTCAGCTAATGGTGCGTTCCTTTTGCCTTGGAGATAGGAACCAAAGAGTCGCAGATCACATCGTCTCCACCTTTTTTGCGTTCCAGTTTCCCTCTTGTTTGTTTAACACAGCCATTGTTAAACAAACAAATAAAGCCAACCCAAGTCACAGAATGCATTTTAAAAGTTACATTTTATCCATAAATGTTCGACTGAACATGAAACATGAAACAGCAGTGGGTGCACTGCAAAAAGGGAACTAAAGTAAGAAACTTTTTCTTGAAATGTGTGTATTTTTCCTTGATTTGAGCAGCTAAATGAGACTATTTGCCAATGGAATAAGATTTTTGCACTTAAAATAAGAACAATTCATCTCCATTATCTTATTTACAGTGCAGGATATCTAATTATCTTATTTTACAGGTAAGAAATACTCATTCCATTGGCAAATAGTCGTATTTAGCTGCTCAAATTAAGTAAAAAATATACTAATTTCAAGAAAATCTTACTTGCTTTGAGTTCCCTTTTTGCAGTGTGGCGATCCTTCATTGCTGGTTTAGCCACTATGGCTACTGTTGTTAAAACTATGACAATAACGCTGTTCTAGGCGGTGTTTTGTGCTGAAACATCCCGTCTGATGAACACTGAAAGGCAGCACCTGCACGACTGTCTAAATGTTAAATAAATAATAGAGAGCTGCTGCAAACAGTCAAAGTATGAAGTTTTACTCGATGTTGCTGCGAGTAGAAGCCGTCATGAACGCAGCAGTCGAGTATCATCCTGTTGCTCCGACTTTCCGTCTCTTAAAACCGACATTAGGGGTTAGGCTTCAAATTAGTTTTCTTGCTTGAACGACTTTTATTCGAAAATCCAGTCAGTCAGAAAAGGCCGAAATGAAATTATTTCTGAACTCTGCAGGTGGGGAATGAAACTGAAGTTACAATGTGCTTCCAGCTTCTGATTAAGTGCTAAATTAAAGGGTCATTTTTATTTATTCATATATTATTCATATATCATTTATATTTACTTTACAACTCTTGGGCTGCATTTGATCATATGTAGTTCAAAACCTGAAATACTTATCCATCCTAAATTCGACAATTGTTCACTGAACATAGATTATTTAAAGCACAGTTTTGTGAGAACGTTATAAATTTGTGAATTTATTTATTTTAGTAAAAGGGTACCAGCCTACATTTGGATTCATACACTAATCAAACCAGGACTGAACTATTCTACAGAAATCAAGCATTCTCAAACAATTTATTAAAAAAAATGTCTTGGATTATTGTTTTATAAGACTTTTGGGGGGTTTTTTTTTAGTAAAAGGGTACCAGTCTACATTTGGATTCATACACTAATTAAACCAAGACTGAACTATTCTACACAAATTGAGCATTCTCAAAAAAATGTCTTGGATTATTGTTTCATAAGACTTTTGAAAGATCTATCCATCCATCTAGCTCTCTCTTAGGCTAGCTATTTCATCTTGCTTCATAAACATAGTGTTTTGATATAAACTTAATTGAATAACGTGTTTAAACCGCACTCTTTGGTGACCTCTGTCCTTCTTAGGCAACTGTCTGATTAGCACAGCCAGCTGACAGACATAGAAAGTCGTTTATTTTTTTTAAACTACAATTCTTTATACCTTGGTTATGTACAATGTCTTCCCCTCTCTCAGTGAGAAGAGGGCATATTGTGTGTGTACTAATAACCAGGAAGCCCCTAGACACTTTAAACATCCTACCAAAATTCAGTTATTCAATCACTAAAACCTTTATTTATACAGGTGAATAACCTATTTAAACCATCATACAATGTGATATAAAATGTTTTGCAATTTGCAAACAAATATAGAAATAGCATAGAATACAATCCTTGAAATCAATGTTTCAAGCTGGGGCGAATAAATCAATAAAAGCAAGATAACATTTTATTCAGTTTTCTATGTCTAGTAAAATCTGGAAGAATGTTGCTAACAGAGATATTTTTTTTATTATTATTATAAATAAAAGGGGTTATCGATCAGTACTATTTAACTTTCTCTTAGATCAAAATCAGACAATAAATGTCTTTTTTATTGTAATAAACATTCTATTTTCACTGACTCCATCTGAAACAGATGATTTCACCATTGCATTGTGGCAGCTGAAGTTTCTGACCCAAGACTCAAAAAAAGCAAAGATTGTGTTGAGAGGACACCAAGGAGGAGTCGCCTGCGTGGCTTTCAGTCCTGACGGTGCACGGCTCCTTTCAGGCGGAAAAGATAAGGTACCTTCTTCAGATCGTTTAATTTGCTGACCAATTCACACTTTAGTGGTTTTCCTGCTGCATTTGGTTGCAGTTTGAAAGCAGCATTTCTCTTCTGATGAGGCCTGTGTTTGTTTCAGGCTTTAATGGTGTGGAATGCCAACCCCTTTCAAGGAAATCTGCTTAAATCCTTCCCTAACGCTCACCGAGACTGGATCACCGGCTGTGCCTGGACACCTGATTGTGCTGTGAGGTCCCATTTAAAACCGTTTTGAACTATTTGTTCTCTCTCTAACTTTATTTAAAAATACAGCTGGGCAAAATGGTGTATTTGTAGACTAAATTACTGTAAGTAGGGGAACAAAACAAAACAGACTCACTGGTTAAATAAAATGATCTAACGGCAGATTTTACCATGGATGAATATCGTTATAATTGTGGGTAATAAGAACAAAGATGATTCATTAATTGCTCAAATTTGCACCAAAATCAAGGAAAACTATTAATTATACTGTGAAATCAACTTACTAATGCTGATCGGGAAAAACAGTATACAGTATATAGAAGCCCAACAAATTTACTCAAGCCACTGACTTTGCAGCAATTTCTTATCCTAAAAAGCATATGGCGACAGTGGAAAGGACTATCTTACTTTTAATTGGCTGAAACCTCCAGAAGGGCAAAGCTCAGCATAATAATTTAGGGAATTTAGGGCAGCGAAAACGGGAATAAGACAAAAAATAAATATCACAAAAGTACAGTAGTACCTACTATGAAAACTAAAATGAAAATGCTAAGCTAATTGTAGGGATTGCTCCATATAAAGTCTAGTTTCAAGCAAAACACACTAGAATACAAAATATTCTGAAAATAATCGACTTTCACAAATATTCTGAAATAGACCAATAAAACTTCCACTCAGTACTTTCTCTTGATAATCTTCTTGTTTTGTTTTCTTCCAGATAAGCTCATCAAATGATGGCAGACTTTGTTTTTGGGACCTGGAAGCAGGTTTGTGTTTCAGAGAAATCTCCTGGAGGAACCCACTTACCTCCGTCTGCTGCATGGTGAGCAAACTATAAAACTCAGAGAACTGAGAATTCATTCTATGTTTTTTGCCTTTAAATAAGGTCAATAGGACTCGCATGTTCTTTAAGGTAAATAGAATCAGTTTATCTAGATAAAATAAATTTATCCCATTCATATCCAGTCATACTGAATTCAGTTATGTCATTATAATGCAATGCCCTGCAGTCATGTTGCCAGATTTATATCTGACAAAATGCAGTTTAGTTCAATCCAGTCATATTAAAGGACTGTCAGAATCACCTTAGCTTACCTTCTAACCAAAGCTGAACAGTTTAAAAAAAGATCTTAGGAATTATAAGTTTCAGAAAACAAATAAAGGAAATAAATCTCTCATTCTGCACAAGCATATGGTGATAGTGGAAGAGAACAACTCCCTTTTAACAAGAAGAAACCCCCAGAAGACCCAGGCTTAGTATGAAGGACCGTCTGCTGCGGTCGACTCAAGGTTGAGAGCGAAGAGGAGACGCAGAGACACAAAAGCACTGAATTAGGAGTACTTTCCATGAGAAAAAAATACAGGGGAATGTAGTAATGAACTTCCTTGTGCAGTAATGTGTTATCTTTAGAATACAGGGCGACATTAGAAAGGAGCAACCCTCTTTTAACAGGAAGAAACATTCACCTGAAAAGGGCTCAGTTCAAACACAGCTGCCTCAGGGTTGAGTGGTAAGAAGAAAGGTGCAAACACTGAACCACTGGTACTTTCTATAGGGAAAAAACAAGAAGGGGTACCCTGAGATAATTGCAGCAATGTCACCACCAGTGGCTCTACCAAGAAAAGAGACATAGCTAAGCACAGAGTACTTGCTAAAAAGTTAAGTTTGGTCTTAGAGGTAGATGTTCTACAGACAAAAACTGGGAGCTGGTTCCACAGGAGAGGTTCCTGATAACTGAATTTTCTCCCATTCTGCTTTTCTAATTCTGAGACTGAAATCCTAGGACCAAGAAATAAATCTGATAGCTAAGAATGAAGAGTTTGAGTTATTTTTGTAAATGTTTCATTTAGCTTGATAAGTGTTGCTGTTTCTGTGTCCAGGGACAACATGTAATCGCCGGCTGTTCAGAGGGGGAACTTCATGTTTGGGAGTGGGAGAAAACAACTGAAATCTGCCACATATCTGCCCACAAGCAACGTATAAACCACTGCGCTCTCCTCCCAAACACTGGTACTGAGCCTAACCTAGACTTCTTATTTATTCCTATTCTGAAATGGGAAATGTCCGAAGGTAAATATTAGTGTGACATGCTTTTTCTTTAGACAAGGAGAAGGAAACAAATCCCGGAGAGCTGTCTGTTTTCACAGCATCTGACGATGGCACTGTGCAGCTCTGGAAACCTTTGCAGGTATTCTACTCCGGAGAAATTCCATTAGGTCAAATTCCCTTTAATGTTGACAAAGTTTTTTATGTGCAACAGTTGTACAACAGTAATACGGTTCCTTTCTTCCAGGTTGAGCACTTCAACACCTTCCTGGGTCACAGCGGCGCTGTTCATGGAGTCGCTCCAAAAGGAGAAGTCCCAGAGTTCCTCACTGTGTCAGAAGATGGTTCGCTGAGATGCTGGACCTGGAAAACGGGTAAAACCATTCCCAGTGACACCTACATTTCTTTAATTAAATCTCTTGACGTTGTGGTTTATGGATTAACAAGTAAATGTAATCTATCTGCTCAGTTTACTGACCTGATAATTGCCTTGTTGTGTCTCCTGAAGAAACTTCTTCAAGCCTTAACGGCCCCATCTCAGTTCTATGCCTCTCTGAGAGTGATGACTTGCTGCTTGTTGGTTATGAGTCGGGTTTACTGGAGCTACGGCGGCATAACTCGGTGGTTGACCGTAAGCAGGTAAATATAACTGTTTATTTTGGTTCTACCTTCCATACCAGGAAGTTGTACGTTCCCAACAAATCAAGTTGCTTCGTAAATAGTCCCAACAGTGGTGCATTGTGTGCTCCACTGTCCCACTTCAAGCAGAACTACGTTTAAAACCATCAATTTGTTGTTCAGCCATTTAATTAGGACCGCAAAAATATTAGTAAATCTTGCAATGCCCATTAAAATTGGTAAATGTTGCTATAAAATAAGATAAGATAGTCTTTATTGGTCTCACAATGGAGAAATTCACTTGTCACATGAGAGGATTCTGATCCTGTGACCTCAGCCTTCGAGGCATATTTGCCTATTTTATTCGTTCCTCTCTCATCTGTGATCGTTAGTTACGTCGTTTCTGTCCCGTGAGCATCTGCTGCCGTGAGACTCTGTCCAACTGGCTAAACATTCGATTAGCGTAATCAAGGTCATAAGTAGCTGGACTAGATTCGTCAACAAGTGTTGTACTCCAGATGAGAATATTGTACGTGATATTGCGATGAGGATATGTTGTCGTTATGTTGTGCAGCCCTTTTTTTTAGGGGATCATATCCATTTTTCTTTCAGGCATCAGATGCCCCGATCACTGCCGCCTGTTGGATGCCTGACAACCAGTTCGCCGTCACCTACATGAGCACCATGGTTGTTGACATCTGGAAGCTGGTGTGCAACCAACAACGCAGCAAAGAGAGGTAAAAAAAAATAATAATAATAAAATAAAACAAGCAAACCCCTTCTTGGTGTAACTCAAAAGTTAAATTGTTAAAAGTGCAACATGTCTGTCTACTGAAAATATCTACAACAGTAGAGTAGCAAGTTTCAGTAGCTTTTCACTTGGCATGTTTTATTTTGAATTATTTATTATTATTATTATATTTATTTTTTTCTATTCTTTAGTTGTTTCCAAACTTATTCCAATGCTTTTATTTTTTGACATTTTAAGCTCTAAATCAGATTTAAACTTGCAGCTTTTCATTCAGATTTACGTATTTAAACATATTTTCAAAAGACGTTTGCGATTTATCAGTTTTCCAGCTAGTGTTGCGTGTTCTATCGCTGCATGGACTAGCTCTGCGTGTTCTATCGCTGCGTGTTCTATCGCTGCATGTTCTAGCTCTGTGTTAGTTTTAGTACTGCGTACGCCAATGCTGCGTGCACTAGCGCTGCGTGTTCTATCGTTGCATGTTCTATCGCTGCATGTTCTATCGTTGCATGTTCTATCGCTGCATGTTCTATCGCTGCATGTTCTATCGTTGCATGTTCTATCGTTGCATGTTCTATCGCTGCATGTTCTATCGTTGCGTGTTCTATCGCTGCATGTTCTATCGCTGCATGTTCTATCGCTGCATGTTCTATTGTTGCATGTTCTATCGCTGCATGTTCTATCGTTGCATGTTCTATCGTTGCATGTTCTATCGTTGCGTGCTCTGTCGTTGCGTGCTCTATCGTTGCGTGTTCTATCGTTGCGTGTTCTATCTTTGCATGTTCTATCGTTGCATGTTCTATCGTTGCATGTTCTATCGTTGCATGTTCTATCGTTGCGTGCTCTGTCGTTGCGTGCTCTATCGTTGCGTGTTCTATCGTTGCGTGTTCTATCTTTGCATGTTCTATCGTTGCATGTTCTATCGTTGCATGTTCTATCGTTGCATGTTCTATCGTTGCGTGTTCTATCGTTGCGTGCTCTATCGTTGCGTGCTCTGTCGTTGCGTGCTCTGTCGTTGCGTGCTCTATCGTTGCGTGTTCTATCGTTGCGTGTTCTATCGTTGCGTGTTCTATCGTTGCGTGTTCTATCGTTGCGTGTTCTATCGTTGCGTGTTCTATCGTTGCGTGTTCTATCGTTGCGTGTTCTATCGTTGCGTGTTCTATCGTTGCGTGTTCTATCGTTGCGTGCTCTATCGCTGCGTGTTCTATCGCTGCGTGTTCTATCGCTGCGTGTTCTATCGCTGCGTGTTCTATCGCTGCATGTTCTAGCGCTGCGTGCACTATCGTTGCATGTTCTATCGTTGCATGTTCTATCGTTGCGTGCTCTATCGTTGCGTGCTCTATCGTTGCGTGCTCTATCGTTGCATGTTCTATCGTTGCGTGCTCTGTCATTGCGTGCTCTGTCGTTGCGTGCTCTATCGTTGCGTGCTCTATCGTTGCGTGTTCTATCTTTGCGTGTTCTATCGTTGCATGTTCTATCGTTGCATGTTCTATCGTTGCATGTTCTATCGTTGCGTGTTCTATCGTTGCGTGCTCTATCGTTGCGTGCTCTATCGTTGCGTGCTCTGTCGTTGCGTGCTCTGTCGTTGCGTGCTCTGTCGTTGCGTGTTCTATCGTGGCATGTTCTATCGTTGCATGTTCTATCGTTGCGTGCTCTGTCGTTGCGTGCTCTGTCGTTGCGTGCTCTATCGTTGCATGCTCTATCGTTGCATGTTCTATCGTTGCGTGCTCTATCGTTGCGTGCTCTATCGTTGCATGTTCTATCGTTGCGTGCTCTATCGTTGCGTGCTCTATCGCTGCGTGCTCTATCGCTGCGTGTTCTATCGTTGCATGTTCTATCGTTGGATGTTCTAGCACTGTGTTAGTTCTAGTACTGCGTACGCCAATGGTGCGTGCACTAGCGCTGCGTGTTCTATCGTTGCATGTTCTATCGCTGCGTGTTCTAGCACTGCGTGTTCTAGCGCTACGTATGCCAGTGCTGTGCAAGCCTTGTGCTTAGGGCTGCCAACTGCCCCAAATTAGCTGGAATTTCCTATATTTTTTGCCAAATCAAAGTGGCCCTAAATACATTTGATGTCACTTCTCTCCTTACTTGGCCCTAAATAAAGAAGGAACACTGAAGTAGGAAGCATGGTGCAGCTTAACTCAGATGGATTCATTTTCAAAGTTCCACCCTTGTTACTTGTGGTGCGTATTGCTAGTGCTGCAGTATTCTAGTACTGCAGATGCTAGTATTGCGTATTGTGAATACTAGTACTGCATAAGATAACCTGCCAAATTACCAAACAATAGATTGTAAGAACGGGAATTAGCTGAGATGTTACTAAAAAAAAATCAGCAGTTTTAAATCAGTCCACAAACTATGAAACGAAACACAAAAACAACATCCTGTATAAGTGTATTTTATTAATGCGGTTTGCTTTCTGAATAATAGGAAAACTGAACATGAACACTTTTGTAGTACTTTATTTAGGAGATTCAATTCAATTCAATTTTATTTATATAGCGCCAAATCATGAAACATGTCATCTCAAGGCACTTTACAAAATCAAGTTCAATCATATTATACAGATTGGGTCAGATTATACAGATTGGTCAAAAATGTCCTATATAAGGAAACCAGTTGAATGCATCAAAGTCCCGACAAGCAGCATTTATTTCTCATCCATTTTTTTATAATTTATTTAGGGTGCTGTGTGAAATAGAAGCTGGCTAAATGCAACGAAAACAGAGTTCTACAGCGTTGAATGGGATATGGAAGAGTTTTTTTGTTTTATCCAAGCATTAAATGTTAATCCACCTCTCTAACAAGTTCCTAATTGTTTTGTACTTCTGCTGCTTCTAGCCTGGTGAAGGTGAAGAGCTACAAAGTGAGAGCCCCGATTGGACTCCTGTTTCACTGCTCGCTCCTGGTCTGTTCCACCGGTGCGGGACTGCTGTGTGACGTGGCCAAAGATGACGAGAACAATTGGCAGCATACAAACTCAAAGTAACTTTACTTTTTCTTAATCGTTGATTCAAGGTCAGCAATTAGGCATTAGTGAGACATTTATCCTGTTTTCTGCCAATTTCTATACTCTAATTTCAACATTTCTTTATAGATAGATAGATAGATAGATAGATAGATAGATAGATAGATAGATAGATAGATAGATAGATAGATAGATAGATAGATAGATAGATAGATAGATAGATAGATAGATAGATGGATCGATCGATCGTTACGATGAGTGGATTTCTTAAACTTTGTCTCCTGTTTTCAGCTGGAATCAGAGATACAATATTTTGAGCGTGGTTCGCAACGATGACAAAAGTGTGTGGCTGACTGGCGAAGGCAGTGGAGAAGTTTGTCTTGGCTTTTTGGTGAGTTTTTTTTTTTAATTATTAAGAACATAATGTGTCTAAGAATATTTCATTTTATTTTCTGGTTAAGATTTTCATTAAATTCAAGAGGTGAAACTCGTATTTACTCATTCAAACTCAAACTTAATTGTCTCAGGGGTTTGAAATATTTTCCCCCTATTAAATGCTATGCTTCCTCGACATTGGTGAAACGGATCATAACAAAGGAACGAAAAAAGCTTTTCATAAAGAAGTTCTGATTTATTGAGATGCACACACTGGACAAGACAACAGATGTTCCTGTACACAAGTGACTTTGGGCTGTTTGCTTAATACTGTAGTCATCTGGGACGTCTGCTCACAGTGGAGCTCTGCTGGACTTCAAGGTTCAGTTACGAGGGCCAACTTGTGGCTGGATGGATTATGTTGTCTTCATTCAGTAAATTACCACATAAATTAAGGTCTGAGGGGCAGGGGTCCCGTCACAAATTTTGGGCCCCTTGACAAAAAACCTAAATCATTCCAAAAGCTGATATGTATATATAAAATTAAAAAAAAAAATTTTTGGCCCCTGTCAGGACAATTACAAGGGTCCCTCACTAACTTTCGCCCCTTATATGCCGCTCCTGCTGAGGGGCGTATAAGGAAACAGGACAATCAGTGCTTGTGTACTATTACCTGTTTCGAATAGAAAGGTTGCATCATGAGCCCCTGCCACTCAACAATGTGGAAATGAGTCACGTTTACGTCAGGCGCACATGCACACTGGGTCAGTTTGCCATATCCAGAATAACTTGAGTCTGACAAGCGTTTATATGAACGCTGATTGGATTATCAATCGGCATAAACCACCCCTCTCATTCAGATTACATTTTCAGTCCAATTGATCTAAATCCGATCACAGTAGTCCGGTTGGCTTGTTCACATGATGCATTTATTCCGCTTACTTTTGTCCATGTAAAAGATCGCCGCTGTGATTTTCAAATGAAAGATGCACATGTACCAAGAGTTGATTTTTTTTTTTTTCATTTCAGTTCGGCATGGGCCCCACAACTTCCCTAAACTCGTGTTTTAGCTCAGTTACCATGAAGTTCAGCGACAATGAGGAGGAGGAGGAGGAGGAGGAGGAGAAGAAGAGAAGCCGGGTAACAGCCATGACTGTGGATCGAGGTACCAAACACAGCAAATATTAACTGTTTCATTACTGTGATGAAATGCCTTAAAAAAAAAAAAAAAAACGGGTGGAAATACTCAGTTTGTGAACCCATAAAATCAGAAATCCAAAATGCCTTGATTTAATAGACTAGTTATAAATACCAATTGCAGTTTTATAGAGATTGTTCTGCTATTTCTTTTCTTTAAACCTCATGTGTTGCTTCTTTATTTCAGAGTTTGTGGTGTGTGGAGATGAAGAAGGCAACATGTGGTTCAATCAGCATCCCGACATTTCATCATGGAGCGAAAGAAAACCCGTAAGAGCACTCAAACAATCTCCACATCTGCTGCAAAAATGGCTTTTACACATTTTACCATTTAAATGTTTTCAGTTTTTATATTAAGTTCTATCTCTAAATAAAAAAAATATATATAAAAGCCTAAAAGATTGAGTGAGCCAAGCATCCAATTGGGTATTAATACATTACAACTAGTGTTGCACCGATACCAGTATCGGACGGGGCTCCGATCCAGCACTAAAATGGTGGTATCGGTATCGGCGAGTACCAACAAATGGGGCACTGATGCCATTTTGATGTTTGTATGTCACTTGAACGCAGCCTTCTCTCTCCCGACAAGTATTATACATGTTATATAAGTTCATGAAAGTTCTACTACCCTAAGTAGTATGCAGTTCTTCATATACACACACACACACACACACACACACACACACACACACATTAATTTCAAACAGATGGTATCGGTATCGACCAATACTGCACAGCCAGGTATCGGGTATCAGTATCGGGGCCAAAAAATGGCATCGGCGCAACACTAATTGCGTACCGCGAGCGAGCTATTTTTAGAACGTGACGTCACGATGACGTCATATCACGTGGTACGCAGTAGGGCAAGCTTGCTGTGTAGGGCAACAGCGACTCGAGGTACGCTGATCGGCCCCATATGAAGGATGTTTTCTTCAAGACTGCCAAGGAGAAATGTGTGCGCTTGGTTTTCAACGGGGCGGTCGGCCTACACAACAGTCCTCGACACTCAAGCCATCGTTTGAGCTGAAGGTTGGTGTGTTCTTCGACAGTTCGACCAGTAAACCGTGCGCCTGGGACATCGTCTTGCGAAAGTTTAACGGCTCCAAAGTCTGTTTATCGCTGTTTCTGTTGCGCGTGTAATGGCTGGTGGCTACGGGTGTCTCTACCTGTTTGTCCTACCAAAGCGGCAAAAGGGGCGTTGCTCTTGAGACGGTGACGTCACGTGCGCGGTACGCCATTACAACTCAAGACTACGCTAAATCCTCTTGAGGCATCTTGATATCGTGGCTGGTCACCAACTTATGTTTAAATAATGGACATCTAAAATCGCAGGGCGCGTGCCCAACATGCTCTCGATCCTACGGCCCAAGCTCCAACCAAAACACAGGAAATGCACGCATTACGTTTACGGTCTACTGGAAAGTGTAGGACCATCTAGTGTTGGTTGTCCATGCTGGCTTATTGAAATATTGATGTGAATCTTTTCTGTTCAATAAATTACCATTATTAGTGAGCCTTTTTGTAATTTTATGTATAAAAATGTCATTACATTTAGCTCATATAAAATGTGTTGTGTTGATTTATGCTTATTTATCAGTTTCATTTAAAATTGACCAAATTCAGGTTGTATTCATCACAAAACAATCAGTTGCCGCTTACAGGTGTTGAGTTTTTGTGCACCACCTAATTTATCATGCCAGAGACGCCGCTGCCCCTACAGAATGTGGTAATTAGCAGGTCATTCAGTGCATTATGTAAAAAATAGGCTGTGTTTTCAGTGAAGGAAACTTTTAAGGACTTTTTTTCCACTGCTTCCACTCCTTACGTTTTCACTGCAGGAACCAGGACCAAATCAGTTTAAAGTGGGCAGGAGTACTGCTAAAAAAAACATCAGTAAAAACTCATTTAGCCTTGATGAAATGGATTTGAAGGACGCACGGACCTCCACTGGCAGCGTATCGTTTAACCCTCATCAAAGATTAACCATCATCAAAGCCTTATTGAAGTGATTTTTAACAGAAAATGGATGGAAACATAAACGCTGAAAAAATATTTTAACTTTTCCTAACACGCTTATCCCTAATTGGGGCTGCGAGGGCTGCTGGTGCCTCTTCCGCTGTCGCGTTTATGTTTGATGAAACAAATTCAAACAATCTTAACTGACCCAGATGTCTAATAACCGGAATAAAGAAACCCCAGCCCACAGAAACGCATGGTGGTGGCACCTTGATGCTCTGGGACTGCTTTGCATCCTCTTGCCGTTGAAACCTGCAGAATATGGAGGTTCTAGGTGGATTCAACCAAGTAAACATTTAGTCCTGTCTGTGAAGAAAGTCAAGCTTGGGCTTCTTTGCATCAAACAGGACAGTGATCCTGGGATTATTTTGAAGTCCACAAAGGTTTGGTGGACTGTACATAGCTGTGTTGCCGTAAAGTTGGAGCCCAAAATGTTGTGCCAATTTGTATTTTTGTTTTTTAAAATATTATCCTTGAGGAACTCCAGCAGTTGTTCCGCTGTCGCAGGCACGTGTTAAGGATGAGTGAATTGTTCATTTCTAAATTTACTCTCCTTCTCTTCACTCGGTAAGACACTAAAGTTAAATAAAACTATCACTTTATGTTGCTTCATTTTAATCTCAACCAAACTGATTTACTCCGTGTTAAATGAAGCACTGAAATAAACAAAACATGAACCGTTCAATGTCACCCGACTGAATTACTTCTGTTTAACTTTCACTAAGTGATGAAAAGCAGCAGGAAAATGTCGAAGCACTTTTGCAATGAAGCGATATCTAGATAAACTAAGCAGATTTTTAAGTTTGCCATAGACACAGTCTCGGCTCAAAAATATCGGTAATCTTTTAATGGGAAAGAAAACGTAAGATATCAAACTTTAATCGCAGTTTTTGACGCTCTCTTGTTAGGGCTGAACGATTTTGTAAAATAATCTAATTGCAATTTTTTTTCTTAATATTGTGATTTAATACGATTTTTTTTCCCAGTTTAATTTATCATGCGTTTCAAAATATATACAAACAACAAATCAGTTTGTTTCCTCGCCATGTGGATTAGTTGCTAAAAGACCCACAGCATCTAAACTCAGAGCAGTAATGATTGCGTTCTGCCTACAATATATTTCAATCAAAATTGCAATTTTGACTTTTCTCTGCGTTAACCACAAGCAACAAAAATGGCCTCTAAATAAAGATGTTTGTAAACAAGGACTATTTTAAATATGAACTTTTAATGTTTCTATTGATCAGAATATTATTCAAGAGAACAGCTTTTAATTTAATTGGACATCAATCCTTGTTGGACATAAAGTGCAACCAACAAAGAAGTCTATGCATTAAACTGATTGACCAGAACTTAATGCTATGTATGATTATATAAACTCTAAAACAAGTAATAAAATTAGATTATCTCACTGCTGCAACTGTCTTCCCTTCCATGTGGAGGCAAACCCACTTCAAACATTTTACCAACACTTAATGGACGTGTCTAATTCCCTAATTGTTACATAGCCAAAAATTGCAGACCTCTGCGATTTGGAAATTGCGTTTTTTTTTTTTAAATCACGAATATATTGAAAATGCGATTAATTGTTCAGCCCTATCTCTTGTCCGCTTCAACCCGGCCCTTCAGCAGTCCTGGGTAAAGGAAGAGCTGAAAAACATATCCACTTCAAATTCTAGTTGGATTTGTTCACTGCAAACCGGTGCTGGTCTGTCTAGTTAATAACTTAATTTTCAGTGGGGTTGAATGATTTTATTGCAGGTATATAAGCAAGTTTTCTCATTGGGTCTTAATAGAGATATGACCTACCTGATAAATGACCTGCTGTACTCCTACTGATGATGATGATGATGATGATGATGCTCTGTCCTCAGGCCCATCTCGACAGGATCAGTGCACTGAGACTCACCGACAGCAGCATAATCTCAGCCTCCTACGACCGGACACTGAAGCTGTGGGACAGAAACACTAAAAAACAGGTAAAAAAACAACCTTTAAGGATAATAACACCCACTCATCTAATTTTATGAATAATCTGTGTCTTATCTTTTCGTCTTCTACGTCCTTCAGGTGGGAATGTTTGTGTGTGGCGGCCCTGTTCTGTTTCTGGAGGTGAACCCAAGAAGACCCAGCGAGCTGGTCTGTGCTGACGGACAGGGGAAGCTGTACTTCCTCTCCTGGAAAGATTCTCCCTCCTAATAAATCAGATACAGAAACCAGATATTAGGGATAGTTGACCAGTCTGTGTCACAAAGATTTATTACTTTTGTCTTTACAAAGTGCAATACTTGACTAAAAAACTTAAATACTTTATTAGAGAAAACATATATTACTAAAGACTGTTGCACACTAAGAAGTATAACTTTTTTTTTCATGTTTACATATTTTATTTAGTTGTTGGGAACTTGCTGTCTCAGATTTCTTTTTCTTTTTTTCATTTTTGACAAGTTTAATTGGTTGCAATTAATAAAAGAATATGAATTAAAAAATGTTTTCCTTTCGTTGCAATAAATCTTGTAAGGTATCATACTATCCAAGCATGTGTATGTACATTTAACAACTTCTAGCAGCATTTACCTCTGCAGTTCTCTCATTCATAGAATATTTACAGTATATATGGCTTTATTTGCAAAGCAAAACTCAATATGTTGTTAAACCGTAAGGCCGAAAATTTGAATAAACAGTTAAAGTTGAAGTTAGCAGTAACTACTGTTATGGAAATATATAATAATTTTTTGTTAAGCAAGTATTTTTAAAGCACTGAAAGTTACCTAAATTCTAATCATTAGACGGTGGCTTGGACTTGGGGAAAAAAAATCAATCAATCCCGCAGTTCCCATTGTCTAAGGACATCTCTCAGGAGAGTAACCTCCAGGTTTTGGTCCATGCAGCATGTTCCTCTGCTCTTAAGTCCCACAGAAAACATCTGGGGATGGATGGTAAGAGGATTACAAAACCATTTCCAGACCATGGATATCCCTCATGAGGCCCTCTTAACCAAATGGATCATTGTTCCCAACACCTTATTGCAACCCTCTCCACTGAGCTGTTTCTTGAAACTTACTTTGGGTTATGTTTTGGGGAGTTTTCTTCTTTTTTTGCAAAAAAATGAAAATAAGCCAATTAACAGCCTGTCTGGGTTTAAATGTGAATCCGGTTTCCTCTTTTGCATTTGGAAGCTCAGCTAACGATTCAGCAGCGTGAAATTTGAATACATGTTGCTCTATTTTTTTTTGCCAGTCTCACCGCTTTAAAGGATCAAGTGAAACTCTTTGTTTTTTAGGCATCATTTTACAATTCTAGAAAACATGAAATGAAGTTAATCTTAGCAGAGCAACTTTTGGGAAATAAGTGCAATAATTTCTGCTAAAGTCCATTGTTTTTATTTTGACAATTTAAGATCACAAAGTTATGAAAGCTGGAGAAATCTTTTGAAATAAAGTGCGGCAAAACGTGAAATTAGATGCTTTAAGCTATTTATGATGCATTATGGAAAGCAACTTAATCTCTGACAAAGCTGTTAAAAGCAAACACTTTTCACTAAAAAACACTGTATACATGTACATAAATCAATTTGTTTTAACTCTCAGCAGCAAATACATATTTTGGTTCCTTTTTTCGGTTTTTGTTTTTGTGATACACATTTCTACCACTAGAGGCACTGACGTAAAGCACTCCCATTCGGTGACACCAGGCCTGCAGCATTACATCATGTTGTGGTCATAAAGCAGACCTACCCCTTTGGTTTTGACAGTCTCACACTAATAATAATAATAATAATTTTATTTATATTGCACTTTACATGTCAAAAAATCTCTGTGCTACAGAGCAGAGGGCTAAAAACAACCCCTGGGATAGTATAGAAATTAAACAGAATTTACAATCACCATTAACCGTATCACACAAATAAAATCATAAAGTTTCTAAAAGGCTTCTTTAAACAAGAATGTAGTAAGCCCTTTTTTCTAAGCCCTCTATACTTTGTGGAGGGTCTCTGCGAGGGCACTCCAGAGCCGAGAGGCAACAGCCTGGAAGGCCCCGTGTCCCACAGAGGAGGGTCTGGTCCTGGGTTGGTAAAGGTGGTATGAGGAGGCGGTGTGTTGGGTGAGAAAATCGCTGAGGTAGGCAGGGGTGGCTCCATGTATGCACTGGTTCATGAGTTTATGGTAAATTCTGTATTGAATGGGCAGCCAGCGGAGGGATTTGAGCACGGGTGATATGGTCAAACTTTACATCTACAGCAACTATTAAAACTACCACATTGGACCCTGTGGAGAATATGAAAGCACTTTACAGAGTTTAAAAATGTATGAAGTCATTAATCTTTGAATTATTGCCATCATTTTAGGGAAGATTTTTACTCTGATATCAGCCATTTGGTTTAAATGGGGGCGTGGACTCTGGACTATAATGGATCCATCTGATTCCTGCACTAGTTGATACCTTAAAACTCCTATTAGAGATGTAACCAGTGGCCCGTCTGCCTGAAAACTGAAGCGGGGAAAGATTTTGGTGGATTCCACAGCTTATTCTGTTGAAACCATTTCAGATAAAAACTTTGACCCACCCTGTTCACAACCCCAAAGAATATATGTAGAAATGTATTTAACTCGTTAGGAAAATTGTAGTTGATCAGACTTTATACATCTGAAGAAAATCCGCCTTTGGCTTGCCTTTTATGAACAAAACTAAACGTTTCTGACATGATTAAAATGAAAAACACAACCTGCCTTTCAGGGTCTCCATATATTTCAGTGTCATCATTTTCACATCACATACTCCGTTTGAAATGTTTTTTTTTATTCATGTCGATTATCCTTAGACTTTACAGAGTTTGAATGGTGGGCTTTTCCTAACACCCTTTACTGCTCATTATGTAGAGAACAAGTGGACAATCTGAAAGCAAAACAAACTAGATGCTTATCTTTGTTATTGACTGTCATTTATTTGAACCTTTTTGATACCATTTTGATTTGATTTTAAGGAAATGTATTTATATACTCTATTTGAAACAACACACATTGACCAAATGGTTTCATAATAAAATTCAGAGATTCTCAAGATAAGACCAAACATTTTTTGCAATGTGTATAAACTATAAAAAAAACAGCGAGAAATAAAATGCAATCGTCTAAAGAATTTGTCAGATGGAACTGACTAAATGTTAAGGAAAATTAATGAATCTGTAGGAGCCACTTAATGTACAGTTCATGGTGTTTGGGTCTGGTTTATTTGGTTTGGATGGCAGCGTTTTGTTTACATGCAGGTTGACACACTGACCTATATTTCGCTCTACCACTGGTGGTGTAGACAGAAAATCTTTGTAGGTGAGAAGGCAGAAAGGGTTTGGGTGAAGGGAGGTCACACGGTTTCTTTGGTACAGAATAGCCTTCTGGTTAAGCTCTGTCATATCCACACGCTCCATAATCAGCTGTCCATCTTACCTGTTGTAAAAGACCGCCACTCAGGATTTTGGATTGTTGTTCATCTACAAACTGTATTCAATAAATGGGAACACCCGTAATTTATCTCCCAGTCTGGACATTATTCTGTAAGCACATCAGAACCAGTACTTCCCGCACCCAGAAGCGATTAAAGAGGTGGTTGATAGTCGCTACAGAGTCTTTAAAAACCAATTTAAATGTGTGTACTGACTGAGCTTTGCGGATGCAGAGAAGTAACTTATTCCACAAAGCTGGAATAAGTTACTAAGGGGTGGACCTGTTTCTGTTGAATTTGCATGTTATCTAAGCCATTACAAGGCCTTTGTTAGGCAGTAGTATAAAGCTTAGTACCACATTACTCCAGACTTTTTGAATTGAGAAAGCTTCCTGGAGAGGAAGCGAGACGTCTTCAGCCATGGAAAACAAGTCCAGTTGTTTTGTTTTTTACTTTCTTTGAATATATATGATCATGCTTCTTGAAATCAGTTAAAAGACGAGCCGCTGGTTTCTAGACTAATGACCAGATGACTTCTCAACACCATCATGTAGGGAATTGCAATAATTTATTACCTGAAACTGGAGGTAATAAAAGCATGCATGACCTCCTCCAAGTTCTTTAATGGTAAATATGGCTTCATCTTGGAAACACATGGAAGCTGATACAAACCGGTTTCAACGACAGTCCTTATCTGTTTATCTTCTTTATAAGACCTGTCTAAAAAACACAATTGTTTCACATTTGTATTACCGTTGGTAGTAGAACAATGAGGACCCAAGCCAGATAACCTCTGGTTTACTTAAATTTAAATTGAGATAATTTAACCTAATCCAGGATTTGATGTCTTGTAGGCCGTCCAGCTAAGTCTACAGTGGTCACTGTTTTTCAAGTCAATGGTAAAATAAACCTGGATGTCATCAGCGAAACAATGAAAGACAGAATTATGTTTCCTAAAAACAAACCCCAAGGGCAGCGTATAAATAGAGAATGGCATAAGGCCCAGGATAGACCCTTGCAGTAGGCTACTCCACAGATAAGGGGCACTGCTGTGGAAAAATACTATCAAAGATGCGATTTAGGCCATACCTGGTCTTCTAAGTCCAATATGCTCCAGGTGTAAAAACAAACAATCATGGGGTACACTGTATTAAATGCAACAAACAGATTTGAAACGGGGCTACCAGAGTCCCCAGTTAAAAACAAATAGTTTTAAAACTCTTAATTAGCAGCCTCTCTGCTATAAAGACATAAAACCAGATGGGTATTTTTCCCACATTGTCCTTTTTAACCTTTTCTCATGTATTTATTAATGTCTTATCAGAATTTAAGTTTTGTTGCTTCTTTAGTTTGTTCTTTTTTGGCTTTGATATGATTTATCTTTTTAATACTATATTAGATTTCACAAAGATCACACGTGATTTAATATTTTATCTCAACACTATATTTTACTTTATGATTAAAGAACATTTTCGTGTATTTTTTTTACGCTGCATGCCTAGTTCTCCATTTTGTTATATTTTTTTGCACAATTTATATAATTTTTCTTGCTCAGTTTAGCCATTTCCGGTGTGATTATTGCTCATTTTAACCTCTGCACCTTTGTTTTAAACTTTTGTAAAGCGCTTTGTGCTACATTTAACTCTGAACTGCTCTGTAAATAAAAACGGATTGATTTGATCGTTGTTGTTGTTTTTAACGACGTTCTTGCAGTGGTTAGGTTTCCGAGTAGTCCTCAAACGCAGCACCGCGTCTTCAGGTGAGAGACACGCCCCTCACTCCTGGACCGCAGCGGCACACAGGTGAGCGAAACTAGACGAGATCCAGCAGTTTAAAGGACGCCACGCTCAGATTAAAAACCATCTGAAGCCCTCTCCACATATTTAGTTAATTTTTATAAATATTTTTACCGAACAGGGAGGTCTTTAAACTGCACGGCGGACAGACCAGACCAACACGGACACGACGCAAACCCCAGACACTTAATATTTGTTTTTACCAGCTGAACGGACGGATTTCACACGGATCAAGGGGGTTAAATGGTACGTCAACGATCACATATATTTTGTTTTAAAATACAGACTTACGCCCAGCGGATAAAGGCAGCTGTTAAAATGTCACTGAAGCTGAATTTTTACCCCCTCACTGTCTGATAGGAGCGATATGATAAAGTGGATCTGGACCTGGAGTGCGAATATGGAGGAACTGTCGCTGTGAGTTGCTGTTTGTGTTGTGGATTGAAAATAACAAAAGCGATTTTACTTAATTTAACTACTCCTAATTGTGTTTTACTGATCAAAAATAATCTTAGATTCTGTCATACCAACTGAATTGATGTGTTTAGGTTATTAATGAGCAACTAAGAAAACAGAAACCTTCATATACTTATTGATATATATTTATTTGCTTTTTTTAAGTATTGGATTTTTGACCTGCCAGTACTTTATATTTCACAGTTAGGGCATTGTGGGCCTCACAGCTATAGAGAAAACTCATTTTAATAAGTATCCATAAATGAAGTGCAGGGGTGTAAAATTGTAACAAAGATATGTTAGTAAATAGAAAGATTTGCCCTCACTAATAAACAACAGGACTCACTCCGGGGGAGTATCTTTTCACTGAATTATCATTAAAAACACAAAATGATTTTCATATTTTGCATTGTTTGCTTAAAAACAGTGAATGAGGAAATACAGCAACATTTTACTGTCATCTGTTCTTCAGGCTTAGATATGAAATTAAGGTTTAGACCTGCGGTTTGAGCATAAACATCAAAGAGATTTTTTTAAATCATGTGCTGCTCATTAGAAATGCCTACGCTGGAGATTCAGTGATTTTTCTCCCTTTTTGCTTTTAGCATAAAGCCTCATTGTTTGGTGGGATGTTCAAGAAACCCTCCAAGGCTGCAGAACCATCCGCCAAAGCACAGGTAACACGCTGAATATAATAGGTTTATCTTTTATTCTGATATCTGATATTATATCTGATATTATATCATGCCTTGTTGTGATGATATAAAATGGGGACTAAGATTATTTTATGGGTCTGAATGATGCAATTAAGTACATTAGCTGTTTAAGTTTTTTTTTTTTTTTATTTAGCTGGAAAGTGTTTCAAAGTTAACCCTGTAACTCCAAATGTGGCCATATTTTTTGATACAAATATTTCTAAGACCTCTACAAAGTCCGAATTTTTCTGAACATATAATTGACAACATAAAATGAATATATATTTACACACCCTACATAAAAAGTCAGAAAACATGAGGAAAATTAATTTTCTTTTGTCTAACCTATCAATTATGATACAAAGAAAATTTGCAAGCGTAAGATGTTATTTTAATTTTTTTAAAGCAAACAAAATATAAAAAAAGAATTTAAATGTGAAATTTTATCACAATTACCTGTATCGGGATTTAAATTGTTACATTTGCTTTGAATCTTTTGCCATTTTTCTTAAATCTTGCCATTAGAAGCTTTAAAATTTGTTATACTATGCCATGTAAAGGTTTTAACACAAATAGCACTTTTCACATTTTGTCAACTTATAACTACAAACCTCCAAGTATTTTATTCTGATTTTTTTTTTATGTTAAAAACATAAAGTAGAAAAAACAAATAAATGGAAAACCCTGTGTCTATCATGGAAACAGGTGGCAGCATCATGCTGTGGGGATGCTTTATTTTCAGCAGGCACAGGAGACTTGGTCAGAAATGATGGGAAGATGGATGGAGCTAAATTTATGGCAAAAAAATAAACTTTTTAAGAGGCTGCAAGGGTTTTTAGACCTGCACCGAGATTCACCGTCCAACAGAAGTCAGAGTAATGGGACGGGAGCTCCGGTCAGCATGGTTACTTATTACTATGGCCCAGTCAAAGTCCAGACCTAAATGTAATTGAAAAGACTTGGAAAAATGCTTTTTAGAAAATGCTCCTTCAGTCAGACCAAGCATCAGCTATTTTATTTTTAATAAGAATCTGCTCTGGACGTGCAAAGACATACTCCAAAAGATTTGCAGCTGTAATTGCAGCAATGGATGGTTCTACCAAAAGGCTGACTCAGGGTGGTGGATACAGGGGAGCCACAGTTCTCAGTCAATTATATAAGAGGAAAAAAAAACATCAACTATGTGTTATTTTCCTTCCCCCTTCACGATTATGCCGTAAAAATCCCTATGAATTAAAGTTTGTGTTTTGTAATGAGTCAAAAAGTGGTAGAAATACTTTAGCAAATCAATGTATTAAAAAAATAAAATACAACATTTGTGGAGAACATGTTCAGGTTTCTTGTGTACATAAATGGTTTGACTGTCGAGGTTTTAATTCTGCAGGACAGTTTGTCAGTAAACGGCGAGCTCTCGACAAGCAGCGACAGTCTGGCAGAAATCAACAGCAGCAGCAGTAGTAAGGTGAGTTACTGAGAGGATTTAATGTCTGAATGTTCTACGGATGCAAACTAATGCAGTTCCCCACGACTTCAGGACAAAGGAGGAATGTTTAAAGGGATGTTCAAGAAGACAACTAAATCAACTAAGGACGATGAGCCTCAGGTTTGTGTTCTCTTTTGCTAATTTACTCTCCCCAGCAGCAGTGCTGTTGATCACGAGTAAATGTGTCAGGATAAACAATTATAAGCTAGACTGTTATTCATGGGTCTTAATGGCCATTAGCGCTGTTGCCTTGCAGCTCTTTCTGCATGTTCTCTCTCTGCATGCGTGGGTTTTCTAGCGATACCCCGGCTTCTGCTTGGGAAACGCGTGCAAGGATAAACAGGGGTTAAAAAATGGAAATAAATGAATGATAAAAGATATATGGTTAATGTTGACATTTGCAATGCTAGTAATTATAAATCTGAAGTGTGGCAAAAAAAGAAAATGGTGTGAAAGTTTGGCCTTTTTTTTTTCTTGACAAGCAAATTCCCTTTTGCTTTTCAAATTTACTTTTAAGTCTCCTTTTTTTGCATCTTGCAAATATAATAAACTGTTTCTCCTTTACTGCTCATCTTTGTAATAATCTATCCTGTAACCCTTTTTGCCAGGAGGCATCGATTTCCTCACAACACCCTGAATTGTCTGTCAGTAGTGACAGCTTAACAGACAATAAGTCATCAAAGGTAATGATTTGTTATATTTGAGGGTTTTCCTTCACATTAAAGCTTGAAAATGTAATCTTTTTTTTTTTTTTTTTTTTTTTTTTACCACTTTAAGGATAAATCAGGAATGTTTGGTGGAATACTGAAGCGGTCGCCCCGACTAGGACACACCCGCAGGCCTTCTCAGGTGAGCATCTTTTACTGAAACTCTTCATTAAAACAAAACACAGTGAAAATAATAACTTAATCCCTAAGTGCAATAATATAATGGTATGTTGCCATGTTTTCCTCAGGATCTGCTGGACTTCACAGCCGATGAAAACCTCTCAGAGAGCACCAACACAAAGGTCTCCATTTTTCTATATAATAAAATGGAAATAAACAGAGCTCTATATTTCTAAGGATAGTTCTGACTTGACTCATTCTGCTAAAATCTTATTTGGTTTATTCATATTTTGTTCCCAACCACAATGTTTTCAGGCTGATTAGTTTTGTGATGAGAGACAACCGTTGCATGTTTTCTCTAAATTTTGATATGACTCCTTAATGATTTGGTTTCTAACTTATTTTTGCTTGCTTTCTGTGTAATTGGGTTTTGACACAATTTACAAATTTTCCCTGTTCTGTGTAAGCTAGACTGTTGTTCATGGGGCTTAATGGCGGTGCAGCCATTAGCGCTGTTGCCTTGCAGCTCTTTCTGCATGTTCTCCCTCTGCATGCGTGGGTTTTCTAGTGATACCCGGCTTCTGCTTGGGAAACACGTGTTGCTATTTAGGGGCTATTCTTCTCCATGCAAGGATAAACGGGGGTTAAAAAAATGGACATAAATAAATGGCAAAAGATTCAATATTAATGTTGACATTTGCAATTCTAGTAATTAAAAATCTGAAGTGTGGCACAAAAACAAAACGGTGTAAAAATTTGGCCTTTTTGTTTTCTTGACAAACAAATTCCCTTTTGCTTTTCAAATCTACTTTTAAGTCTTTTTTTTTTGCATCTTGCAAATATAATAAACCGTTTCTCCTTTACTGCTTTCATGCTCATCTTTCTAATAAGCTATCCTGTAACCCTTTTTTTCCAGGAGGCATCGATTTCCTCACAACACCCTGAACTGTCTGTCAGTAGTGACAGCTTAGCAGACAATAAATCATCAAAGGTAATGATTTGTTATATTTGAGAGATTTCCTTCATGTAAAAGCTTGAAAATGTAATTTTTTTTTTTTTTTTTACCACTTTAAGGATAAATCAGGAATGTTTGGTGGAATACTGAAGCGGTCCCCCCGACTAGGACACACCCGCAGGCCTTCTCAGGTGAGCATCTTTTACTCAAACTCTTCATTAAAACAAAACACAGTGACAATGATGACAACTTCATCACTAAGTGCAATAATATAATGTTATGTCGCCATGTTTTCTTTAGGATCTGCTGGACTTCACAGCCGATGAAAACCTCTCAGAGAGCACCAACACCAAGGTGAGTCTCATTCAGGGTTCATGTAAACTAAGAAACATCACAGCGGCTTATGATCTTTGCTCTGAATTCAGCGTTTTAAATAAGTGGTAAAATAACGGCACTAAGGGATGTCCAAGAAGGAATTTCATTGGTTACAACTAATCAGTCCTTACAAAAGAGACCAGCTCCAGTCAGATACTTTAATGTAAATGCAGTAAAATAAATCATACGTTTCACTGGTATTAAATGGTCTGTGATGATGTTGTGATTATATCTTAACTTGCTCACCAATGACTTTCCAAGTGTTGCCGTCTCTATTTTTCTAGACAGAGACAGATGTCGTATCTTAACAGAGCTCTTTATTTCTAAGGATATTTCTGACTTGACTCATTCTGCTAAAGTCTTATTCAGTTTGTTCATTTTGTTCACAACCATAATGTTTTCAGGCTGATTAGTTTTGTGATGAGAGACAACCGTTGCATGTTTTCTCTCAATTTTGATATGACTCATTGATGATTTGGTTTCTAAATTATTTTTGCTTGTTTTCTTTGTAATTGCGTGTTGACACAATTTACAGAAATACTTTCCCTGCTTCAGAAACTTTGCACCAGTCATCATCAATTTAATGAAGTGATTCAGCTGCTCTCTGTAAAGCTCTCCCTCACACAAATGCCTGACTAGAAACATTTGACTCCACCTCGCAGAGCAGTCAATATTGTTGTACTGGGGGGGAAAACACTGTTAGGAAGATAATTAAAAAACGCCTTGATCAGGACCTCCACACTCAGGATCAGAAATCACTAATTTCAGTAGTTAGCTGCTGCATCCCCATTTTAAAATATATATTTTATAGTCATCTTAATTCACCAAAATGCCAATATGTGTGCATGTATCCAGATATATTTGGTTAGCCAGCAGTGGGCAGTGCCTCTGAGCCTTTTTTGTTTCTGTTTGGGAGAGCTCGAACGTGCCAGCATCAGCGTTTTAGATGAAGTCCTGACACAGTGCATCTCTGCCCATCTGTCCGAGCGCAGCAGCGGTCGATTTAAACAAAGCATCCGTTATTTTCACTGTAAAACACAGCAAACCAGATCAGTGCTCTGGTAGAATCAAATTTCATTTATCATGTTTCCTATTATGTTTTATTTCCTTCTAAGGAGTCAGCCGGGAAGATGAAAAAGTCTCCCAAAGCCAATGGAACGAGGGCAGCTTCAAAGGTACCAGTTATGCATCTATTTGCCGTTTAACTGTACTTGGATGAATACAGGTTGGTTAATGAGTCTTATTTTATGTTCCTTCAGGAAGATTTGACTGCACAAAGCGAGCTCTCGAAAAGCAACGACAGTCTTTCTAAGACCAAAGTAAGGATTATTTCAAACTAAAAGCAGATGAACTTAAATGTACAGAACATGCTCGTTTAACCATGAATATTCAGGATGTGGGGATGTCCTAAACGTATGACTTTCTGTCTTCAGGAGTCAGGAGGGTTTAGTGCAATCTTTAAAAACCCTTTTGGAGCAAGAGCGCCATCTCAGGTAGGACCAGTGACTGTTGATTCATCTTACTGCTGCGATACGTTGTGGATGAGACTAAGTGATGAGAGTTTCTGTCCCACCCTCAGGAGGATGTATGTGCAGCCGCTGAGCTCCCTGGCAGCAGTGAGAATCTGTCTGAGAACAACACAAAGGTGAAGGTTTTTAGCTGATGCAGTCAGACTCAACGGGATTGGTCGTTAGGCGTCGTAAAGACATTGACTTGGTATGTTGTTTTTCAGGAAAAGGGATTCTTTAGCGGGATGTTCAAGAAAAAAGGTGCCAGGTCTCAGTCTCAGGTAAGCCGTTGAGTGTGGTTCATGAGACGTGATGGTTTCAGTCCTCGGATGAGAGCAGATGACACATTACTGACATGTAATGTTGCTGCGTTTTTGTTACCCCAGATGTCAGAACTCGGATTTTAGCGCAATGTTGTTTCCTAACATAATGGTTAACCAGTAGGGTTAGGACATTGTTATGCTCCGTGAGCGTTTTTTACTGAGTGTGCTTTCAAAGGATGAAGTTCGGCTTGCAGAACCAAAGGAGGCGTGGCTTATAACTTCAGTACGGGGGACTTGCAGTTCAAATCCAGGACAATCTAGAGAGAGGAGCTCTGTTTTGTTCTGTATGTCTAGTTACTTTACCAAAAGCAAAGTTTTGTACCATCCTCCTCCACTTAAGCCGGGCATACGCTGTACGATATTTTCAATCGTTGTACTCATGTACAGCTCAAACTGTACGACGACACTAATGGTTTAAAAGTTCACAGCTCACCATATCAGTTCTTACTGTACGGCCCGATGCTCTGATGTAATCTGGCTGCTCACACTGTACGTCTAAAAACCACATTGGACTCAGCCCCGTAGAGAGATGGCGCTACTTGAACTCGTCTATCTGGAAGCCAAATGTAAACAGTAGAAGAAGAAAAAGACAGAAGTGTCGATGCTCACTGTCAAATGTGAGGCTCAGTAGAACGAAGCCTGCTGCCTTGGTAATTCTACAAGTTGCTCCTCCGTAGTTTGACTCCATGTCAGACGTACTGCCGTCATGCTTCTGTCCACTCCTATGTTTTAGTCTGAGAAGAAGAAGAAGAAGAAGAAAAATTCCTTTGTATGCACATGCTCAGTGTGCGAGGTCGGGGGAAATCGGCTCATAGCTCTGCTTCAACAGCAGGATGCGCTCACCATCATCTCACGAGGGCCGACTGAATTTCAAACATGTTTGATTTTCATCTGACTGTATGATTCCTGATCGGGAAGTGGTCATGAGAGGCTGATCGCCCCTCGTTACCCCCTGTATACGACACGACGTACGATGAAGCCGAAACTCGGCCCGATCCAAAAAATTCTCGCAGGACTGAAGAATCGGACCAAAAAAGGGCAAAAACTCATATAATGTATGCTTTAGTGTCTGGATCAGATGGGGTCTCCTTTAACCACTTCATACTATAAGGACACCTGTTAGTTGATGACTAATTGTGCAAAACATGGACTAAAACTTATCAGTGAAAGACCTGCAAAGGATTTGAGTTTATGCCGTAGGAAATATGCAACTGATTAACAATATAGAAACACAGAAGTGCTAATGAGAACTCTTTACAGCTATCACACCTTTTCATGCACACAATTGAAACAGCAGAATTGTGTCTCCAGGGGATGTTCTTAGGTATTTTGTTTGTCTTGTTTTCCTTTGTTTGCCTAAACTGGATCTCCAAATTGAGAAAAAAACTTCAATTAAAAATGGAATCCAGCATAAGTTCCCTAGTTACACATCAGACTGTAAATGCTCTGGGTTCAAACAATGTGCTGTTTTTTGTTGTTGTTGTTGTTTTTTTTTTTTTTAAAGAAAGGAAAATTATGTTTGTATTTGTTGAATTTTAGGTAGTTGCCACATCAGAAACATCTTCCTACTTCCTATTACAATATTTTAAATGCAGCTGACCTTTTATTGCTTTCATTTTGACTCATTATGGCTCACTAACATTGTGTCTGTCCTTGTTGGATTTTTTGTTGTATATTTCACTAGTAAATTGCTTAGTTTCTGTGAGCCAAATTTAAATTAACTCAACTCCAACTCTACAGGGATCCGTACGACCAGATGCATCTTTATTTTGCGTTTTTTTTTTTTTTCTTTTTCACTAGTACTAACTTGCAGTCTGTGCAGACCCACAGCCTGAAGCCATTAATTAAAACAATCACTCACCTTCGTGTTCTCTGAATGTGTTTGATTTTAACTTGTTTCTCTTGGCACAGGATGATTTGTCTGTAGACGAAGAACTCTCAGCCAGCAATGACAATCTCACAGAGAAGTCCTCAAAGGTAACTCATCACATTCTTGTTTTCTTTCATTTCAAGGTTCCTGTACCGTCGCTAAGTATGGAATTTGATTTCCAAATATGGATAAGCGCAGTTTCTAAAAGACTAAAACCTTAAACATCTGGAAAATAAAGTGCTTTTTACATTTCATTAAAGTCTTTGGTTTGTAACATCAAAACTAGATTTATTTATTTATTTATTTTTTTGTCCAGTTTTTTGATAATTAGATTTTAATCCCTCCAACAGGTGCATCATTAACTCACAAGTTGAGCCTGAGGTTCTGGTTTAGTTCCCAAACAACACACGGACCTATTAATCCTACTTTTTTGGACATTTTTACAGAAATGTAGTTAAGCTTGAAATTAAGCTTAAGATTGTGTTCAAATGCCCTAAAAGGAAAAAAAAACTGGAAAATTTCCCTTTACCACACTAACCAAAGGATAAGTATATATCCCAACTTGGTAAATGTTTTCTACTTAAATATGCAGAATGTTATAAAAATGTTGAGGTAAAGAAATTGGAAACCCAGATGAACTGGGTTTGGAAAATTAAGGAACTTAGAAATAGGAGATGTTTTACAAACCCTGTGACTTATGAAGCAACAAATGTCAGATATTACCAGTCTGTAACCCCATCCTGACCATATTTTCTGCCAGGGCGGAGTGGCAGCGAAAGTCCTGAAGAACGCTTCGTCACCTCAGGTTATTTTCCCGCCTGAAGATCTCGGCCTCCATGCAAGCTTGACTTGTTGTGATCCTTGCTGACTGGTAACATTGCTTTGGATTTTATTTCAGGAGAAGGAAAAGACGGAAAACTGTGGAGACCAGAACGAGCTGAGCTCTGCTGCACCGAAGCCTAAAACTAAAAAGGTTGGTTGCTTTTGTCATTTAGTTGAATAGTTTCGGTCTTTGTGAGAACATTTTGCAGGAAGCTGAGTGACTTTTTTTTTTTTTTTTTTATAAGCTTTTGGAATGAAATCTTTATTTTTACAGGGTGGTTTCAGCGCAATGATGAAGAGCACCTTCTACAGTGACAAACAGGTGACAGTTGGGTTTTATTCATACACTGCGATCGAAACCAACAATAGATACTAAGCCAGAAAAGGCTCAAGATTATTTTACTCTGCATAATAGGGGGACTGAAATTCATCTATGAAACACTTTTTTTGTGTGTGAGATGTATGAACGCAAAATCTTGCGTTCATACAAGATAAGATAATACAAGATAATTTTGTTTATTTAGTTGTCAGATTAAAGGGAAATACATATCCACAACACGTACAGCAAATTATTCATTGTAAAAGAAAAAAGTAAAAATTTGGCATTTTTCTTCCTCCACACAGTTTGCACTACTTTGTGCAGCTCTGTCTTTTAAAAATCCCAATAAAATACACTGTTCAACAAATTAAGGGAGCACTTTTTAATCAGAGTATAACATCAAGTCAGTTAAACGTCTCAAATATTGATGCGGTTGGTTCAGTAGTGGAGCGGATTGTTAATCAGTGTCCGGTGTTTTCGTGTTAATCAAATTACCAGGGGGTTTATTCAAACTAAAAATGTCTTCTGCAGGAGAAGAACTCTGAGCCTGACGACGAGGAATCATCAGAGGGAGAGGGAGACGGTCAGCCCAATCACAAACAGGTTTGTTAGGACTTGCAAAATATTTGAGTTTTGTACTCAGGTTGTTGTTGTTGTTGGTCATTAATGCTTTTTTTTATTTCGTTTTTTTTTTTTTTTTTGTGTCTAGAGTAAGCTGGCTGGGGCAATGACAAAGCTGAATCCATTTAAAGCGGCACAAAAAGTCTGTAAATAAAACATATCTAAATTTCAGATTTTACTTTATTTCCTCATCTTAAAGTGATTTTTATTTTAACTTTTGCATTCAGCATGAAAAGCCGCCAGGATCTGACGATGAAGATCAAACAGTGAGCAGCGAGAAGCCATCAACCCACAAACAGGTGCTTTTACTTTTACAGGTTCCTTTTGTTGAGTTTCCTGAGAGGAATTCTCTATTATTACAAACTCTCCTCATCCACAGAGATCTTCCCTCTTTTATTCTTTATTTAATGAATCATCTGTTTTGTTAAATATGAACTGTTTTAAATCGCTCTGCTCTTGGAGCTTTTTATTTTATTTTATCTTGGTTAGGATTCCAGCTGATGAGCAGGTGTCTCCGGGATGCCAAAGTAACAGATGCACATGATTTTTAATGCTGTTTTCCCTCTCAGAGCGCCATGGTTGAAGCCATGTCCAAACTGAATCCATTCCGCTCTGCAGCTAAAGTAACTATTGTCAATAAATATGCTGGGTGATGTTGAAGGTGGCGGTGAGGGAATCACAATCAGGGCTGGGATACGGGGTAGAGATAATCAACGCTTATGGGTGAATGATTATAGTGTGAAGCGCTTTGTGGTCGTCGGACTAGTTAAAGCGCTATACAAGTACAAGCCATTTATCATCCTCAAAGTGTAACTCACCCCAGAATTTACATTTTTTTGCAGATAAACTATATAAATTGGGAGTAATGGTGCTACTTTAATGTTGCTCTTTTCATGTGAACTTGTTTAGTTCTGCAATATGCTCTCCACTGTCGCTACACGCATGCTCAATATGAGGGATTGCTGCAAAGTCAGCAATATAATGCAAGCGTCAATAACTTGAGGTAATCTGCTTCGTTTCCTCAGATGGAAACTCTTGACCAGTCTTTCTGTATGATGCGACTGAGTCGACTCTGTAAAGTGCCTTCAGATGAAGTGTTGTAAATTAGCGCTCATAGCATTTTGTTCTTTATACCTTTGATCATTTTGTTTTACTTGAGATCTGAATGTAAACTTTCAGAAGGTGTGTTACGGCTTTGAACATTAGCCCATGTTAGCTATGATGCTGCTAACGTCACTTTTTACCATTTAAACAACCCATTCTGTCCTCCGCTGCCTCGGCTTCATGTAATGTTGAAGGAATGCCTTTAGCCATTGGTTCAAACTGATGAGGCTCTGGCCCATTGGGCTCCACAAAGCTTCCCTTAAACCTCCAGTGACAATAGGGGTGAGAAATCCTCTATTTCAAAAGACAGATCCATGTTGTAACTATTAGCGCCACTATGATTGCTCTCCATGATTCAGCTTGGCAAATTAAGCTAGCTGTTACTTTCCCTCATCCTGACCACAGCCCTGTTACATCCCCACACTTGGCCCCGCCCCTCGAGGTATTTTGGCACTGCCCACTTTGGTGACATTTTTCAAAATTTGTCTAGAGGTGAGGTTATGCTTTTACACTGGGGTGAATTACACTTTAAAGTTGTGTATCCTAAAGCTGCTATTCAACAGTTTCTTGGTACATTTACTGGTGCATTTCTTTTTTTTTTATGTTTTTTTTTTTTTACATAAGTGTAAAAATGAAAACCTGAAACCCACTTTGTGTAAGATCAAGTGCTGTCATGGCCATGAACTCTGTACATTGAATATGATGCAACCATGTTTTATTTATTTTGTGTATATTGGAATGAAGAATATAAAGTTTAGTCTGGACAGATTCAGCTACTTAATGCTGTAACATAAGCCCGTGTTCTTTTTTTTCCCCCTACAATAATTTGTCTGACTAATGATCTTTATACAATCTGAGTGGCATAAAGTGAGTAATAATAAGATAAAATGGCAAGAAAACGGGTCCAATTATTCTATCATGTAAACCATTCTTAAGCATTTAACTCAATAAAGCCTGGTTCTCATGGCAGGATAATTTTCCTGATTTTGTCCCGATCTTGCCCTTCTGACATGCCCCCGACTATCGGGGTGGATCTTAAGATAATCTTAAGAGATATTCCTGCCATTGGTGGAGTGTTGAGAACGATCTGGTTCGCTCGGAGGGACGTTGGGACTGTTCTGACCTAAAATTAAGGATGTTCAACATGTTGGATGGTCTTGGCCCAAACTTTGACGTGTAGTCAAGTGTATCAGAAAGCGAAGTGAGGAAAACCCAGAGATAAAGCTAAACACAACTCTCCTCCATATCAAACGTAGACCTCCCTGTTTGCACTAGCTCCACACCTTTAGCCAATGGCTTTTTATTTTGGTATAATGTCATTTCTTTGTTAAAATAATCCAAAAACTATTGCCATTGTTCTTCCTCGTGGTCCTTGTTTATTTACTCTGAACTCACGTCTAATCTTGGGAGGATTTGCAAGACTTCCCGTCTGATATCTGAATGTCCCTGAGTGAAATCTGTTCGTGTGTGGTGTGCTGTGCTTGCTGTTTGACCGGAAACACCACATTGTAAACCTGTTGTATGTACGATTTTCTATCGGTATGTGTGGGGTCTCTACGGTTTTGAAAATTGCCCGACAATTTTAAAATCTTGTCATGTGAACCAGGCTTTAGGTCAACGAATCTTCATCAGCACAGACTGAGGATCTGCATAATGTAGCATGAGAATAAGAAGTGTTGTAACCAAGTTATCAAGAATCTGTATCACAATGTGTTACCATAGTGAATTTTTTGACAGACAGACACAGGCTTAGGATACTCACAGGTTGCATTTATCATGCAGACACAACAAGACATAAATGATTTCATTAAAAAGTGTGGAAACTTTAATTGAATTGACCAACACACTTCCTGAGAAGTTTAAAGCCTGCAAATAGTCTTTAGGATCTGATAAGACTCGTACCTGAGTCCAAGAAGTCAGATATCAGTCTCTTGGCGAACAGTATAAATTACTGTGTTGTGGCATGAATTATTTAACGCTCTCTAGATGATGCACTCATGCCAGCAGTAAATACTATACAATAATTTTAAACCTTCATTTACAGAACTGTGTAATCAGACATTCACTGATAGACTGGAGTGTGAAAATATGCATTACCAGTAGTATGTTTGTAATATGTAACAGACCACAAACTTCTGAGTAGGGGGCAATAGCCCTTACAGCTTTTGCAAAGAAGCTATTTTTGAGTAAATTAGTTTTGGATTTGATGTTTCTAAAGCATTCACCTGATGGAAGTGAGTCAAACAGGCGCACTAGGTGGGTGGTATCTGTGTCAATGCGTCTGGCACTTTTCTGGACTCCTGTAGCAGTTGTAGCTTAAATCTGAGGCAACTGGACTTTTGCTCGTCTCGACACCTATCCAGGATATTTTGTCCATTCTGGCAGCTCGCAGTGAGCAACCTGCAGTTGGAGCGCTGCTGTTTTTAAAGGATACGGAGGCCAGTCAGTCAGATGCAACTTTCAATAGGTTCAGTTTGCCTGAAGCCATATTTTATGCAAACGTAGTTTTGTTTGACAAGCTCAGATTTTTTTTTTCTCAGTTGCAATTCTGAACTAAGTGGCTGTTCTTATTGGTTTTCCAACTGGGAACTGGTATAAATTTGACTTCAAAATGCAAAGAATACACCCCAATAAAAAGGAGCTACATGTACATAATACATGCAAAACACTTTACATCACAGCTTTTCAAATGGCAGGAATGACTTCTGATTTTCTATTTCTTTTAGTTCAGTTGAAAATCTGATAATTTTCTTTGCAGCTGAGAAAATTTTTGTTTTTTAATCTTATTGAAAATAACAAAAAGGTTAAGAAGTTTAGATGAATAAATAATAAATCACTAGTTTACATAGAACTATCTATAGCTTGTCAATGAAAAGTTAAAAAGTAGTGGACATTTTTTTTCTGTCCTCTGCTCAGAAGGACACTGAAGACACAGAGACCCCAGAGGAGAATAGGAAACAATCGGAAAAGAAGCCAGATCTGGTAAGCCTATTTTTTGCTTCAGTCACAACTAATCGATGACCACAAACATGTGCAGGGAACCGCTCAACTTCTTACAAAAATACCCTCTGTACTAAAGCTCCTCCTCTTCCACACTTCCTACTACGTCATGCTGGTCTCCTTCCTGAAGGCTATTAAATCATCTTACCCTCTGGGACACTGCGTCACGTTGTGTTTTTGTCCTTGGCAGGTCAAGAGAAATCTGATCCAGCCGGAAAGGAAAGAAAAGGGTGAAACGCCGCCAATCCTACGCAGACCGAGAGCAGAGGTTTTGCTTGCAGCCATAAGTATTTCCATGTTGTCCTTAATGAAAGCCTTCTGACTTCTGCTTTGAATCTCTGTGTCGTGTTGGTATTTAGGAGATGAAGGCAACGTCCATGCATGAAAAAGAAAGACAACGAAGACCAGAGGAGAAGGTGCTTTTTGGTTTACTGTATATCTAAACTAGTTCATTCCTCTTTTTCACTTTATAAGACTTGTAATCTCAGAACATACTTCTAAGTTTCATTTTTTTTCCCTGTCCTCTGCAAAAGGAAAAACTCCCTGTAGAGAAAAAAGGAAAACGCTCAGAAACTCCCATAGTTCCACCCAGACCATCAGAGGAGGTGAGCGGTCTTTGCTATTTTAATAAGTTTTTTTTTTTTTATGTACCATGTGTTGAAGTTGTAGCTTGTTTTTACTCGGCTTAAGGAAGCTGCTGTGGTTAAATTTCAGGAGATGAACAGAACTGTTAGGAAGAAAGACAACCAACAGGTTTGTAAAGACAGAGTTAAATTTTTTTTTTTATTATTTTGCTCTTTGCTTTCATTAAAGTTTCTTTTTTACTAGTGGACATGGAACCAAAAATAGTGTTACAATCACTCTTTTGCTTGTGATATTTTAGATATTTTACCTGCAGTCTACAAAGTCCTGTAAAGTGCAGCGTGCACTGTGGTGTAAAGTCTGTTTTCACATCTTCCTGTGTTTACCTTCATTTCTACTTTCCTACAAGCAGCTTTTGTTGTTACATAATGATCAACACAGTCGATGTCAATAAGGAAGGGAAATGCACAGAGGAATCAGCCAGTCACACACCAGATACGCTATGTTTTACCGATCAGTGAACATGCTCTGCTAAAGCACTAAAAAGACGACATGTTTCATGATGGAGATATGTTGAAATGCTCAAATTGATAAAATAGCATTGCTGCTGTATTATGTTCAGCCTTCCTATTGTTGGTTCGCCACAGAAACTATTTTCAACATGCAGACAGACTTAGGCAAACGCAAAAGGCAAATTTATTTGTATAGCACATTTCAGTACAGAGACAATGTGAAGTGGTTTACATGATTAAAATACAGGGGGAAAAAACAGAATAAAAGCAAGTAGGAATAAAATATAGAAACAAAACAGAACATGGAAAAATAGAAACTAAAAGCAAACGTTAACAACAGCCATTCAGGGATTTATAGACTAACAGAAGTATTTCAAAGTCTATTCTCTGAGATACAGGGAGCCAGTGTAATGACTTTATAACTGGGGTTATGTTCTCTACTTTCTTAGTCTTAGTGAGGACGCGGGCAGCAGGGGTTTTATAACCTGGTCAGACATATTGATAATGTGTAGCACTCTAGTTCTGCACGTTATCAATCTGGGACTGATCCAGTTGCATCCGTTTGGGGAAAGGAGGGAGTTTTCAGCAGAACTCTAAACCAACTAGTGCCCGCCTACCAAAGGTTGGTTTTAACCAATTAGGGTATCGAATTAAACTGTAAGCAGCAGATGTTATCAGTAACTGCAACAAGATGAGCTAGTCAAGGCACTTCTTGCTGTTCTACTATCAAAGAAGAAATCGTGGATTCCTACAAAACAGATGTGATGGCTGCAGGTTCATGTGTGTCCTCCTGCGATGCCATGTTTGTGTTGGTTTGGCTGTGCGCTCAACCGCTCTTGCTTTCGTCGCATCGGTATGTCCCGCCTTAAACCTCAATACTGCACCGTGATTGGCCCAAACCGTTTTTTGGTTCGGACACAAACGGTTGAAGCCGGAGTAGGACAATGTGGATTTCCGTGTGTTTGTGAACGCACAATTCATCCTGCAAACAAGGTTAGGGACCAGTTTACACCGGAGGCCTTTCCTGAAGCAACCAGGGTTCAAACCCGCATCTTCTTTATCGAAGTTGTGCATTTATCCCAGTATATGACAGAGGGGCATGTTCAGCCTTCCTATTATCTGCTGAAAACCTTGCTCTCTCTCTCTCAGTAGTCCGCAGACAAGTTTCAACATGTTGAACGTTACACAAATCTCTGTGCGTACTCAGACTATTTGAAACTCAAAATACGTTTCCGTCTTCACTCAATAAATGTGTCCACACCAAAGATTGTTAGTAATTACAGCTAACGTGGCTGACACTAAGCTCTCTCTTTACAGGTATGAGATGCTAAAGACAATTTAAAATGTTACTTCTATTGTTTTTAAATTGGTAAAATCCTGTTCTACAATGTTTACTAGCTGCTCCCTGCATCTAAAATAGATTTTCATCAGCTGTTCATGGCAGAAAGGTTAGGAAACATATTTTGAATGCTGCTCTTTATGTCCACTTATCAGTTCATAAATAGAAATCAAACTTGCCTAAGGGTAGCATAGAGAGGGTGAAACTTTACAGAGATAAGAAATCATATGAAACATCTGATCAGGCGGATGTCAAAATATTATTATGTGCTGAAGGAAAGCAAATGTCCTCTGAGGCTCCTCTAACAGGACATTATTTCTGGCAGAGATGCATTTTTTAAATGTTAAATTGCTGCCAGGGTTTTTTTTTCTTCATTATTTAACTTAATGCTTAATGTCTTTATTTTCATTGTGTTATTTCACAGAGAAGCCAATCAGGAGACGAAGGCAACAAAAATGAATCAAATGTGACCGACGACGACGAAAAGCACAATTCACAGAACAAACCAGTGAGTGACTTCTCAGTTTCACTTTCAGTCCCAAGTAATTCAAGGCTCTGTTTAAACTATATGAAATGTATTTTGGGGCTTTTTTTTTTAATCTTCATGCCATCTTTGTATGAAGTAAACTCTTGTATGTCGCCACATGCAGACTAAAACAGAGTATTTGACTTAGCTGCTCGGTTAGGATCTAACTTTTCCTGTTCCTGCTTCCTTGTCGACTCTGTCATGCCAAGCCCATGCAAAAGTCATGTGACGCCTTCAGGCTGTTGTCACAGGGAGTTTCTGCAGAGCTCCAGTCCTTTGTTAGTCACATGGGGAGATAAACCTCTAGTTATCCAGAGTCGGGCGTATTATAACTTAAAACTCTTTGTAGTTTGATTTTTGTTGTCATGTTTCTTGTCATGTTGTTGTCATGTTTCTTGATTTTTATTGTGATGTTTCTTGTCAAAGTAAAAAGATTGGAGCACGTTTGGCTGAGAAGCGACTCTTTCATTCAAGCTTTAACGCCAGCAGATTCAATGAAATGTAGTTTTTCAGGCTCCTCGTGTGACTTGCGCCATCATACAATGACTCTGCTGCCCTTCTTTTTTTTCTTTTTCTTTTTATTTTTTAGGTTAAAGTAAAAAAACACAAGCATCAACTGTATATGCCACAAGTTGGATTCAAGGTAAGAGGGATTCAACACTAAATAAAGAAATTATTTAGGGACAGAAGAGATCTCGTGATTTAAAAATGTCACAGTATTTGTCTTGAAAGTCAAGTCTGACCTTTTTTGAAGTGGTATAAATAGTTGCTGTGGGCACGACTTGGTTTGGTTACATTTCTGAGATCTTTTGACCTTCCTCCTGTTGTCACACCGTCAGTCAAAGTTAAACTCAAACGGGTAATCTCATTGAATTCATGGTTTAACAGGGAGGCGTGGCAACCCTATTTTCACGTGAGGTTTGGGTTCTGCAACTTCATTTGGTCTGACATTAAAAGTAGTTTGATCACAAACATTTAACTACAATAAAGAAGGTAATCCGGGGGGGCCAGACAAACATTTTTTCACAGCGCTGTATCTACTAACAAGGACGTCACTTAGATTTTAGGCTTGACCAGGGGTCCCAATCTGTCACATTTCTTAAGTACAAACTGGGGGAACATTGGTCTCAGAACCACATTCAACAAGAAAGGAATGCAGTACAAAGTTTTCTCTTGATTGGATTTGATTTAAAGTTTGTTTAGCAGCATATTTTTTTTATTCTATAGAAAATAAAAGCAATGGCGGACAAGGATAGCACAGTGATCTTACGGCTACTGGCTAAACGTTCGTAGCTACCAAGAGAGCTAGCGTCTGCTTCGAAGCTTCCTGAACTTAAAGGACTTTTATAGAGTTTTGGTTTTGCTTTGTTTTGTTTTATTCAGTCTGGACAGCATTTAATCCTGCCTAGTTTCAAATTTAATATACTTTGACTGTTAATCCTAAACTGGATATTTCCACATCATCTAAATCAGACAAGCATACTATATAAATGCATTAGGCTTTATGAACTAATAACTGGAATGAAATATTGCTAAAGTCTTGTCTTGTTCAGTGTATCAGCTCATCTTGTCAGCTGGATGTATTCTGTCTCATCTGTAATGTAATATCAAACCCTGCTGTGCGTGATCTTGACCCTTTTTATTTGGGGTTTATTCTGCATATTTAATTTTAGGCCGCATCTGATGATGAAGGGCTGAAAGATGATGAGTCCTTACCCAAAGAGGAAAAGAAAGAGGAGGACAAAGACCAGCCAGAGAAGGTCTGACTTGCTTATTTAATTTAATCCTAATTTAGCCTACAGCCATTAAGTGGAACATTTCTGTTTTTAATTTAAAATAAAATAAATTATCTTTTTGTTGTTTGTTTTTAGCCCAAAGTCAAGAAGCCAAAGAAACCCAATCCTTTCATGCAGCGGCTCAGGGTGAGGCTTAAAAATGTGCCTTTGACAAACTTTGTTTCTGCTTCTATACGTCTCATATGGTTGAAAAGATATCAGATAAGGCCAGTCTGCCGGATATGATATCCAGAGGGAAATCTTTTTCATCACTACTGATTTTTTTTTCTTTTAATATTTCCTATCAAATAAAACTGAAGCTTTTTGGCCAGATTTTTTGCAAACTGGCCCATCGTGGTTTCCTTTCAGGCTAATCTTTTACTGTTGCACGACCATATTTACACAAAAAGCAGCAGCACACCGTATTGTAACTGTTTAAATTGCCATCTTTTAACAAATAAGTCTAAAAATGTCTAATAAATATCTCTAAAGGCCAGTAGCTAAATACCATTTTTTTTTTCTACTTGTGGCTTTTTTATCATGTCAGGCTGCATCTGATGATGAAGGGCTGAAAGATGAAGAGGAGGAAAATAAAGATGCTGAGGACAAGGAGAATCCAGAGAAGGTATATTTTTGTTTTTGACCTTTTTGGCAGATAAATGTTAATTTAACCAGCAGTTAAATGGAACAGTTCTGTTGGTAAAATCAAAACAGTAATTATTTGTTGTTTTATTCTCTCTTTTTTTTTCTTTTTTTCTTTAGCCCAAAGTCATGAAGCCAAAGAGGCACAATCCTTTCATGCAGCGGTTTAGGGTGAGGCTTAATAATGTGTCTTAGACACGCTTTCTGCTCACTTCTACACGTCCCATATGGTACAAAATACATGAGATAACCCCAGTCTGGTGGATAACATATTCAGATGGAAATCTTTTTTATCACTACTGATTAGTTCGTCTTATTTGTTTCTGTAAATCAAAATAAATTAAGCTTTTGGGCCAGACTTTATGCGTCCTGTTTCCTTACAGCTAATCTTTTATATCTATGCACACAAAACAGCATCACGCTGTATTGTAGCTGTTTAAATTGGCAGATTTAAACAATAATAATAAAAAATCTAATATCTGTCAAGGCCAGTAGCTAAATCCCATTTTTTTTTACTTGTGGCTTTTTTATTACTTATATTAGGGTGCATCTGATGATGAAGGGCTGAAAGATGAAGAGGAGGAAGATAAAGACGTTGAGGACAAGGAGAAACCAGAGAAGGTCAGTTGTTTTGTTTTTGACCTTTTTGCAGGTCTGGAATAAATGTTAATTTAACCAATGACTAAATGGAAAAACTTTGTGGGTAAAAACAAAACTTTACTTATTTCTCTTTTGATTCTCTCTCTTTTTTTGTAGCCCAAAGTCATGAAGCCAAAGAAACACAATCATTTCATGCACTGGGCCAAGGTGAGGCTTAACATGCTGGGGAAGATTCTCAGTCATCCAGGTCATGGTCATTTAAAAAAAAAGTAAAAAAACAAAGCAACTGGACTTGTTTTCCGTAGTTGAAGCGTTGAGAAAGCTTCCTGGAGAGGAAACGAAACGTCTTCAACTACGGAAAATAAGTCCAGTTGCTTTGTTTTTTACTTTTTTTTGGAATGAGGCTTAATAATGTTTCTGTTCTGTTCTACGCGTCCCATATGATAAAAAAGACATCAGATTGCCACAATCTGTCAGAAAAGATGTTCAGATGGAAATCCTTACCACTCTTGATTTTTATTTGTTTATGTAAATCAAAGAATAGAAGAATCTTCTGCTGTTTAATCATATCTATACACAAAAAGCAGCAGCACGCCATATTGTGACCGCTGCAATTGGCTGTTTTAAGCAAATTTGAAACAAATGTCTGATATCTGTAAAGGCTTGTAGCTAAATGTCATTTTTCTCTATTTGTGGCTTTTCTATTACTTATGGCAGGCTGCATCTGATGATGAAGGGCTGAATGATGAAGAGGAGGAAATTAAAGATGTTGAGGACAAGGAGAAACCAGAGAAGGTCTGTTGTTTTGTTTTTTGACCTTTTGGCAGGTCTGGAACAAATGTTCATTTAACAAACGGCTAAATGGAACAGCTTTGTATGTAAAACAACAGGGTAATAATTTTTTGTTTTATTTTCTTTTTTTTAGCCCAAAGTCAAGAAGCCAAAGCAGCACAATCCTTTCCTGTCTCGGCTCAGGGTAAAGTGCAGAAATGTGACTTGTACAATTTGGTTTGTGTCCTTGAATACGTGTTCATTAAAAATCTTCAAATGCTCTTTTCTTTCTGATAAAATAATCAAATGCAGATTTATTTATTTTTCTTTAGAACTGTAGATTTTTTAGTGAAGAATTTGTTCCTGTAAATTCTGAAACTGAAGATACTCGAATTTAAGGAAATCGGGGTTACCTTTCAGTTCAACTTTTTACTGATGTATTTACAAAGAGTAAAGGAGAAGAATCAGTACCCGGTGTTGGAACATCAGATCTATTACTGTTCAGGGCAAAATAAAAGTACCTAATATTTTGCAATTGTCCAATAAATTAAATTAAATTAATTGTTGTGTCGCACCATTCATACACAAGGCAGTCTAAAGTTCTTCACAGGACATCCAGGAAATGCAAAAAGAAAATGATGGTATAAAAGAAACACATTTCAAAATAAAGATATTAAAGGTGTCAAGAAGGAAAAAAATCTTTTAAACTAAAATTTGTTTCTGCGTGTCTCAGGTTTTTAAAGAGTTTCAGAGCTGAGTAGGACAGAAACTAAATGAGTTAAAAGCCAGTAGTTAATTGCTGTTATCTAATTGTCTGTTTTTTCTAATAATTGTCAGGCTGCGTCGGATGATGAAGGATTGAAAGATGAGGACGAGTCGTCATCCAAAGAAGAAATTAAAGATGAGAACAAGGACAAGCAAGAGAAGGTCTGTTTCGTTTTAGACATTTCTGACGGGTCAGCAACAAATCTTTGTTTGACTTAGAGCTGCAATTGGAGCATTTCTCTACGTTTGAAAACAAAATTAATTTTATCTTTTTCTTTTCTTTAGCCCAAAGTCAAGAAGCCAAAGCAACGCAACCCTTTCATGCCTCGGAACAGGGTAAAACACAAAGATCCCACAAAGATCTCCAAATGCTAAAGATAGAGATTTATTTTATTTCTCTCCAGAGGGTTTAAGTAAAAAAAAAAAAAAAATTCTGTAAATTGTTGGACAAACGAAATACTTGAATTTAAGCCAAGTTGCCCATCATGGTTTCCTTTCAGTTAACCTTTTCACTAAAGCTAAAGCTATAAATACAAAGAAGAAGCAGCACATTGCACTATAACTGGTCATATGGCCAGATCACCAAATAATTTTACAAATATATATATAATGCTCTTTTTTTCAATGTTTGAGCCTCTGTTTGTTACTAATTTCAGGCTACATCTGATGATGAGGGGCTGAAGGATGAAGAGGACTCCTCATCCAAAGAGGAAATAAAAGAAGACGAGGAGAAGGAAATTATTGAGAAGGTTAGTTTTTTTACTCATGCATTTATTTTCTTGTCAGAAATTAATGTTAAATTGACTCTAAAAGCTGCAAAGGGAACTTTGTATTCACTTTAATTGCCATATAATGATGCAGTATTTATTATTTTTATTTTTATTTAGCCCAAAGTCAAAAAACCGAAGAAACACAATCCTTTTATGCCTCGGGTGAAGGTAAGGCTAAAATATGTGACTTGTATTTACATGTTACATACATTTCCTATTTAAAACAATCCAGCTCAGATGTTTTATTACTCTGGAGAGTATGTAGTGAAAAGGCCTTTCTGCAAATGAAGGAACTGAAGAGTTTCGGCCAGCTTGCCTCACCAGTTATGGTTTCCTTTCAGTTTGCCTTTGACTTGTCCACATCTGTATCTGTATGCAAAACGAAGCGAGACGCAGCTTTGCAACATTTATAATGCTGGCTGAGAATATGATCACAGATGTTGATGGTTTAATAATAAAAGCTAGCAAAGATATCACCTACTGTAATATAATTAGTATTTTCTAATTTAAGGGGGGGGGGGATCATGTTTATGGTTTCCAGTTGTTTCACATGTCATGTATTCAGTAGTTTATGTGGTTAAGGTTTCCAATGGTTTTCATGTCAGGTTCCCAGTAGCTTGCCAGTCAGGGTGTCCAGTTCTTTGCATGTTTCAGGTGTCCCTTGGTTTGTGTGTAGTTTGCACACTGAACAATTCCAGTAGTTTTCTATTCAGCTTTCATGTAGTTTGGTGCATTTATGTTTTCCAATAGTTTGCCTGTTAAAGGTTTTTAGTAGTTTGTGTTTCAGGACCCCCCTTAGGGGTGTGTGTGGTTTGGGTCATGAAAAATTTCAGTAGTTTGCTCTTCAGCTTTCAAGTAGTTTGCTTGACTAGTTGTGTATTCAGGTTTTCCAGTAGTTTACCCATGCTGGCCTCCCACATGTGTGTCACAGACTGAAAACAGAGCTTTTGATTATGTCAGGTTTCCAGCATGTTGTGTGCTTTGATGTGTGTTTGCGTCTGTGTCTATATGTCTGTAATACAGTGCAATATCACAGGTGACAGTGAACAAAATACTAATAACAAGTAGCAACACGGTGCAACCTCATTCCTGCTAAAATATTCTCAATACTTCTGTTAATCGAGACCAAAGAAGTTGATAAGCTCTCATGACAGTGAAGCGGATGACTACATGACACATTTTCAGATAGTCGTAACTTTGTTGGTGTATTTGGAATAGACTCTCCTTGGACTGATTTTGATGAATCGTTGATTTGTCTACAGCTGCTGACTTAAACGTCTTCCCTCACTGCAAAAAGGGAACTAAAAGTAAGTGAATTTCTCTTGAAATCAGTGTATTTGTACTTGATTAGAGCAGGTATATAAGACTATTTGCCAATGGAATAAGATTTTTGCACTAAAAATAGGAACAATTCATCTCCATCATCTTATTTCAAGTGCAGGATATCTAATTATCTTATTTTAGGGGTAAAAATTGTCATTCCATTGGCAAATGGTCTTATTTAGCTCCTTAAATCAAGGAAAAATACACTAATTTCAAGACATTTTTACTTACTTTGAGTTGCCTTTTTGCAGTAGTCAGCTGATTTAGGCCAGGTTTGAACATGACATGGTGAACGACTAACTGCGACCGAGCCTTACCCTCTGAAGACCATGAGTTTGACCGTATGTGTAAACTATGCAAACACTTCAAAAACAAGATTAGGACTGACAGGATTTTCTGTGTTTCTTGTTTGTTTTCAGCCCAAAGTCATTCAGAGGAGCAAAGATGGAGCTGCTGGAGAGGTAGAAAATCTTTTCTTTTTTCCAAATTAAATAAATTAAAGTAGTTATTCTGCCTAAGTGTAGCTGTCTGCCAGGCAGTCGTATGCACTGTGGTTCAGGATTACCAAGAGTCTGTTTCAGTCACCTGACTCCCACCCTCCTCCACCCTGAAAACAACCTGCTTTCCTCCCGTCATACGCTTTGTCTCCAGAGTGTCCGCTCAGCTCCCAACAGAGACTATTGTTGTCGCCGTGTTTTTCTTTTTGTTTGTGCCTCTTTGCCACTGCTGACATGAAACCCACCCCCACACCATCATACGTGTTTGTGCATGCTCACCAACATGGGAAGATGAGAAGATTATCCTCCACTCTGCCCAGACTTGTTCCTCCACTTCTAGTTTTTTTTTTTTGTGGCTTCATGGAAGCTTTTTTACTTCTGCAAATCAGCAGAAAGTAGCTCACACAATTAGAATTGTGATAATTCTCTCTTCCTCCTTTTTATACGGGTACAAAAAAGTATAAAAAGTGAAACTAAGGAACCAAAACTTATCATGTGTTTTTTTTTTTTTTAACCATCTGCCTCACATCCATCTATCACTGTGCTTCTGTGTAAAACTTTGGTCTATACAGGAATTATTTCCTGGTAAAAGTTAAGATTATTCTGCAGTTTTAACTCGTATTTGTCTGTTTTCTCAGAATGAAGAACCCCAAAGATCTTTATTTGACCAGCTGGAGGATTTCCGTATTGAGCCCTCGCGGCCCGAGGACAGTCAGGTTGGTCTCTAAAACTAAATACGTTGACAACTCCAGGTTTCTTTGCCAGTTTGTACCACCATTTTATAGCAAGTTTCAAATTTTGTCCCAACCTTCATCCATTTCAGTTCCTGTAACAAACATTTTCTATTCTTATAGTTAGCCACTGTGTAGTAATTTATTTATCTTGGCAGTAAACTATGTTTTATGCATTATGGTGAAGTTCTGGGATATATATAGACCTTTGTTTATGTTTGGCGTAACTTTATATTTTATGGTTGCATGGTGGTAGGGCCGTTAGCACTGTAGCCTGGAGACTTTGTGGTTGATATTATATCACTGATGCATTGTCAGTCCAAGGAAACCCACTCAAAACAAAAACTGCAAGATATTAAAGGCACCTAGTGTTGATATATATGTATTAGGGCTGGACAATATAAAAAAAAAAAGCATGTTGATAAAATAGAAATCGTATTGATCGATATCGATAACTATCAACAATTTCAATACATGGATTTTAAATGCAGCCTTGGCCATTTTATGCTGTTGCTTAGCGACCTATTTTTAGATGCAGAACACACAGACCCTTTATTCAACCAACTTTTTAGCAAAACTGGAAGTTTTTAAAAAAAGAAAAAAGTAAGGTGCTCTCTGAACTCTTTGAAGGGGGCGGAGCTTAGTGACAGAGCGTTCCTGGGTCTGCGTTGTGATTGGTTGGGAGGATGTAATGACTGTAAAATTAATCTACATGATAGGCTAGAATGCAAAAGGAAGGAAAACTGTTGAACTTTTTATTGACCTTTTTTTTTTTCTATCATTGATATACGTCTATCGATCAAAATATATTATTGAATTATCGTCCAGCCCTAGTATGTATGTATATCTATTTCTAAAGAATAAATTAATCCGATTGTGTCTTTTTAGGAAGTGGAAGATCTCATGGACTGGTGGAACACGGTTGAATGTAAGTCTCTTTATTCGTCTTTATTTTTATTTCATGAAAACTTTGTTTTGAATCCTCAAGTGTTGTTTATGTGTCACTTGAGTAAAATCACATTACTTCCAGTTGTCTTCAACAGTATCCAGACTCATAAAAGTCTATTTCCTGCTTCGGTAAACAATGCCCTCATCCAAAAAGTCTTCTAAATTTAAAAACAAAAGGTTGACCTTCATGCTCACCTGACCCACCGGGAGCTGCGCTGGATGGTTGTCATAGCGTACTGTTGTGCCCACATGCGCCTGTCCTTGTGTTACACATGGACTGGTTCTTAACAATAATGTTTTGTTATTGTTTTCCAGCCTGGGAGGACACGCCTCAAGATGACGACATGACCGAAAAGGAAGAGGCCAAGTAAGTTCAAGCACAACTGGATGTCTGTGAATGTTGTTACATAAGTGTTCACAGCCCTGCAGCTAGTAATCATAAAAGCCGTCTCAACATATTAAAGATTTCATGGGCTCCATAGATTTCTTTGAACTTGCGCTGGTAAAAATTAGAGAAAGGTGGTCTTTACAGCTTTATCTTATTTCAGTTACTGTCCATCTGTTTCTCAGGGCGTTTGCTGTGACCGCAGAGAAGGTCCAGAAGGGTATCCGAGTCTTCAACAAGCTGTTCTCTGAGCGCGCCGAGAGCCTCTGGCAGCACGTCATTGACCTCAACGCCATCGCCGACGGTCTGGACAAGTTCACAAAGAAGACGAAGATCGCTCAGATCACGGGCGGCTCCACCAGCGCCATCGGCGGCGTCGCCACCATCACGGGCCTCGCCCTGGCGCCGGTCACGATGGGAACCTCCCTGATCGTCACGGCTGTGGGTTTGGGCGTTGCCACGGCGGGGGGGTTAACGTCGGCCGGCGCCGGCATCTCCAACCAGGTCAACAACTCTATGGACCGCAAGAAGGTGGAGAAGATCGTGGAGGACTACCAGGACAAGATCGCTGACCTCAACAAGTGCCTGAAGTTCATCAAACAGGGAATAGAAAACCTGCGCAGGTTCGACCTGCTCAAGATGAAGAAAAGCGCGTACAACCAGGACTTCCCGGCGCTCACCAGTCAGTTTTACGAGGACGGCGCCATGGCGGGGAAGGCCATCCTCATCAACGCCAACGAGATCATGCGTGTGGTGCAGATCGCCAATGTGGCAGGCAGCACAGCAGCCAGAGCGGTCCAGATCGCCAGCATGGCCACCGGCGTGCTCACGGGGCTCTTTGTCGCTATGGACATCTACTTCGTGGCTAAAGACTCTAAAGAGCTGAAGAAAGGAGCGAAATCGGACTTTGCGGCCAAAATCCGAGAGGTGGCCACACAGCTGCACGACGGCCTGGTGGAGCTCAACACCATACGAGAGGAGCTGCAGTCCACCGCGCCAGATGACAACAGGGAGGGCGACGTCAAAGAGACGGAGCGCGAAAAGAACGAGAAATACGACGAAAGTTCAGAGGACGAGATCGACCGCATTAAGAAAGCATTAAAAAAGGACCTTGAGAACAAAGAATACGTTTGACTTCTGCAGACTCTCTTGAACTTTGCTGCAAAGATTTTAGCAGGACTCTTCGTACTTTCTGGACATATTTAATTCATACTGCTGCTGTTTGCTCTGCTGTCTCCTTTTGAGGAGGCATTCAAACTGAAACTGACTCCTTTTTAATCTGAACATGCACACTACATGTGTAGGAAGTAACCTGAAGCTGTGGTTTAGAGTTTGTTACAAATCGGAAAGTTGTGCCATTGTGTGAAGCTGCCATTAGTTTCGGGAAGAGAGATTTGTAGATGAATTGGGTAGCGATATTTTTTTTATGTATTTTTTAAAGGTGCAGCAAATATTTTTAGAGCTTAAAGTTTCACATAGGTTTATGATTTCCTGCGTTGAACAATGAGTGCCTTTTTGTTTCATTATGCCTTAAAAATATATTGAGAAAGTACAGATATCAAGTTTGCTTCACTCTAAAATTAAACTGAGGATCAAGTTGAAGATGTTTCACTGTAAACAGTAGTTACAATCAGTGAATTTAATTTTTTTTAGTTGTGTGATGGATATGATTCTGGATTGGATTAGTAGAGTCTGTGAATAATCCAGGTTAAGGCTTGATAATGACCTTTTTGCTGGTTTTTGCAGCATTGTTGTCCATTACAATAACTGCAACTCTTTATTTTACCCGTTTCACTGTCCAGTGTTGCATTTTGGGGCCAAAACTCTGCAGAGAAGAAGTCACGTGTTGTTTCTTTACCAACAGAGGTCATAAATTCAGCCGCCAATCATTTAACACACACATTTTTTATTTTTATGCACTTTTTTTTAAATGTGATTGAAAGCCTAAACTTTCTACACCCTTTGTTTAGTCTAATCCACATTCTTTGCTGCTTTTTACGTAGCAACTGACGACTGTACGTTTATGAACAGTGTTTTCATCTCAACTAAAATTTCTTAATCCAAACTTTTTTTTATGTAACAACCTTTAGGATTATGAATGTTGATGGTTTCCTTTTACCAAATTCAAGCCTGCTGTGCCTGTGGGATTTTATTTTTATTTTTTTACGTATGACAAATCAGTCTGATTTAGCAGTTTTTAAATTGATTCACTGCAGAATTTTATCCAAGCTAATTTTGTACATGCACCATGTCAGGTGAGCAAATGGTGATATTTTCCTAGAGGTAGACTGTTACTGCAGAGTTAAAGGTCTTCTTTGGGTTGTGTTTGTGCTCTGTTGGAAACAAATTTTTATTTATTGGTCTTTGTACTGTAAAGACTAGATAAGTGAGACTTTTATGTGCAATATACTGTCCATGTAAGTTTAAATAAAGTTTTATCATAAAATGAGTAAGAACTAGTAATCTGGACATCTTGCAGTTTTTGTTATCGAGCCAGGACTTTGGTAACCTGACAACAGCCAGCTGTATGTCTCGCTCCGCCTAGCTCCACTCACATACATCTGGGACACCGCCATAGGCATTGCCTTTACTGAAGGCTGGGCCTTATCAAAACTCCTTGCATATGATTGGATAAGCCACTTGTCTGTCATCTTTATCGACGTGCTATTTCAACCACTCACACCGAAGCTAACCCGTGACGCTGATGATAGCGACGCAGGACAAAAAACCCTTTTTTTTTTTTTTTTTTTTTATGTGTTTGCGGCTCTAGTGCAGGGTTTCCCGCAGCGCTATCTTGGCGAGGCGGCCGCGGAAAACGTGTCGTCCAACCCCCCGCTCCCGCTCCGCGAGCCGGTCCGCGGAGAAAAAGTCATCCCCCCCCACCCCCCCCCCGCGAGTCGGTCCGCCTCGCATAAGCAAATTCCTGCGGGAAACACTGTAGTGGCACACCTTTTATTGACAGTGAGCTGACAGGAAGAGGGGGAAGACAGGCAGCAAAGCGCCGCGGGTCGGAGTCGATCCCGCGCCGACCGCGTTGAGGACTAAAAGCCTCCCAATATGGTTAGCGCTAACCGCTAACCGCTCCGGTTAGCGGTTAGCGCTAACCGGAGCGAAATCCGGTCGGGAGAAGGGCGAAAACATGGTTTCCACCAACAAAAGCCTTCAGAGCCGTTCTCTGATGTTCTTTTAATGAAACAATATCAGATAGATTGGACAACACGGAAGAAATAGCAGCATCAATGCTAACGCTTGCTTCCTCGATGCGAGCCGCCATTGTTGTTGGAATCTCACGGTGGCTTCTCCACTACGTCACATCCATGAAACACCCGCCCTGCGTCCTGATTGGCCAGACCAAAAATTTGGTTGGGGAAATCATTTTCAATGAGCCGTGTCCCAGATGTATGTGAGTGGAGCTAGGCGGAGCGAAACATGCAGCTGGCTGTTGTCAGGTTAGGACTTTGGTGCCCAGTATACTTGTTGTTGGTTTTATTTTAGTCTTTATCTACCAGATACAGTCAATTAGTCCTGTCTGATTTTATTCAGAGCGATTTTTAAGAAGTAAAGGGGGGGGGGGGGGGGGTTCTCTTCTAGCCTCAGGTAGTGAAAGTAATTGCGCTGTATTTAAATTATAAACATTTTCAATATTTTTTCCTGTTTTATATGGAACAAATATAACATTATGGATGTTGAGAACTTTTTGTATGTTCATGGACGGGGATGTTAAATGTGAGGTTTCTAAGTTTGATTATTGGTCATATTTTACCGTTTCAAATAATCATAGAGAAATCGCCTATAAGGAGGTAAATACTTTCTAACAGCACTGTTGTTTTTTTTAGTTTAGTATTTTTATGCAGGGTGTAGGGAACCTGATGCTATAACAAATTGAGTATTATTTGTCTAAAAAAAACAAAAAAAGCATTTAAAAAAAGTGTTCAACTAATGATAGGACTGTATAAAAGCGTTGCCCTAGGAAAGCCAACCTGTCTCAGGCTGGTCCACCTAACCTTTTTTTAAAATGTAGTTGAGGTGAAGGCTGTTCCAGGGTAAGCACCAGTTTTGATGCATTTGGTATCGTCCTGTAAGAACGCCTGATTGAATCAAAGTTTCAGCCATGATGTGGGGGGAAAACGAAGGATTTGAAGGTAGTCCTCCTCTTTCATAATTCCAGCCACTGAATGCACCAGTAATGGCATAAAAGATGGTCGACGCCAGCTTGATGCTGCCACCACCACGCTGGACCGTCGGTACAGCGTTCTTAGGTCTTAAGGCCACACCTCCTCTACAAGTTCCTCTAATCAATGAAGTCACATTTTTGTTTCCTCTGACTGTAATACTTTTCTCCAAAAGACAATTGGCTTATTCACTTGGTCAGCTCCAAATATTAGTAGAGTTGTGACGTCATTATCTTAGTCTATGATGATGTAATACTTGCTTCACTGTCGACAATGGTCTTCCTGGTGAGTTCCACTGGTGACGGGTTCAAGCCTTGGCGGTTCCTAAATTTTTCATAAACATCTTTAACAAATTTCCTTCCAACAGAGAACCTGTTCAAGGTTCATTGAACACAACAGGACACAGAATCCAAGGAACCATAAAAACTGGTTTTGTAATGATAAAGGAGGCTTGCATTAAAATATTACTTTAACCTAATTAATAGTTTTGTGAGCTATGCTTAATATAAACCAGATATTTGCTCCCACCCCCCAAAGAATAACTCAAAGCTTTTGCCAAGATGGGTGGCTTAATATCCAACCAAAACTTTACTGATCACTGCACAATCTGTGTGGTTCCTCCACCTGCTGAAGCACATTTAACCAAACATTAATGTGGGTATTTGTGTATTTTCTTGCCTGTGCAATTATTTGTTGTGTGTTCTCCTTACACACCACAGAAAGAGTTGTTAAATTGTGTAACAAAAGGCCAAAATTATTATGACATTCATGCAAGTGACAAACTTCCCACATCAACTGTATGCAAGTTTAACGAAGCTGTTGTTTAATCTGTGCAGTTTTTATTTTTTTTAGGATATTTAGTTTAGATTCAAGTTATCCTGAACTTTAATGCACATTGAAGTGTGCATTAAAGTTGGTATTTAAACTTTCACTACGTGTTAAATTTGTGGGAACAGAGATGTAGACACATGTGGCAGTAATTCTGTGTTGCTGAATTTTCAGATGTGATGTGGAGAAACAAGTTTGTCAGGTTTCTTAATTTTAATTACATTATTAAATATCTAAACAGTCTTTGCAAACAATACACTATGGTACAGCTGTAAACAAAACAGTTGGATATTTATAATATCCAACTCTTTTGAATAATATGTCAGGAATCCCTGTTTTTATTTTTAAAAAGCTATTTTCAGAGGATTTCTCCCAGTGGCCACATGATCTACTGGGAATTCCTCATTTAATATTCAGTGCCACATGCAGCCAGTGATTTTCCACGCTCTCTGTCAAGACTAGCTATTATTGAGCATTTGAACTCCAAGACTTCTGCAACTCGTTTCCCCCCTTTTCTATTTTTAGATCCCTCTTCGTCACTTTTTAAGATCTCTTGACATGCTAACATCATGAGTGTTGTGTAACCTGTGAGTCACACAGAGACACAGATAGCTACCAAACTTGACCACACCCTTGTCTCAGGTGAGTTCACCGCCAGAAACTGGAGTGGAGACAAAAGGTCTCAGATCACCTATTCATCCAGAAGGAAGGTGAAACTCTGGAAACCTACAGAGGTTTGGCCAATTGGCTGGTTTTGTTGGTCAGGAAGTGTTATTCTCATGCAACAGACACAGAATCTCAGAGGGTGTGCTTGGGTTTGTTTAAAGATGCTCTGTCTCACTGGTAAAGCCACCTTTTGGGTGGAGTCAGAATCTGTGGATTACATGACGTGGAAGTAAACACAGATGAGGCAACATGAGAAAATGACATGGATGGGTAGAGTGCCTGAATAGTGGCCATAAATAAGTGGGTAAACTGTTTTATAATATAGAATTTTAAACTATAGGGGGAAGCAGTGTTAAAAAGCCAATGAGACCACACACATTCAAGATATAAACAAAATTATTATGTAATATAATAATGGTAAAGCTTATATCACACGGATGTGTAATGCAAAATCTTTTTAAATATGTATAATATACAAAGGTTTTTATTTGGTAATAAACTGAGGACAGAAACAATTTAATGAATTTCCTTTTAAAGAATGGAGTATGATATTAATATATATAGGAAATCAAATATAAGAGCTGATGACAATGCTTTTATACATTTTATAAATTAAAATGTAAAATAATTTGACACAATTTATCTAAGGAATAAAACCTTAACCATATATTTGCTGTATAAGACGTTTTATTTTACATGAGACTACAAAAACATATTCTAGAGCAAATTTGAGAATAATAACCAAATAAAGAAACAAAAAAAAATGTATGTGTAGAATATTATTTATAGCAAAATAAAATATTTGAAAAGCTCCGAGGATATTGTACACAGAAACTTCCCAAAGCAACATGTAAAATGGTTATAAACAGGATGCGTCAGTTGTAAAACTTAGTAGATTGATGTGTAATGAAAACATTTTCACAATTTATTTTGTATGTGACAAACATCCCGGATACAAGCAGCAGAAATGGGCTTCCTCCGGAGGGTGGCCAGGCTCAGCCTTAGAGATGGGGTGAGGAGCTCAAAGTAGAGCTGCTGCTTTTCCACATCGAAAGGAGTCAGTTGAGGTGGTTTGGGCATCTAATCAGGATCCTTTTCTCTCCTGAAACTGTTTTGTCAGATAAATAAATGTAAAACAAATGAACAAATAGACAGTATCTAACTGTCTTGTGTAAAATATCAGTCTATCCATCATTAATGACTGGAGTTTATCTCCAGCGGTTGTTGGACGAGGTACACCCTGGAAAGGTTGCTAGTCCATCATAGGGCAACAAAGAGACACACACTATCTCACTTGAGCTGATTTAGAGAGACCAATTAACAAGCAGCACAGTATGTAGATTAAACTCAAGGGTTTAGAAACTCTAAACTTTCAATGACATTTTCGAAAAGTGCCTTAGAAAATGTGTGTGTTAAATGATTGGCAGTTAAATGTATGACTTGTTTATCCTAAATCTGTTGGTAAGGAAATGACACGTGACCTCCTCTGTGCAGAGTTTTGGCCATAAAATGCCATAGTAGACACTGAAACGGGTGAAATAAAGAGGCACAGTTAGTGGATGAAAGTGCTGCAAAAAACAACAAAAGGGTTATTATCAAGCCTTAACCTGGATTATTCGTCAATTCTAATAATCCAGTCCAGATTCATATCCTCCACACTACTGAAAAAACAAAACATTTCACTGATTGTAACCACTGTTTAAAATCAATCCCAGGATCAAGCTGAAGATGTTTCACTGCAGCCATAAAACAACTTGAAATCTGTGCTAGAGATTAGGTTACCCCACCTTTCCTCATTGAATTTAGCCGTCATGTTTTCAGACTGTGGGAGGGAGCCCGCACATGCACAAGGAGAACATGCAAAATCCATGCACAAAGACCCAGGGCCGGGATTTGAACCTCCAACCTTCTTGGTGGCAAGGCAAGAGTACTACAAACAGTGGCAGTCTAGATCAAATTTACCAGGGGGGCCAAGGTGGGGGCCAGTGTTTTGCAACAGGGGCACAGGACAAAAGAATGAAACAATAAAACAGCAATATTTAATGGTTTAATAATATTAAGTGAACCACTTGTGGCTCTGGAACTGCAGGTTTCAGACCCCTGATCTAGTGGATGAAATGAACCCTGTTATTGGGCTGTCTGTAAAGCTAATAACAGCTAGCGCTAGCTTACGGGGCTGTTGTCTGGATGGTTTACAACTTCGCCGGTGTGACGTTTATGTGTTGTTGTTTTTTCCTCTTTATGACGCATTTTTGACTGATGCGATTTATATTCTGGAGCGACTTATAGTGCTAAAAATACGATAATGTTATGTCTTTAGTAAAGGGGCCATAATAGGGGGGCAGGACCATTTCTACAGGGGCACTGGCCCCGGTTGGCCCCTGTCTAGAACCGCCCCTGAATCTACAAACTGCAGCCGATAACGTTACGTAACACATCAAAGTAGCTAATTTCCCTGTAGCCTACAGGGATGGGAGAATCTGACACCAATAGCGAATAAAACATCGAACATCTGATATTAATGTACGTAAACTAATATAAATAGGTTTGTGAAGTGAATTTTATCGTTTCCGAGCTCTCGGGGCAGCACCTGAACGCATCTTGAGTGCAGATGCTGCGGAGCGGGGCGGGGTGAAGTTTAAAACCCCGCTGGGAGTCTGACAGTGAACGAGCCTTCCTTGTGTTTTTTTTTTTTTTTTTTAAGTTGGGTTTTGATATCAATCAGTGTTTGGAAGTTGGAGGAGAGGCGTCTGTGAGCGATATCCCGGTAGGTGCTTAACTTTGTTTAGTTTGATCCGTCTTAGGGCTGTTAATGGACTAAACACCGACGTCGTTAGCGTTACTATAACTTTAAGGGAACGGGTCTGTTTGGAACGTCTTAAACTGACACGAGCGCGATTTTTAGCACGTTAGCTAAAATGTACCAACGGTTATTTTTAACAGACATGACAGCAGAGACGGTCCCTAATATAACCCTCCATAGCTGAACCTATTTATCTATTTTATTACATTTACTAACTGCTAAGATTAACGCCTGTTGTTATCATGACTGATGGATGCATTTTAATCAGTTTTTTTTTGGGTTATATTAACTCTTTAGTGCTAAAGTGCGCTTTAATCCGTTTCCTCGCTGTCTCCTTTCCGTGCTTGAACTTTTTATTTCTGCTGTTTATAAGATTTTTAGCTGTTTTAGATGGCTTTATTCTCATTCTGTTCAGCTCAGTCATAGCATTGGGAAGTTTTTGCAGTAATGGATGTTTTTGGCTACTCCTTCAACATTGGATGAAAAAACATTAGAATATAGACAGTTTGCCTTTAAATGAGATGCAGTGAAAAAGGGAAGGAAAAAGTATTCCCTTTGTTCACTAATCCAGTATCCTTATGGTTTGTGGCTGGAAATTATTCTTGAATCTGCTGAATCTGCAAATTTTCTGCGGTGGCAAAGTATTCATACCCATTTAAAGCTCTCACAGTCACATTATTATGCAGATTTTATTGCTTGCTTGCCAGACCAGCACAAAACAAAACATGGTTTTCAAAGTTTTTTTTTTTTTTTAAATATAAAATAAACATCTCAAAAGTACTCATCCCCCTTTACCCCGATACTTAAAACTAAATCCGGTCCAACCAATCGCCTGCAGACTTATTGCAGGCGATTCCACATAATTACCATGTGGAATCATCTTGTCTGTCATTTAAACTCATTTTAATCCAGGTACATGTAAAAAAAATAAAAATAATTATATTGTGAAAAAGTAAAAAAAAAAAAAAAAGAAGAAGAAGAAATAAACAAGTGGTTGCTAATTTCGGAAAAATGGATCATTATACATAGAGAAAAAATATTTCAAGCCTGTATTTTGGAATGTTGAGGACTGGTTTACACGTGATTAAAAACCCCAAATTCATTTCCTATTAAAAAATATAATATCTTGAAATATTTAAATAGTAGGAACTCAGTCAGTGAACTCAAAGCACCTGCAAAGTTTTCCCAGTTTGGGTCAACAGGCGGCACAATCACTGGGAAGGCTGCTGACTGTCATCGATACCGTCTCACTGCTAAATAAGCTGGATGTTCAGAGTGCTGTATCCTAGCATGTTCATGGAAAGTTGAGTGGAAGGAAAAAATGTGCACCAGCAACAGAACTGACCAGAGCTGAGCAAAATCCATGCGAGACGTTGGGGGAACTTCACAAGGAGTGGAATCCAGGGCCGCTACACACAGACGAATGCTATCCTGAACCAGAGACCACATGAGGGAATGTCTTACTTGGGCTAAGGAGAAGAAGAAAATAAAGTTAGTTTTATTTGGTAATCAATGTCCGAGAGTCTGTAAAGAGTGGAGAGGTCAGAATCCATGTTTCTTGAAGTAAACTAACCTGACCTGAACTCCACTGAGAAACGACGATGCATCGTCAAGAGGAAGATGAGAGACACCAGACCCGACGATTCAGATCACCTGAAGTCCACGATCAAAGCAACCTCAGCAGAACCACAGTCTGATCGCCGCATTGATGCAAACAGAGACCCAACCAAGTGCTGAGTGCATGAACATACTTTTCAAATACTTGACATTTGTGTTAAAAACTCTTTCTTTTTTTCTTAATTTTATGTAATGTTAAATTTTTTGTGAGACACTGAATTTCGGCTTTTCATTATCTGCAAGCCATAATCATCAATATTACAAGAAGTATCGGCTTGAATCAGTTCACCCTTTGTGTAGCCAAACTATATAAGATGAGTTTTTTTCTTCTGAAGCGAGTGACACAAAATATCTTTTCACATTTTCATGCCTGTACAGGTGTTTTGTGAAGTTTTTCAGACGTTTGTTAGAGAACATTAGCGAACAAAGAGCATCACGAAGATCAAGGAAGAGAGCAGACGGGTGAGGGAGGATGTTGTGGAGAAGTTTAAGCAGAGTTAAGTTATAAAAAGAGTTAAGCTCAGGCTTTGAACATCAATCCATCGTCTGTGGATGGAAAGAGTGACGTAATGCAAACCTACCAAGACATGGCTGTCCACCTATGTCCTCAGTTCAGCTGAACAAAAACTAATTTAGAGCTGCAAATGTTGCATAAGCTTTGGAAAAAAGACAACTTTTGAGAAATATGTACGATAGGCGAAAAAAACAAACTCACAATTTCCTCTATTTTTAAGTTTTAAAATAAAGAAAAACAATGCTTTTGCAAAAAAGGGGATGGATGCATTTTCTTCAATGGGTTTTATATAACAAAAGCACATAATGCATCTAAAGAAATATTACTGGTACTTTGGTATCATTCTGTTGTGGAAATTCAATGCAAATATTTAATGAGAAACTGCTAAAGACTGCATTATTTATTTCTATTTATTTATTTGTTGGATTTTTATATTTTTATTATATGGCATTGTGCAAATTCCAAATGGACATAAATCAGGCGTTTATAGAGGAGGTCCAGTTTGAAGTCCGTCTCATAGGTCTTTGCTGTGTCCCCATGTTGGTTATATGGACATTTTAGATTTTTTTTTTTTTTAACCTTCAATCTGCTTTCTTGTCTTATTAGTTTGTTGCTATTTTCTCTATTTTTTGTGTCTGTTTTGGATAATGCTGCCCCAACAAGCAGGACTGCCGTCTCCACCGCAGACATGTCAAAAACAAACGCAACATCCTGTTGCAAACGTGTTGTCCTGTTTAGCTGTACCCATCTGTTTTTGTGCTAAAACTTGCAGATACCACCAAGATAAGATATTCATTTATTGATGAGCAGAGGTCAGGAAATATAAACTAGTCCAGTCGTTGTGTTCTGGATGGAGATGTTTCATGAGAGAAGTGGGAAAGCAGCTGGTTTTATCAGCTGTGATGTATTCAAAGAAACCAGGTTGTTGCGTCTGTTGACTCTTTAGACGTATAAGATAAAAACTGGGATTCATTCAGGCCTTTTATCCTTGGTTTAATGAGCGCGGCAGTTTGTACGTTCTTGTTTTTACGTCTTCCTGTCATGTACTTGACAAATTTTATCTGCTTAATAAACTTGTTTGCAATTAAGAAGCTGAAAACCAACGTTGTTACTCTCAGGGTTTCTGGGAAGGTGTGAAATTTCACTTTGACTATATTCCAGGTCTAAATAAAAGTTTGGAAAACTTTTCCTTCCTTCCTACCTTCCCATCTTGTGTCTCATCTTTTGGCCGTTCTTGTGTCTCTTTCCTTTCTATCAGTCTGGTTTTTGCAGCTTCCATGAGTAAACCTGCTGACTGAATGAATATCAGCTGTAAATCATTGAAATTTAAATATTTATATTTTTAAATGGCTGAAAACGGACTCATAACTCTGGAATCAATGGTCTGGAAAAATCTGGAATGTTTTTATAGAAAACATGTGGAAAACCCGTACTTGTTTTTTTTTTCTGACTGTAGGAAGTTTTAAAAAGTATTATATGGGTTGTCAGAACAATTTTGAAAATATTTTTCAGTATTTAACAGCAGTGTGTGCCTATGCAACTGGCCGTGTTTTTTATGAATTGATCTGTAACTGTTGGGCGCCTTTTAGACAAACGGCTCCTGGTGAATAAACTGTTTGTTGTTCGCTAATCATGTCATGAGTTTTTGTTGACGACAACTGAAAATGGAGAGAAACCAGTGTGGATGGTTATCAGATCCATCACTGTCCTTCCTCATTTCAGATCTAAATATTTGCTGTTAAAAAAGCTCCGTCCGGTGCGTCCTCCTGGGTTTCTGTTGCATCATCCTCATCGGATGCCTCAAAGTGTAAGGAAATGCTCTCAGGGGCTTTTTCCACTGGAGGTACAAACTTCACAGGTCAGGAAGAGCATCAGTGAGCCGTAAAATGCGAATATAACCAAGTACTGAGTTATTTTGAGCCGAGCAATAAGATCTCACTCTTGATTTTATTTCAGCAGGTCAGCAGTTCAAACTGGATCTGTTCACATCTGCAACTCTTTATTCAAACCTTCAGCTGGTAGAGAAGCCATTTCAAAGCGACCTTCAGTACATGATGTAGCATCAAAACTCGTTTTAATGATTTATTTTTTATCTTAACGTAATGCCAATTAAACAATAATTTTAACTTGGCTTGTAAAAAAACATCAGCTCATTCAAAGCTGGGAACCAGACCAAGATGTGCATCTTCACTAGTGCAAAAACGGTGCTGTGCAGAAAACGCGTTACAAGTAGGGCTGGACGATACGGGGAAAAAAAAAGCATGTTGATAAAATCATATTGATATTGATTGATAATTAGCAACTAATTCAAAACATTTATTTTAAGTGCAGCCCAGCCCATTTTATGCTGTTGCTTAGCGACCTACTTTTAGATACAGAACACAAACACTGAATTCAAACTCAAACCCTTTATTCAACCAACCTTTTACCAAAACTACCAAGTTTTTAAAAAAGAAAAAAGAACGCATGCTCGATGAACTCTTTGAAGGGGGCGGAGCTTGGTTCCAGGGTCTACGTTGTGATTGGTTGTGAAGATGTAATGATGTAATATTAACCTACATGATAGGCTAGAATGTAGAATTAAGGAAAACTTTTATTGCACTGTTTATTGACCCTTTTTTTTCTATCATTGATATATATACGCCTATGGATTGATGTATATTGTTATTGAATTATCCTCCAGCCCTAGTTACAATGTGCAGAGGCAGCTCGTTTCTCACTGCTTATATGTTGCTTTTTATATGAACAATTCTCCTTTCACAAACCCAAATGCTTCCCGTTAAACTGTGTGTCTCCTGCAGACAAGATGGAGGCCTGTATGATGAAGCCAGCGGTCAAAAAGAAGCCGAAACCGGTGAGAAATACCTGCAAACACGACACATTATCAGCACTCTGTCACGTAATTTCTCATTATGATTTCATGAAAACGTTGACCTTTTATTACATTTATTATTTGGGTACGTAGTTTAAGAAAATAAAGAAATAGGATTTTGCTTTTTTTTGCTTGTTTAATGCTACTGTTTTTTAATAATATCCATTTTGTTAATATATACTTGTATATGTTCAAAATAAACAAAATTATACTCTTAATGTTTTTGACACTGCTTTTCAGCGTTTCTCAGCTCACCGTTTGGTGATTTATGGTAACTAATCTATCAGATTTCAGAGCTGTGAGGAAATGTCTAAAAAAAATAAATGCTGGTGCCTGTCTGGCTCCATCTCCCAGTGAGACAAACAAATCCTGGCTGACTGAACTAAAATCACCCAAACTAAACGGACAGGTTGTGCCTGCTTGTGGAGAAGGGATGTTCTGCATTCCCAGGGTCACATATGTCCCTGCATGCCTGCCGATCCTTTAAAACATGACACCTAGCCCATTTTTCATGTTTTTTCATGTTTTCATGATGTTATTCCTCAAATATACACAGTTCGCTGTTATTCTAAAGGCACCATGACCTCACTGTATAATTTTTTTTAATGTAGTTGATATTGCTGCATATGTAAATCCTCCAAAGAATCACAAAAAAAAAAAAAAAAACATCAGGTTTTTTGTGGGGGGTTGTTTTGGCAGGCCAGGTTTCCCTCCTCAGTAAAATGGTTTGGTACGGTGATGATATGCAGCTCTACCAAGTTGTCTTCACTCTGATTGGCTACAACCATATTTGGAAAACCGGAGAAACACTTGGGATTATGTTTTGCTCTTCCATTAAAAACAAGGAATCTTGGGACAGTGGAAACCGCTGGTATTAAACTGACAACTCATACAATCCCTTTTGTTTTTCCTCTCCAGCCCAAACCTCCTCCAAAGCCCACAGAGGTAGTGTAATAAACTCACGTCTTTCATTAAGTTGTAATAAATTCCTGTGTTTGCTCGTTCAAGTGTTTTTTTTTTAAAGCTGACATAAAGTGGCTTTAAAATAAGTTTCTGAATGCTGAAACTTTGCTTACAGATGAAAGGAAATGAGGCAGACAGGGGTGTGAAGCCAACTCCTGTGATACCTCCTCGCCCTGCAGATGCTGTGAGTCCATGATCAGCCTCCATGTTTCAGTTGTCTGCGCCTAATCTCCAACTTGGATTATTAACTGATTGACTCATTCATTTATTTTCTGAAGGAGCTGGGTCACACACAGTACAGAATGAAAAGATCAGCAGCCTCAAACAACGAGGTATTTAATTTATAATGCATTTCACCGAATGGTTACTTTTAAAATAAAATATATCACGTAAGGAGACTATATTAGGTTAAATATGTTGAGACACACTGATATACACTGTAAAATGTATTTATTTCATTATTTAATGTGCGTAATTCTGGGTGTACACAGTCATGTGAACCAAATTAGCCTCTACTGTACATATGAGTGTGGATATTTATTATTGTCAATTTTAATATTACTAAAAATGTCTAGTTCTATAAATGGAGAATTAAAAAAGAAAAGACATCTTAAAAATAAAGAAAATACAGAGGTGTAATTTCTGGTGAGGAATAGCATCCTTACTGACCCGTTTGAAGGTTTTACCTCGTTGACCCTGTGACGTTATGTTTGCTGTGCTCCTGACAGCTGAAGTGAGAGTGGGTGAGATCCAAAGAGCCGCCTGAGCCCTTCACAAAGAAGGCTGTAGCCAGCTTTTGATTCTGGTAACATACTGAAGGTGGTTCTAAAAGTATTTGAAATTAGCCATTCCGCTTTATAGAAAATAGTCAGAGTGTGGGAGACGACTACCAACATGCTCAGGTCTGAGAGTCCAAACCAGTTCAGCCTGAAAGCAGACGGCAAGATGCTAAAAGAAGCCACCAAAAACTTTGAAATGAGATCACTGGACCTGGATCTTGCCAGTGTGCACTGACATAAAAGTGCACACTTGTACAATCAGAAAGAGACTGCACAAGTTTACTTAATCGATAATCGCACAAAAAAATGTTTTATTTCCACTTCAAATGTGCTCTTTAGGAAAAAAAGAACTGACAGAGCTAATAAGATCACAAAAACTAGTTGCTACATAGGAGTTCTGTTACAATAATGTTAGGTGATAAATAATTTTGCTTCAAATAAAGAAGTTTACATTAATTGGACTGTTAGTCAATGATTTATTAGCCAATTTTGTCTATATGAACAGCGATTTTAACAATAGTGAATCTGTAATTCACGGTATCAAATGTGGTTTGGTTGAATCTCACTTTTGTTCTAGAGCACCTAGTGGAAATAAATGAGCTTAACAATGAAACCAGAGCAAAAACACCACTTCTGACAATCAAATTAACCACCAGTCCATTTCATAGACTGTTTCAGCACAAGCTCATTTTATGTAAATACTACATGCTACATTTGTCCTAATACATATTATACGTCCAAGAACATTTATTCTATAAGATTTTCAAAGTTTTCTTCAAAAAGTCAAACAAGATGTTAGATATTTAATACTTTTTATTTCTTCTGAGGGTTTTAAGTTTTTGAGGGTGTCCTTTAGGGACGCTTATGTCTCGTTATTCTGTAAGTGTTTTTGAAAGGTAACAAACGTCAGATACTGTAACGATTTACCCCGCTGTTGATTCTTTTAATGTCTGTTTTAATTTTCATTAGCCGAATGGCGACATCCAGCAACGAAACACTAAACTAAAACCATCTGAAACCCCCGTTGTCCCGCCGAGACGCACAGAAAAGGTTTGTTAAAGAATAGTGTCTTATCTCCAGATTTACAGTGTTTTTCTTTTACCTTCTTAAATAAACACGATTCAGTGGTTTGGTGAAGGAGCTTCTCAAGGGTTCACATTTCTTCCTCTTCTTGTTTTTGCAGGAGCCAAATGCAGCAACCAGACACGGCGAGCCCAGAAAGGTACGGGCTTACTGCACATTTAAATCAAAGCCCACGTTTCACCCGTTTATTTTAGTAAACATTTTGAATTAAATGTATTCTTTCTTCCACTCAGACTTCCAGAGAAACTGACCAGCCAGAAGCTGCTGCAGATGAAACGGATTTCAAGCAGGTATTTACCTACAAGTGCAAACTGCCAGCTGCCACATGGTTTATAAATGACACTCATAATGTCTTCCTGTGTGTGTTTTTCTTTTTTTTTTTTTTTGTAGAGTAATCAGTGGGACCCGACAGGAATGTTTCGACGCAGCCAAAAAGAGAAGACGCCAACATTTACCGTAAGCAAAGCTCAAGGTTCTCCTCTCTGTGAATTAAAGAGAAAATATTGGTTTACCTAAGTATAATATCCTGCAAAACTCTTAACATAACCATCATTTCTGTATGCGCTTCATGGCATTTAGAGTTTTATTGGCCTCTTTTTCAAGTGCTCTTTGGTAACATGACTTCAGACTTTTTTAGGTTCTTTTAAAATCCTCTTTTTAATTAATATTTACCTATTTCTTGTGTGGAAAAAGCAGCTGAACTCTAAATAAAAACTTTCCTGACTAAAAAACTTGCCGGTTTGGAAATATGATGTAAAGACGATTATTGGCCGTAAAACCCTTTGGCACAGTGCTACAACCTAAAGTTATCTGCTAGCGGAAACTGGACTGCCCTTCTTGTTTAATACCTGGAACCGGTTTCCCATGACAAACAGGTGTGGGTGTGTTATAGTGTACATGAAAGCAACATAGCTCTGCATGCGGACATCCACAGTCATCAGTTTCCGGATGTGTTGGAAAAAATTAGGCCTGTCCCAAAGAGTTACACTTATATTTTAATTTTTAGTTTGGCTCTAAAAAAAACAAACACAACACTATTTAAATAATATGAGCAGCAAGAAATGTAATTAGTGAACAACATTCATGCTATGTAGGTAGAACAAGCGTCTGTCTTTTTAAACCCAACGATTAATGCTGTTAAATAGTTGTGACTGCTGTACTAGCTAAAAATTATTATTTTATTTTCTCCCAGAGCTGTGTTAATAAGTTGATGTCCTGGTTACTTTCCTCCTCAGAGCTACATGACCAAAGTCTTTGATCAAGAGGAAAAATCAGCTGACGTCGCGATCAAACAGGCTCCCAGCAACAAACCGGTATCTGTGTGTACTTGTAATTGCAGCTGAGTGAGAACATTTTTTTGATAATTGTACTTGTAAAGTGAGGACTTTGATGTGATGTAAGGGCCTTTTTTTTTTTGGCCCTCTCTTTTTTTTTTTTTTTTTCTAGGCTAGGGGTTAGGTTTAGGACTAAGGTGTCAGTAAGGTTAGGGGGAGGTACTGGTAAAGGTTGGGGTGAGGCTTAGGCCATAGACAGGGGTGAAAATGCATGGAAGTCAAAGCATTGTCCTCATTTTGCCTTTAAAATGAGGGTGTGTGTGTGTGTGTGTGTGTGTGTGTGTTAGCATCTGTGTTGTCGGCCGGTTTGTGACGTGTGACTGTGGTTGGCAGGGCGTACTGAAAGGTGTAATGAAAGGGCTGCAGTTCAAGTCCTCACCAAAGGTATGACACACCATCTGGTGTCTGGGATTCCTGCTGGTGGTGGAGGCTAAGATTTTGTTAGTTTTTTTTACTTTCCTGTAATAATGCTAAATTCTGTTCCTTTTTTCTTTTCTTTTTTTTTTGCCCATGGTGGAGGGGATGCTACATGCTTTAACTTCTGTGAATAAAACAAGAGAAACCTGAATTTGTCTGAAGATCTGCTGGTTATAGAAACTTAAAAGAATAGTAGGAGGTACAGCAGAGTTTGTTTCTCAAATCACAGTCCAGTGATTTTAAGATTTCTGTTTTAGAGTCGTCATCCAGTTAAGATCAAGTCTATTATGAAATCATCGTTAAACTGTCGGAGTTTATTGTAATGTTGGAGAGGAATAAAGAAATATCTTACAGAAATAAAGAATATCTATCCTATAAGGAACCCTTGATGCACAAGTTAAGAGCAGGAAGATGCTTGAGGGATATTTGCAAGTTAAAATCATCAAAAAACATTTTCATCCTCGTTTCATGAGAGCGGAGGGCTCCCCTAACATTCTCGATTCATTTGTTCAGCAGGTCAGTGCAGTAGTCCAATCAAGCTTTTACCATTTAACCAAATTAATCCCCAAAATTAATGTTTCTTTTTAGAATCACTTTCAAGAGTTTACTTTTTAAATCGTTACATGGACGTCTTACCTCGCAGATCTTTTACACCAACACAGTCCTTGTAGAGATCTGATAACCAGATTATTTTAGTTGTTCCAAGGACTAAACTGGTTACTAAATGAGGCCGAGCTTTTTCAGCTGTAGCTCCAAAATAATGCAACAGTCGCCTAATATCTATAAGATCCGCCAAAGTTTGATTTTTTTTTTTTTAAATCTCTTTTAAAAAACCTATTTCTTTTCCTCTTTTCTTTGGCTTTTAATCCTGGGGAGCTGGAGCATTGGGCCGGTTGTATTATCTTTGTTTCTGCTTTTATTGCTTATTTGACCTGTGAAGCACTTTGTTGTGTGTAAAAGTTTCCTTTTGTTTGACGCGTAAACAGCTGTTAAACACGGAGGAACTCACTGGATGTTTACCGGTTGCTTTTGTTATCCGTTGCTACTCTGAACATCGTGATGTGACTGTTGCGTTGGCACTTCTCAGGCCAGCAGAGAGCCCAGTCCTGATCCCAGTGCAGAAGAAGCCAGTTCAGAGAAGGAACAGCTAGAAGAGGAAAACAATGTCGAACATAAACAGGTACAAGTGAACAATGTAACACAGATCAGTTCTGCTTCTGCTTTTTCAAAGTCTGTGTATTGTGTCATGTTTCAGATATGTCAGAACTAACACAGAAAAGGGGAGAGAAGTGTCTTTGTTTAAAGAAAAATGCCTGTAAATGGATACGGATGCTTTGTTATTAGAAGACAAATTCTGACATTATCAAATTATTTTGTGCAGACACATAAAATATAATCAGTGTGGGGTACAAACAAACAGTTTGCTTCATGCATGGTTAAACCCTTTATTCTGTATTTCAGGACAAAGGAGGCCGCCTTGCTGGAATGTTTAGGAAATCCCCCAAAGAGAGATCCTCCTCTCCTGCTCTGAAGGTGACAGAGACTCTCCTGCTGCTAGTATTTTTCTTTTTTTTCTTAAACACCGAGCTCACTGGAGACGCATCCTTTGTTTCTATTCTTCTTATTTGTATTCTTTTGCATCATACCAAAAATAGCTGTGGAGCTAAAACATCTTATAATAATAATAATAATAATAACTTCATGGCCCCTAAAATTAGTGGCTACTGGAAACCTCTGGCATTTCACCTTCAGGTGAAACTAAAACAATCGAGTTCACCTTTTTTAAAATTTTGACAGAATGTTTGGCTGTCAGTTAAAAACGTTAATGCTTTAATTTCTACTGAGGGAAGATGTTTACCTGGAAACAGACTTTACTGAGCTCTGGTTAGTTTAAAATGTTTCTCAATTCAAATACACACACGAAGGGCAAACCCCAGCCTGTGATCATGTGACATGTGAATTTCTCCATTGTGAGATCAATAAAGCCTATGTTATCTTATCTTATCATAATAGATGTGTATTAAATGGATATAATACAACGTCTGAATTTCATTGTGTGCCTTGCAGGTCAGTAAAGCAGACAGTGAGTCTGAAGATGTGGAGAAGGAAGAAGAAGACGAGAAAACATCTGAATCAACACATGTAAGCGCACATTCATTAACTGATGTTTAATAAACATCATAGCACTTTATTATTTTTACAAGAAAAGCCCAGTTCTGTATAGAAAACTTCATCCCCTGCATCCTCTAAGGATGGAAATGTTGGAGGTTAGGGCTGGATGATATAGAAAAAAAGCATTTTCATCGATATCGATAATCATCGTAAAATTCAAAACACATAATTTAAGTGCTGCCCTGGGCATTTATGCTGTTGCTTAATGATCTATATTTAAATAAAGAACACACAATCACTGAATTCAAACTCAACCCTTCATTAAACCAACTTTTTACCAAAACCGTAAGTTTTTTAAAAAGTACAAAGGAACGTGTGCTCTCTGAACAGATTATGTGTCAAATATACATTTTTACAATTTTCGGGTCTCCATCTGCCCTTGTGGCTCAAATCGGGTGTATATTTGTATTGAGTGAGCTGCTAAAGTTCATAGGAAATGATGGGGAAATTATAACAGGAAGGTGTGGGTTGTTGTTAATTGATATCGCCATAAGAAGTAGTATCGGTTACGTTTCCTTGATATTATGCAGTATTACATGGACAGCAATCTATTCTTTGTTTGTTAAGAATCCTTTTTCATTTTAGCACAAAGGAGGTTTCTTCTCTGGCATCTTGAAGAAGTCCAGCAAACCAGCAGATGAGACGTCCGCACAGGTGAGCTGTCGTAAATATGAGTCGACTTCTCAGTAATGAGTGCTCCGAGAGTGAAATTAGCTTTTTAAAGGCTCTATATCATGCTTTTTAAGATGAGATAAGATACGATAGACTTTATTGATCTCACAGTGGAGAAATTCACTTGTTACATCGGCTCAATAATAAAAATAAGGTGCCAAAAGGAGGAAAAGGTGCATGAGGTATATACGGTGCATCCACATGTATACAGTGGATCGAGGAAAAAAAAAAAAGGAATAAAGCAGAGATTTAAGATGACTTATGTACATTTAAGGTGACTCACATACATATTTAAGCCTTCCAAAGTAAACTATAGGCATATATATGATGAAATATGACATTTTTATTCAGATGACTCATCGTTTTGTGAAGTTTGTTCGTTACTGTGTTGTTTTAGGAGAATCTGAGTGAACACAAGGAGCTTTCTGCCAGCAGCGACAGTCTGTCTGACAATGCCAAGGTGAGCAGATTAGTATGGAGGATAAGCTGCATTTATAGCCGACAAAGTTAACATAATTTCATCTAGTAATGTACACACGGCTGAGCAGCAGATTTGAGAACCGCCTTTGATCTGAACCAGACTTGTGCATCTACTGTGTTTTAGGAAAAAGGAGGAATTTTCAGTGGGATATTCAGGAAATCACCAAAGCCAGCCGAAAGTGATCAGGTAGGAATAGTAAATAAATTGAAAGCAAGGGAAAAGTCCACCTCATCAATCTTGGAGAATGTTGTTATAGAAGTAGTTTGGTGATCTGACTGAGCTTTTTTATTGTGTCTCAGGACCAACGGTCTCTTTCTGGGGATCTCTCAGGCAGCAATGACAATCTGATGGAGACGAACTCAAAGGTACGCTTTGAATAAAACATCAATATGTCCACCTAGTATCTGTCTGTGATGGCGTGTATTTATGTTCTCATCAGGACAAAGGCTTTTTCAACGGGATCCTCCGTAAATCACCAAAGATTGTAGGAGATGGGAAACATGAGCAGGTAATCTGACTTCATGGAACGATGAAACCATTAAAATGTTTGCCAGGATGGTTTTTATTTGTTAGAGAAAGGTTTATTAAGAGTTACTAGAGTCTCGTGATAATTAAACGACTAAAGAGCAGAACCTCAATGAGACGATGGTCCGGTGATGAAGACAATCACTAAACTTTGAATCAATGATCAACAATAAAAAAAATCTCTTTAAAATGTGATTTCTATCAATTTATTTCCAAACTTTCACATAATCACGTAAAACAAGACGCTGTAGTAAACTAGAGCTCAGAGTTAAGGTTTAGTTTATGTTTCTTAGAGCTTAAAGACAAGTGAAAAATAATCATGTGAATAAAAATGACCCGGCTGTGTGTATAATATGCCAACAGTGCCGTTATTTTTACACCAATTAGGATAGAGTTGTTCTCCCTACTTTAACTCTGCAAATTAGAAATTAGAAAAAGTTTTGCTGCTCTGAAACTGGAACCAATGCTGCAAAGATCCACCTCTGCTTACAATTATAAAAGTAAAGGACATTTTTTTTTATAAGTTCTCTGTTGTTTCAATTCTTAAAAATAAGCTTTTAAGGTTTGTGCATTAAATTTGCTTTATGTTTTCTACAAGTTCTGACCTTATTACTTTCTTGAAAAATATACTCTTTATCTCATGCTGCTGCTGTTTTATTTTAAAAGGCGGAAATCTTTCTCGGTTGTTGTTGACTGATTTACTCATCAGTCAATTAAGTGATTTATTTTTGACAATTTCATTTGTTTGTGTTTCAGGAAAAAGAGGTTGTGGAGTCAGACTTATCCGCCAGCAACGAGAATCTGTCTGAAAACACTAACGTCAAAGTAAGACGTTTTTTTCTGCCAATTGTGACGATTTTGGTTTGCAGTTAATAAAAACCCAAATCCAGCTTTTTAGGACCACATATTGCCAATTAAGTTATTTTGCACCCATAAATGTTAACCTGCTGAATGTTTTGCCCACGCACAGTGCAGTATAGACCAACCTGCGTCTGCATAGGCGGTGAGGAAGTCCAGCTAGCTTTAATAGTTTACCTTCTCCCTGATGCTTGGACTTTTTTTTGTAACACATTTTTTCCTTCCACTCAACTCTCCAATGAAATGCTTGGATGCAGCTCTGTGAACAACCAGCTTGGCTTTTTGTTTCTCACCCAGGATTCTGTAGCCCTAAACATCACTAAATTAACATAAAAATGTCTTTATTCTTATTATATTATAATTTTACTGAGAAGCAGATTTTGGGTTGTCATTAGTTGTGGGTCATAATCATCAAAACAAATGCCTGACCTATGTAAGGAACTTTTTAGTATTATTCTAATGAATTAAAATACACCTGCACATTCAGATCTTGTTAATTGAATTTAATTCAACATATGAAATCTATAAAATCTGACTGCATACTTTTGTTTTAATTAGGAAAAGGGAAATGTGTTCAGTGGGATGTTTAGAAGATCTCCAAAACCATCTGAAGGCTTGGAGGAGGTGAGATCTCTTTTGATTTCAGACCTCGACATTTAAAGGTTTTCTCTGGTCATGTCTTTCCTTTTGGTTGTTCAGATGTCTTTAAAGCAAATCCAGAAACGTTGTTATTTACTTGCTTTATAACTCAAGCTGTTTTCTGGTCTTGGTGCACGTGAAAAGAGAAAACCGCTGTCTTTTCCTGACATTATAACCTAACTGAAGAAAACCTCTGTATCGGAGAGAGAAATGTAATTAATCCTATTACAGTAACATAGAGAAACATGTATCAGTAAATTCCTCTGCCTCTTTTTACCCGTGGAGTGTCAGTTTTGTTTTTTCACATGTGCAAACAGGTTCTGTAACGTCTGTCTTACGGTTTAGGGTGACGAGCCGCTGCACGGCAAGCTCTCCGCCAGCAGTGACAGCCTGTCGGAGAACAAGGTTGGTCTTTCATGGCGGATCTGACAGATAAAACGGCATGAGTCACATGACAAACATGGAACATGTCTGAACCTGTGCGGGCGTAGCTGTTTTGGCTGATGGGCATGTTTCTAGCCAACTCTGACCATAAAATGCTGTTTGTCGTTTCTCTTAAGGAGAAAGGCGGCTTTTTTGGTCTCCTGAGAAAGACGCCAAAGTCAACAGCAGAGGTAACGATCCCTCAGACAAGCGCGTCATTCATCTAGAAACTGTTTAGACACCACACACTTTTATCAAATTTCTTTAACCAGCTTTGTGTGACCCCAGAGTTAGCTCTGTTTTTGTATTTTAACACACTTGAAGGAATGGGACGTCTGGAAAGTTCAGTCTGAAATTGTTGAAAAACCTGTATGAACTCTGCAAGGCAATTCCAGGATCTGAAGCTTAGTTAATGTTTTCCTGTTTGGACAAGTAAAAAGCCAGAACATATGACCAAGAATAATATCTTAAACCTTGAACTCTATCATCTACCAGACCAAATACTTCACAAGAGAATTCATCCAGCAAGTTTAAGCATCATTTAGTGAGTGCTTGCAGATAAGTTACTCTCACCATTATTATTTTTTTCTAAAAGATTTTTACCTCTCTGTGTAAATTGTTGGTCACACAAAAATCACTAAAGCAGCTAAAAAGAACCCAGTATGATTTAAAATCATCAGTACAGTTGTATTTAGAAATGAAAATTGGTATTTCAATGATTCAGTCACAGACTCTGCAGCCTAAATGTCAAGAACTTTTTCTCACTCTAATACACCTACTAGGAAATTATTTTCCATTTAGACTTAGACTTAGACAAACTTTATTGTCATTTTTTAAGTACAGAGTGCATACAAAACGAAATTAAGTTGCATACAGCTTATGACAGCGTAATGAGATTGCAATTGAAATAAAAATAACAATATAAAGTGCAGCAGTGATAAGAATGTAGCAGTGCAGGAGAAAAGCAGTTTTCAAAAAAAGTGTGCAGAAGAATGTTCAACCATGTTTATAGTGCAAAGATAATGGTGCAAAAAAGGCATTAATTTGAAAAGTTAAATGTTGGCAGTGCAAAATAATAATTGTGCAAAAATGCAGTAAATGTTTAGTAGTGTGCTTTTAAATTTAAATCGGTTTTATAAAATTTAGCAACGTTGGCAGTGCAAAATAATGATGTGAAATGGCCATAAAGTTCAGCTCTGTGCAATGTTCAACAGTGAAATGTAGAAATATAACTGGTATTAAAACACGACTGCAAGTGAATCCTGTGTTTGTGTTGCAGGAGAATCTGGCAGCAAGCAAAGACGTCTCAGGGAGCAGCGACAGTCTGTCTGAAGCTGTGAGCAGAAAGGTCAGTATATGTCTCATATTTTAAATGTTATTTAAAATGGCCTAAAAAACACTTTGAAGTCATCTATTTTTTTTTTTTTTTTATTAATTCCAAGGTGTTGGGCTTTTTTGTAATTGTTTCCAGTGCCTGTGATAAGAGACACAAAGTACAATATATTAACATGCGATGGACATTACAGTAGCAAAATGTGCTCTACTGCACTGGCAAAGAACAGCTTAGATGGTCATGCATTCAGGCTCTGCTTGTTCATAATATACATTTAGCTACTTGGATGGACTTTCCCAGCCTCCGATGCACCCTCATGGAGTAGATTTTAGTGATACAGAAGCTAAAGCGCTTTAATAAGGTGGTTAAAAATAAATGGGATCATTGAAAATAATAAGAATTCTTGGTTAATCACAACCAGCGTGACAATATTAATTAAAACCATCACAACTATTAAGCTTTTTGTTAGACTCCTTTTGCATTTTAAATCCCTCGCCATCCTTCAGTCTATAAAAAATGTTTACAGTCTCTAGATGCTGATTTGGCCTAATGTCCTTCGTTTTGTACCGTCGCAGCAAGTGGAAAATGCTTTGTCGAAATCTGGTTGAAGGTCTGAACAGAAATTTGTTTAGAACAGCAGTGAAAGTATAAAAAAATAATAGGCTGAAGTTACTGAATAATAAACCTTATCTGTAGTTTATGAGAAAGGGAAACCTTTATTTACTCTGCCCTAGTTAAATGGACGAGGTAAATAGGCAGATTATCCGTGTAAGTTTGTACATTGTCATTTGGGCCTTTATCGGAAAGGAAGCAGCGTTATTAGGACTGCTGCACCACCCGCCTGTACGCAGTCATCATTTCTCGCTTCAATCTGCTCTGTACTAAATCAGACTGACGCGTCTTTTCTGGTGTTTTATTCAAATCTTCAACTCTGAGGCAGGCTGAGATCAAATTTGGAACCAGCCGGGACCAAAATGTGTTTATCTCTCCTCTGCAGTGAGTGGGCTTGGGTTTAGTTTGTGTCTGATGTTAAAATGATTCGCTAAAAGTATTTATTCAAATATAGAAAAGAGAAATTTAAGAAATGAAGAAGCCCTTTTGTTGAAAAAGTAAAGCTGAAAAAGTTCTCTGGACATGGAAGATCTCCTGTATTCTTGTTTCATATTATAAAACTTTTCCTTTACTTTACTATGCCAAAAATATTGCTTTAAGTTGCTATTTTTACAAACAACATATGTTTTTCAGAGACCCTCTGTCTTTTGTGTCCAGTATTTGGTCTTGTGCTTTGTGTTCAAAACCGGCTGGGACTTAAATATAAAAAGCCTGAAGTCTCCAGCCGATTTCTAGCTAATCTTCTCTTTTCTCAGGAGAAAAAGACGCAAGAAGAGGAGCCCTCAAGCACTGAAGGTCCAAATGAAAACCCCACCAGGGTGAGCGGACTTCAGGTTTAATCTGTTTCCACGTTTCATCAATTGAGTGTAGAGCTGCTGGCTTCAGAGGGCTGCAGAGAAACTAGGGACAGTGTCGCCAGTGAATCGCCCTCCTGCTGCAGTCAAGCGCTGAATGATTGCGATGTTTCCCATTAAACTTTTTTTTTTTTATCCCACGTAATTCCTAAAACATTTTTCAGGAAAAAGGACGACTATTCGGGGGAATGTTCAAGAAAACTCCCAAATCGGCAGGAGCCGCTCAGTCAGAAGAGGTATCTCTTATTTCTACTGCAGACATTTTACATTCCTTTTGACAATTTAGAGCATAAATGTAAAATTAAGAGTAAAACATGGTTATAGAAGATAGATGGATGGATTCAGTAAAAAGTAATTCCCTATTGTCGTAACACATCTATCCATCATCTGTTGGTTTACTTTCCGACCCGGAAAGTAAACCAACAGGATAACGTGGCTGTAGGTCTTAAAGTCTTTGTTCTTTGTTTCCAGGACGCAGTTTCTGACACTGATGTCTCAGCCAGCAGTGAGAATTTATCTGACAACAAACAGGTCAGTGAAGGGAAAAAAATATTGCAAAAACTCTTCTTGGTTTTTATCCTCAAGCCTTTATTTTAACATCCAATCAGGAGAGAGGTGGAGGTTTGTTCAGTGGACTCCTCAGAAAGACTCCCAAAGGAGAAAAGACTGAGACGCCGGTAAGCAGCTGTGCTCCATCATGTAGAAACGTCACTAAACTCCACCTCAGCCTGAACGGTTTAAAACGTGGAGCTGGCTTTCTGTTTCAGGACAGAGAGACTCAGAGAGAGCTGTCAGCCAGCACTGAAGACCTGGCTGAGAACAACAAGGTCCGTGTGATAAAACCAAACTTAGTTTATAACATATCTGCAACATTCAGCTACACTGTAGTCAGGAATGACCGTCCATACTCTAAACCCAACATTCAGAGCCTCATACCTGCTTCCTTTTCTAGAACTATTTATTTTATTTCTTAATTCTTTGTTGCATTCTGCATATGAAGTGCTTTTATCTCCCATCAGTCCTTAAGTGCAACTGTGAAATTTTAAATGATGTGTAGTTTTTCCCAACATTTAATCTTCCCGCTGCTGTCCAGCTAAACCTATTGGCTGTAAATAGTTTTCATTTCCTGCCTCAGATATTTGTGATCACATCTGTAACATCTGCAGGCTGAATGAAGGAGCAATGGTTCACAGTTAAACACCCTCGTATTACACTCAAAAAAGAAAAAATGTCAGCTGATATTTTTTTTTAGATTGATGGAAAGATAGTTTTGCTGTACCATATTTTCCAGACTATAAGGCGCACTTACAATCCTGAAATATCTAAAAAAAAATTGAAGGTGCACCTCATAATCAAATGTGCCTTATATATGATTACTGTTGTGCTTATTGACCGATTTTATGTGGCACACACTTTGACAGATTTTTTTAGCACATTGTAAGTACAACTTTGGTTAGCAAAGAAGCCGCTCCGCTCAATGGATATTAGGAACATTACTGTACACTGTGTCACTACCTGATCAGACCCCTGAGCTGTCTACAAGACTGCCTGACTGTAATGTCTAAACTAGAAGTGCATTCATGTAAGGCAGCCTGCGCCACTGAGCTATATAATACACTGGAGTACTGATTTTGCCGAAAAACTGAAGTCACTGGCCGCCATCTTGCTCCTCCCTACTCTCACAGAATCCCATAGGATTTGGTTGCAACAACAAGCAGTTTTCTGGTTGTGTGAAAACGTTTCACAGGTAATTCTACAGTCAGTGGATGTACTAACACTATCAACTACTAGGAAATTAGGTGGTGAAATATTTTACATGTTATTCATATTAAATATACATATATATGTGTATATATAAGTATATGTATATATGTATATATATGTATACACATATGTAAATATATGTTTTTGTATATTGTTAATTATATATTTATAAATGTTAAACATATATATTTAAATGAATAAAATGCAAAATATTTCAGCACATGACTTTCTCAGTACTTGATAGTTTTAGAACATAACATAAAACTATATGGCATTTGACATTTTAAAAGTCTTAAGCCCCCCCGAACATGAGAAAATCCTCGTTATTCGATGCTGTAGCGCACATATTCTCTAGTTACTGGAGGAAAATAGGGAGTACCAATATGGCGGCTGGTGGCTTCAAAGCGACTCGTTCAAACAGACGGTGATTAGCACTCCAGTGTATTATATAGCTCAGTGTTCTGCGCCCAGAGTACACCCTAGCAACAATAAACCTAGAAAGTTAATTCAATATAAAAGTTACACTTATTTTGGTTTTATGTTAGAAACAGGGCAGTGTAGTCCAACTACTCTGTCCTCCTGACAGAGACGGATAGAGAGCTGTGGACATGGAGGGGCGGAGTGATATTATACACTATGGAAGAATATTTAATGCGCCTTATGGTCCAGAAAATACAGCAGTTTTGTAAAATTGTGTTTGTGTTACAGGAAAAAGGAGGAATATTTGGTGTGAGGTTGAAGAAAACTCCTAAATCTGCAGAATCTGCTCAGCCTGAAGAGGTAACGTTAAAATCCCTTAATATTCAAATTTATCTCATTGAAATATTTAACTTTTTGACAGCCTTTCTGTTTCTCTTGTAATATTTTAAACCAGTTGAAATCCTAATTTAAAAACAAAATATCTAAATGGTTAACTATGATCAACGGACATTTTCAACCTCAGTTGTTGTGACTTTTTTACAGTTTAGCCTTTTTTCTAATTACCGTAAATCCAGCTTTGTGTTTTATTATTGTTCATCTGTGGATCTAAAAAGTTTTAAATGAGTATTTGTGTTTTCCAGGTCTGAATAAGTACTGACAAATGTTTCCAGACTTTATTCTCCATCCTTTTGACTAAATCTTGTATCTGTCTGCCCATCCGTTCATCTGGCTCTTTGTCATCCATCAGTCCATCAAGTTCAGTCTGTGAAAGAGCAGAAACAACCCTGATGGCTTTGTGGATACGTTGACTAACATTAGCTTTCACAATCTGTTTATGTGTAAAAGTTACAATAGTGGGAATTAAAAAAACAAAGAGCATTGTGGGAAGATTAAGCCGTTGAACTGCTGCTGTTCCTCACTTTCTGCTTTACTGCAGGATAACGTGGCTGTAGGTCTTAAAGTCTTTGCTCTTTGTTTCCAGGACGCAGTTTCTGACACTGATGTCTCAGCCAGCAGTGAGAATTTATCTGACAACAAACAGGTCAGTGAAGGGAAAAAAAATCCAGCAAACATCGCAAAAACTCTTCTTGGTTTTTATCCTCAAGCCTTTATTTTAACATCCAATCAGGAGAGAGGTGGAGGTTTGTTCAGTGGACTCCTTAGAAAGACTCCCAAAGGAGAAAAGACTGAGATGCCGGTAAGCAGCTGTGCTCCATCATGTAGAAACGTCACTAAACTCCACCTCAGCCTGAACGGTTTAAAACGTGGAGCTGGCTTTCTGTTTCAGGACAGAGAGGCTCAGAGAGAGCTGTCAGCCAGCACTGAAGACCTGGCTGAGAACAACAAGGTCCGTGTGATAAAACCAAACTTAGTTTATAACATATCTGCAACGTTCAGCTACACTGTTGTCAGGAATGACCGTCCATACTCTAAACCCAACATTCAGAGCCTCATAACTGCTTCCTTTTCTACAACTGCTTCTTGCTTTTTACATTTTTTTTACTTAATTCAAATCTTAATAACCATTTACACTGTCCCCAGATGCTGAGGTAACTTGCACACTGTTTAGTTATTTCAGGAGGCTGCTGCATATTACATATCGTAATATCAAGTGTTATATAAATAGGCTGGAATGTCTTTTTCACTGTTAAATTTTTTTTTCCACTGTGCAGTATTTATTTACTCTGATATTTACTTTATCTTCTACTTTCTGGGTTTATTTAAAGCTAATTTTAGACTAGTTTGTTCTTTTCTTCTTCTTCATTGCTGATAATAATTGTGTGTAACTGTGTGTTTGCCGCTGGTACACCTGAATTTCCCCACTGCAGGACAATAAAGGAATTCTTATCTAAATAATTTGTTGCATTCTGCATATGAAGTGCTTTTATCTCCCATCAGTCCTTAAGTGCAACTGTGGAGTTTTAAATGATGTGTAGTTTCCCCAGTATTTAATCTTCCCGCTGCTGTCCAGCTAAACCTAATGGCTGTAAATAGTTTTAATTTCCTGCCTCAGATATTTGTGATCACATCTGTAACATCTGCAGGCTGAATGAAGGAGCAATGGTCCCTAGTTAAACACCCTCGTATTACACTCAAAAGAGAAAAAATGTCAGCTGATAATTTTTTTAGATTGATGGAAAGATAGTTTTGCTGTAGTTTTGTAAAAATGTGTTTGTGTTACAGGAAAAAGGAGGAATTTTTGGTGGGAGGTTCAAAAAAACTCCTAAATCTACAGAATCTGCTCAGCCTGAGGAGGTAACATTAAAATCCCTTAATATTCTTATTTATCTCATTGAAACGTTTAACTTTTTGACAGCCTTTCTGTTTGTCTTGTAATATTTTAAACCAGTTGAAATCCTAATTTAAAAACAACATATCTAAACGGTTAAGTGTGATCAACAGACATTTTCAGCCTCAGTTGTTTGTGACATTTTTTACAGTTTAGCCTTTTTCTAAATACAGTAAATCCAGCTTTGTGTTTTCTTATTGTTCATTAGTGGGTCTAAAAAGTTTTAAATGAGTATTTATGTGTTTTCCAGGTCTGAATAAGTACTGACAAATGTTTCCAGACTTTATTCTCCATCCTTTTGACTAAATCTTGTATCTGTCTGCCCATCCGTTCATCTGGCTCTTTGTCATCCATCCATCTTTTCATTCTGTCACATTTTCCATCCATCAGTCCATCAAGTTGAGTCTGTGAAAGAGCGGAAACAACCCTGATGGCTTTGTGGATACGTTGACTAACATTAGCTTTCTCAATCTGTTTATGTGTAAAAGTTACAATAGTGGTAATTTTAAAAAAGAGCATTATGGGAGGATTAAGCTGTTGAACTGCTGCTGTTCCTCACTTGCTGCTTCACTGCAGGATAACGTGGCTGTAGGTCTGAAGGTCTTTGCTCTTTGTTTCCAGGACGCAGTTTCTGACACTGATGTCTCAGCCAGCAGTGAGAATTTATCTGACAACAAACAGGTCAGTGAGGGGGAAAAAATCCAGCAAATATTGCAAAAACTCTTCTCGGTTTTTATCCTCAAGCCTTTATTTTAACATCCGATCAGGAGAGAGGTGGAGGTTTGTTCAGTGGACTCCTCAGAAAGACTCCCAAAGGAGAAAAGACTGAGACGCCGGTAAGCAGCTGTGCTCCATCATGTAGAAACGTCACTAAACTCAACCTCAGCCTGAACGGTTTAAAACGTGGAGCTGGCTTTCTGTTTCAGGACAGAGAGACTCAGAGAGAGCTGTCAGCCAGCACTGAAGACCTGGCTGAGAACAACAAGGTCCGTGTGATAAAACCAAACTTAGTTTATAACATATCTGCAACATTCAGCTACACCGTAGTCAGGAATGACCGTCCATACTCTAAACCCAACATTCAGAGCATCATACCTGCTTCCTTTTCTAGAACTGCTTCTTGCTTTTTACATTTTTTACTTGATTAAAATCTTAATAACCATTTACACTGTCCCCAGATGCTGAGGTAACTTTCACACTGCTTAGCTACTTCAGGAGGCTGCTGCACATTACATATCGTAATATCAAGTGTTATATAAATAGGCTGGAATGGCTTTTTCACTGTTAAAATGTTTTTTTCCACTGTGCAATATTTATTTACTCTGCTATTTACTTTATCTTCTACTCTTGGGATTTATTTAAAGCTAATTTTAGACTAGTTTGTTCTTTTCTTCTTCTTCATTGCTGATAATAATTGTGTGTAACTGTGTGTTTGCCGCTGGTACACCTGAATTTCCCCACTGCAGGACAATAAAGGAATTCTTATCTAAATTCTTTGGTGCATTCTGCATATGAAGTGCTTTTATCTCCCATCAGTCCTTAAGTACAACTGTGGAGTTTTAAATGATGTGTAGTTTCCCCAGTATTTAATCTTCCCGCTGCTGTCCAGCTAAACCTAATGGCTGTAAATAGTTTTCATTTCCTGCCTCAGATATTTGTGATCACATCTGTAACATCTGCAGGCTGAATGAAGGAGCAATGGTCCCCAGTTAAACACCCTCGTATTGCACTCAAAAGAGAAAAAATGTCAGCTGATAATTTTTTTTACATTGATGGAAAGATATTTTTTCTGTAGTTTTGTAAAAATGTGTTTGTGTTACAGGAAAAAGGAGGAATTTTTGGTGGGAGGTTCAAGAAAACTCCTAAATCTGCAGAATCTGCTCAGCCTGAAGAGGTAACGTTAAAATCCCTTAATATTCTTATTTATCTCATTGAAACGTTTAACTTTTTGACAGCCTTTCTGTTTCTCTTGTAATATTTTAAACCAGTTAAAATCCTAATTTAAAAACAAAACATCTAAACGATTAACTATGATCAACAGACATTTTCAACCTCAGTTGTTTGTGACATTTTTTACAGTTTAGCCTTTTTTCTAATTACAGTAAATCCAGCTTTGTGTTTTCTTATTGTTCATTAGTGGGTCTAAAAAGTTTTAAATGAGTATTTATGTGTTTTCCAGGTCTGAATAAGTACTGACAAATGTTTCCAGACTTTATTCTCCATCCTTTTGACTAAATCTTGTATCTGTCTGCCCATCCGTTCATCTAGCTCTTTGTCATCCATCAGTCCTTCAAGTTTAGTCTGTGAAAGAGCGGAAACAACCCTGATGGCTTTGTGGATACGTTGACTAACATTAGCTTTCACAATCACAATCTGTTTATGTGTAAAAGTTACAATAGTGGTAATTAAAAAAACAAAGAACATTGTGGGAAGATTAAGCCTTCGAACTGCTGCTGTTCCCCACTTGCTGCTTCACTGCAGTATAACGTGGCTGTAGGTCTTAAAGTCTTTGCTGTTTGTTTCCAGGATGCAGTTTCTGACACTGATGTCTCAGCCAGCAGTGAGAATTTATCTGACAACAAACAGGTCAGTGAGGGGAAAAAAATCCAGCAAATATTGCAAAAACTCTTCTTGGTTTTTATCCTCAAGCCTTTATTTTAACATCCAATCAGGAGAGAGGTGGAGGTTTGTTCAGTGGACTCCTCAGAAAGACTCCCAAAGGAGAAAAGACTGAGACGCCGGTAAGCAGCTGTGCTCCATCATGTAGAAACGTCACTAAACTCCACCTCAGCCTGAACGGTTTAAAACGTGGAGCTGGCTTTCTGTTTCAGGACAGAGAGACTCAGAGAGAGCTGTCAGCCAGCACTGAAGACCTGGCTGAGAACAACAAGGTCCGTGTGATAAAACCAAACTTAGTTTCCCACATATCTGCAACGTTTACTCACTTTCAGTCTCGTGTTTGCAGGAGAAAAACATTTTCAGCAACATGTTTAAGAAAGCACAAAAGCCAGCAGCAGAGGGCGCTAAAGCAGAGACGGTAGGGCAGCATCAGACACTCCACCAGAGTCCTTTTACCTGCAAGGTTTTAACCGTTTGCTGCGTCTGAATTCAGGACACGGACGCTGAAGACCAGTTGTCTGCCAGCACCGAGAACCTGGCCGATGCAGCCGCCCCGAAGGTTTGAATTTTATTGCACAAAAACCACTTTTTCTGCTTTAGTTTCTGTCTGAGCCGCGGTTAGTTTCATCATCCAAACATGAACTGAAATCTGCCCTCACCGATGAGCTGAAAACGTTTTTCTCATTATCTGGTCAAACGAAATGGAAAAAAATGTGTACGCCTTATCATTAGCTTTACGGATAAGTTGCATTTCTTTAATTTTTATTTCAGTCCTGCACATTTAGGTACGGGTTATAATCCCATTCTCTTTCTGAGGTGGTTTGATGCTGCTTTGAATGATGTTAATGACAGATAATGCCGTTTAAACACTGAAGAGACCAAACTTTTCATGTAAGGAAGAGAACCGGCTTCCCCTAAGCCTGGTTTCCTGATCCAGTTCATTATCATATCAATGAATTAATAAATGTGCTTTCACGTCCTAAAAACGATTCTACAGACAGAAATATGGGTCACAAGTGTTTGGGACTTTTTAATCAAGATTTGTAACTTTGTAAAATAAAATGACTGATAAAATAAGGTTGAAGGTTTTATAAAGAAAATTGTAATTACCCTTCTGATCACACACATAAATCAAAACTTGTTACATTTACTCGAGTTTCTAAGAGTAGTTTTACGGCATCACGCTTGTAATATTATTTTGAAGCAACACTACTCTTACTTCTGATTTTACAAGTGCACCATTTAGCATGGCTTTTACGCCTCAGACTGATTGGACTAATTGGACAAAACAAACCGGCCAATCAGAACAAACGGCGATCAGGATTCGTTATTACCACAAAAAACAAGGATCTTTGGCAAAGAAGTTTTCAGATAAGGCAAGAGACAAAAATGCGGGTGAACACTGGCCTGGCGTTTGCAGAAGCAGCTCCACTTTGACTCGGCGCTAGCTTTCCTCCAGCTAACACTGTTAGCATTGTTTAATGCAGCCCAGTGGACTTGTGAGCTTCTCACTGTGATCCTCGTGTACGTTCAGGTCATTCTTCTTTTGACAAAAAAATGTAAGATTGAAGCGGATAACTTGTCTGTTGATTCGATTTTGGAGATAGAGAGGGGCGTTGCTTGCTGCACATCTTGTTTTGGTTTACAGACGGTGCTTAACGGCCACCTAGTGGTGAGATTTCACTTACTGCTCCTTTTAAGATTAATTGAAGATTAATTACAGGAAACACTTGGAAATAATGTACTTTATGTATAAGAAGCGTGCAACCAATGTTATCAACATTGCAGAGTTATTCTAAGGTGTTCTTCCTTTATCGGGGGTTAAAATTCAGTCTAATTTCATTTTTTAATGGAAATACTAGAAGGAAATTATATTTGTGTGTTTTTCAGGAGAAAAAAGGAGGCCTGGCTGGAATGTTCAAAAGATCGTCGAGCTTTGACAACCTGTTAGACGAGGTCAGTGGTCTGTGAAATAACCCAAAAAAGTCCAGTGAAAACTAAATCATGTGGTTTTTTTTCCTCCAAACTTTGAAAATCAAATACTTTTCCTTTGGTTCCACTTTTTATCTGAGACCTACTGCGCACAGATCTGATTGAAATGGTTGCTTTTAGAAAAATTAGCTTCTGTTTTACCTGTTTATAGGACAAAAATATTTTCAGTGGCATGTTTAAGAAGACTCCCAAGCCTGCAGATGAGGTGCAGTAAACGTTTTTGCAGAGTATTCCAGTTTTTCTGCCGTTCTCTCAGGTTTTAATTTCCGTTTTGCCTTCAGGCCTCATCGGCGCCAGGCAACAACACAACCTTATTTGGCAGCTCTGAAGATCTGTTGGAGGCAAACGCAACAAAGGTACAGATTTTGGTAACTGAAATTTAGATTTTGGCTTAATTTTGTTTATCACAAATATGAGGCTAATTTTTTATATGGGATTTTTTTTTGTCACAGGAGAAAACAGGAGGATTTGCAGGGATCTTTAAAAAGTCGCCCAAACCATCCCCGCGCTCTGTCGTGACTCGGGTAATGAAATAATTAAATGCACCAAGAGCATTTACTGTATTCCTAAAACTTAGACTGTTTAGTAAATACTAAATACTACATTAAAAAAACAATCTGTCAGCATTTGTCCAACTCTGATATTCAACATATTTATTTTTTGCTGCTTTTATTCTTCAATTGCCTGCCACCTTCTTCAGTATAGACCCTCTGTTCTGCAGAACATGTGTCATTTGACGTTTGATCAAAGAGGAAACAAATCCAGCTTGTTGAGATTTCCAAAAATGTTAGAAAAGAACCCATCGGTCAGCAAATTTCATTTTATGACAATATTTAATGATCAAACGAAAGCATTTTGACTGTCAGCATCAGGTTGATGGTTTGTTAGGCTCTTTTGTTGTCTTAATTTTCTCCTGTAACTGTTTGCACCAATAGGAGTTGCAGTTGCGTTGTAATACTAGCATAAAATAATAATACATACAGATATATACACAATAGCAGCGTGAGTCAGTACAGGCGCAAGTCAAAACTGTAAACATGAGATGAAGCAGTTAATTTCTGCACATTTTGCACAACTTTGACAGACAAAAAAATAAATGAACTCAAAAAGTTCCTCTAAACCTTAGTTGGAGTATGGCAACTATAAAAGCTGATGAATTGCTATGGAGAGGTGGCAGGTCACCTTTGAAACGTTTTTTTCTTTTCCAGGATCCTCTGAGCGACTCCAAGGAGCTTTCCGGCAGCTGCGACAGCCTCACAGAGGCTGGAAAGGTAGGAGCTATCCAAACCTAGAGACCTCAAACCTTTTTTAGATACGTTGGTGATATGCTGTCAGCAAACATTAAGAAGTTTCTTGGTAATCTCTGCTCTTGGAGAACAAAAATGTAGAACCATAAGACCGAAAACATGAGCTGCAAGTACAGCTTTGTTTCTTAGTCTGTTCAGACTCAAGGGTCCAAATGATTTATAATTAGTGTTGCACCGATACCGCACTAAAATGGTGGTATCGGTATCGGCAAGTACTAACAAATAGGTCACAGATACCATTTTGATGTTTGTATGTCACTTGAACGCAGCCTTTTCTCTCCCGACACTCACTAGTTCTACTGGATTCACTTTGTATTAGTCTTTTTCCTGCTTTACAAAGGTAGCAGCTTGACAAAGCCATGATGGCAATTATTTTACATCCAAGTAGTATGTAGATCTTCATATATACATACACACATCAATTTCAAACAGATGGTATCGGTATGGTATCGGTATCGGCCGATACTGCACAGCCAGGTATCGAGTATCGGTATCGGGGCCAAAAAATGGCATCGGGCGCAACACTATTTATAATCCTGATGTTTTCAGACCTTCTTGATGAAAAGTGTATTTTCTGTTTGTTCATTAACTGAATACTCCCAAATGTGGAGTTATAAACTCAACTTTTGTCTCTGTTTGTTTGCCAGTCACTAATTTTGAATTAACTTTTGTGGGGGTTTTTTGTTTTGTTTTAAAGGATGAAAGCTCTTCTCAGAATGAACTGTCAGGAAGTACAGATAATCTTTGTGACACTCCCAGTAACACTAAGGTAATCCCTACAGATTTTCTTAGATTTTTATGTCTTGACACCTTTTTTTAAATATATATATAATTATTATTGTTTTTAAAACAGGAGAAAAAAGGCGGGTTTTCCGGGATGTTCAGACGAACGCCTAAAAATGTGGAGCAGGAGGTACGAACGCTGGGATCAGCTCTGAACCACAACTAATTCTTTAATCTTCACGGACTGAACATAGCTTTAATTTTATGAGTGAAAGCAGAGCGGGGAAGTCTGAAGCCAATTCAATTTTATTTATATACTGCCAATTCATGATACAAGTCATCTCAAGGCAATTACAAAGTCAAATTCAATCAGATTATATATATATATATATATATATATATATATATATATATATATATATATATATATATATATATATATATATATATATATATATATATATATATATATATATATATATATATATTGGTCAAAAAGTTTCCTCTTTTTAAGGAAACCCAGCAGATTGCATCAAGTCTCTCCAAGCAGCATTCACTCCTCCTGAAAGAGCGTAGAGCCACAGTGGACAGTTGTCTGCATTGTTGATGGCTTTGCAGCAATCCCTCATACTGAGCATGCAGGAAGCGACAGTGGAGAGGGAAACTCCTCTTTAACGGGAAGGAAAAACCTCCAGCAGAACCGGAACATTTTACTTTCAGTCTCATCAATTTCAGTCTGGTTCCCTAAAAGACTCTAAATATCTTTCCTACTATTGGTAACCATACAACCCTAGATTTAAAACTAGGACCTTAAATTAAATTATGAACATTTTTGTTTAGGTGCATGTTTTCATTATTTTATTAATTAGATCCATTTCACACAGAGTGTTGATTGGTGTATTTTTTAAACACAAAAATGTTGTTTTATAAACCATACAATCACGAGGAAGACTGCTGACCCGACAGATGTCCAGCTAAAAGTTATTCTGAAATATTACCCTGCATTAATGCGTTAATTCATGCAAAACGAGACCCAACCAAGTATTGAGTGTATAATGTGTACAGTACTTGATTTACAGTCAGCCTACACTTTCTATTAAATCCTTTTGTCAGGCAATATTCTTATTTTATGAGCAGGGTCGGATCTAGACAGGGGGCCAACAGGGGCCAGTGCCCCTTTAGAGCTGGTCCTGGCCCCTGTACTAAAGACATGATATTAAATAAATGTCTTATGATGATCTATGCTGACAAAGATATCGTAGCTAATTGGTCATTTGGAACAATTGTATTTTTACCTTTTAGAGTTTTACTCTAACAATATATTTTTAAATTAAGTTGTTTCACGTTTAGCTCCTGCTGTATTGAGATAGGATCAGGGTGTCAGCAGCCTGAAGTTCAAGAGCCACAATTGGCTCTTTGGCTCCGTTAACATATTAAACGATGAAATATTGACCTGTTTTTTTTACCTAGTTTCCCCCAATCTTTTGTTCTGTACTCCCACGAAAAAACACTGGCCCCACCCTGGCCCCCCTGCTTAAAATTTGGTGTTGAACTGCCACGGTTTCTGAGAAATGGTATTTGAGGTTTTCATTAGCTGATGGCCTTAATCATCAAATTAACTTAAAATAAATCACTTGGTGTGAAATTATTCCAATCAAGAGATTCAGGTTTTGAAATAATTTTGATAATTTCATTAACTGAAATGCACTTTTGATGCTGGGCTTTAATTCTTGTTTGATTTCAATCAAAGAAAATTAAATTAAAAAACAATTTGGTTCATATTACACAATTTAAGGTGTTGGATAAATCAAAATTCAGTGGTGTTATGTGCTCATTACTGGACTGAATGTAAAAGAGCTGTTTTCTTGTCTTTATTGTTGATTTGCAGGAAGGTGAAGACGCACCGCCACCTACTGGACGCGGGCTGAGTCGCAAGAGAACCATAAAGAAGAAAAGAAGAGCAAGTTATTTTTACCTTGTCGTTTACAGTTTGCAGCATTACAATCAGTGTTAGGAGTTACTTTATCACTCACTGAATTTTCTCTTTATTATACAGGTTAACTTCAGGTTTCATTGTCTAACCTCCATTTTTATTTTTATTTTTTTCAGGTTGTGTCTTTCCGAATCAAGAAAACTCTGCCCAAAATGTCCAAAGAGGTATTTCCTGCTGTGTGGAGGATTTACTCCATTAATCCCATTTTACAGTTCAGCTAATAGATAAATGCAAACTCAGAGCGACTGGTTGTGTCGCTCAGAAAGACTTAAATCGCTTTAACATGTTGTATTTTTAACTATGCAGAACTCCAATAAGATGCCTTTGATTGAGGAGAGCGTTGAGTTGGAGGAGCTGAACGCACCACAGGTTAGACGGACGTGTTATTTAATTCCTTATTAAATTATTTAGTTCCCTTTTTATAATAACATTTACGAGCAATCGACAAATCCTTGGCATTCGCTTTAGAAGATATTTGGTTTATTCAACATTTTATTACAGCAAATTAAGGATCAAAAAGTAACAAGTTTAATTAGTGCATGGGTACTTTTAATAATCGCTTTCTAAATAAGTTTCCTTTTTAAATATCTCCTAACGATTGAAAGTTCAAGTTAACTTTAAGGAGAGTGGTTGAGTTTAAATTTCAAAAAGGAAAATTCTGGTTTCAAAATATTGCAAAAATATTATAAACCCTTAAAATGTTTTCCTTTTTTTCTTGCTGTATTTTGGTATTTGTCTGGCCTATAATAAAGCTGTGTACAAAACCTAAAATAAAAATGAAATTCAAAGTAAGAAATGGGAATGAATCACCGTTCATCTAAATGAAACTCTGTTTTAGAGACACACTTTTTTTAAAGCTAAAATCCTATTATTGTATCATCTGTCTGTAAAAGTCTGACATTTTCAGCATTTTTTGGGGACTGAACTGAAAACTGAGAACAACACATGCCCCGGTGTGCTAGTAGAAATTGATTAAAAGCTTTTCAATGGTAAATTTGATCATTATTTATCAGTTCCTGTTTATAAAAACTCTTGGGCTATGACCCTACGTTTTACGGCATTGATACCTGTTATCTTTATAAAAAAAAAAACGCATGAATGTGTGTTTCTGACCCTAACCCTTGGTGGGACTGTTTGTTTTTCAGGAGAGCACGGTGGTTCTGGAGCCTGTGGAGATGGCAGCCTTTCCGACAGAAGAAAACCAAACCCAGGCTGAGGAGGTGGGTTTATATGATGAGTGTTAAAAAGCTTTCTGTCGATATAAACGGTCTCTTGATTAAGCAAAGGATCTTTGTTTTCAGGAGAACAATGAGCTGATGGAGTGGTGGAACTCAGTCAAAGGTTGCTTTTTGACACTTTTAGGATTTAACCTGAACTTGGTTTATGTTTGTCTCGCTTTCTCTGACCGTTGCATTTGTGCTGCTGGTTTCCAGGTTGGACCGAGTGGAACGAGAGCTCGAATTTCCAGGAGGAGGATGAACAAATGTAAGTAACACAAAATCTATTTGGAAATCTATTTCCAGACTTAAGTTCTCTTGTCTAAATGTTGCGTCTCTCCATCTATCTGTTACTTTTTGTTTTATCAAAATGGGTCTATCTTATAAATGAGATCTCAATAAGATAATCTGATAAAATAAAGGTTCAATGAATAAAATCATCAATGTATGAACAATGAATGAGAAAGACTGATGCATACAACTGTCTATCTATCCATCCATTCATTCAACCATGTGTGCATCTTTCTATTAATTTATAAATACATACAATTAAATTAAATTTAGTTTATTTTTCCTGAACTCATTCACCAAAAATGTTGTCTAAAGTACCTCTATCTCTATATATTTCTATATCTCTATATCTCTATCCATCTATATTTCTATCTATCAGATAGATAGAGATATAGAGATAGATATATTTCTATATCTATCTCTATCTCTATCTATCTGATAGAGATATAGAGATAGATATAGAGATAGATATATCTCTATCTATATATCTCTATCTAGATATATCTCTATCTATATATCTCTATCTAGATATATCTTTATATATCTCTATCTGTATTTATCTATATATCTCTATCTGTATTTATCTATATTTATTTTTCTATATCTATATATCTCTATCTCTATATCTCTATCTATATTTCTATCTGATATAGAAATATAGATAGATATATCTCTATCTATATATCTCTATCTGTATTTATCTATATCTATATATATCTCTATCTGTATTTATCTATATCTATCTCTGTATATCTCTATATCTCTCTATCTATATTTTTATTTATCTCTATATATCTATATCTCTATATATTTCTACATATCTCTATATATCTCTATCTTTGATTTACCAGGATTCAGAGACAAAGTTTGACCTGTGTAGAACCATCTGCCATTAACCTGCTGATTTTCTGGTTTTCTTTATTTTAATCCGCAGGGCGATGGAGCAGGCAGCCGACCGCGTCTACATGGCAGCCCGTGTTTTCGTGTTCCTCTTCAACCAGAAGGGGGCGGCCTTGCAGCAGCGCATCCTGGAGCTGCTCTCAGTGGCTGATGCCGCCGACCAGTTCCACAAGAAGACGGTGTCGGCCGCCGTGGGTGGAGGCGTGGCCAGCGTGGTGGGCAGCGTGGCAACCATCACCGGGCTCATTCTGACGCCGTTTACCTTCGGGGCGTCCATCATCGTCACGGCGGTGGGGATCAGCGTGGCGACGGCCGGCAGCATCACGTCGGCGACGGCCAATATCACCGACACCGTGCACTCCAACATGGACCGGAAGAAGGTGGAGAAGATGATCCAGGGCTACCAGGACGAGATCCAGGACATCAGGAAGTGCATGGACTTTGTGCAGGTGAGGAAATACTTCTACAGTTACAGGAAGGATCCTGAAAAAGGACGAATACTGATGTGGAAACTATGACAAGCAGCCGAAGTCCTTTATAATTAAGAGTGGTGTACGGCGTACATCACAGGATTTCAGACATTTACCTGTGATTCTTGAGCAGTTTTTACCTGGTCACCATGGACCAGTAATGATTATACTAATCCCCATGGCAACTAGGGCTGGGTATCATCTAGGATGAGCCGATTCGATACGATTCTCGATACACAGCTCAGCTTGCTTTGATTCCAATATCGATATTTATTACTTTGAATTAATGCTCAGTGATTCAATCACCAAAATCAGCCAAATATTATGTTTATATTCTATTTATTGATCACAGACATATTAACAGGAAAATAAAGTGCATTTGCTTCAATGCATTTAACGTGTCACAGAAACCAAAAATGTGCCCAAACATCTGATTTTAGGGACAAAGGAGCTTCTAAAATCCTGTCGGCCGTTCCAAAAATTCGTCTCACTTGCTCTCCTTCGCTGTGAACAGTAATGGTTGCACTGTAATAACGCCCCCTAGAGGTTGGGAGGTATATCGATATTGAAAGCTAGAATATCGATATTAAATCGTTTTTAAAAATATCGATATTAATCTTTATATCGATTTTTATGCACAGTCCTAATGGCAACCGACTTTAATGACTAGTCAAATTAGGACAGATTAGTCAATTAATTTGTCGACATATTATTAAATGAATCCTATAAAATAATTTTCCTCCAAAAAGCTTGTTTAGTATAAAAATATTCCCTCCTTATTGCATCAATATGAACACAGATTTTCACTTTAAGGTACAAGTTGTGTGTAAAGAAAAAATAGAAAACAGATTCCTTACTATATGTGTGTTATGGATAAAAATATAGACGTTTTAGTATTTAGGATATAAGAAATGAGCTTAAACTAGAAATACACTAAAACAGGCCTCAGTTCAGTCATGAGTTAAAAACTTTCAGTGAAATCCTGAGCCTGGTTCTGCTGGAGGTTTTCCTCTTTTCCGCGCACTTTTCCGCTTCATGCATGCTCAGTATGAGGGATTGCTGCAAAGCCATCAGCAATGCAGACGACTGTCCACTGTGGCTCTACGCTCTTTCAGGAGGAGTGAATGCTGCTTGGAGAGACTTGATGCAATCTGCTGGGTTTCCTTAGAGAGGAAACTTTTTGACCAATCTGTATAATCTGATTGAATTTGACTTTATAAAGAGCTTTCCGATGACTTGGCACTATATAAAAAAATTAATTTAACTTTATAGCCAGACCATGAGCAGATGTTCCGTCTGCTCCGATTTCTTTTGCTCTTCAAGATGCTTCTACTGTGGTTCTTCAATGCTGTGATTTAAAAATAGTATTTTTAAATCATCTTTTGCTTTTCAGCTAGCATTTCTGGTTTAGTTCAGCTCCTTCAGCGCACATATTCAGCAGTGAATGCAACGTTTTCTTTGCACCGTTAAATCTCTGCTTTTGTTGTCTCTAACCTACAGGAAGGCATGGACACCCTGCAGGACTGGGATTTTGAGAAGTATTCCCAAAGTGCCGGCAAAAAGGCCCTGAACCACAACATCAAGCACGTGATGAAGGAGGGAGGCCGGGCCGGGAAGGCCCTGATGATCAACACCGACAAGCTCATCAGCACCGTGCAGGTTCTGGGCGCCGCTGGCGGCGTGGCCAAAGCCGCCCAGGCCATCAGCGTCACCACCGGCGTCATGTCCGCCCTCTTCCTCGCCCTGGACGTCTTCTTCCTCGCCAAAGACTCCCACGAGCTCCGCAAGGGAGCCAAAACCAAGTTCGCCGGCAAGATCAGGGAGGTGTGCAAGGACCTGCAGGACGGCCTGCTGGAGCTGAACAAGGTGAAGACGCAGCTGCAGAAGACCATGGACGGCATCGAGGTGGAGGAGTACGAGGAGATCGAGGAGGTGGAGGTGGAGGTGGATGAAGAGTTTGAGTCGGATCCCAAGAAGCTGGCGGAGCTGGAGCAGGAGATCGACTTCCTGGAGGAGAAACTGGACAAGAAGGAGGTGGAGAAGAAAGAGGAGGTGGAGCCCAAGAAGGGCAAGGAGACGCCGTTCGACATCTTCAAAATAAAGAAGGAGAAGAAGGAGGAGAAGAGCACGACGGAGAAGGGAGAAGTGGAGGAAAAGGAGAAGGGCGAGAAGACGTCTGCGTCCAGATCCGAGCAGAAAAAGGGGAACGAACCCGGCGTGAAAACGGCGAAAGAAGCTTTGAAGGAATCTGAGAAAGGAAGCAAGAAAGAGAAAGAGACGGAGAATCAGGCGACAGCCGGGAAAGAAAGCAGAGGCAAGAAAAAGTCGAAGGAAGACGATAAAACGGCAGAAACAAAAGAAACGGAGCCGAGCGACACGCCGATCCGATCCGCTGATTCTAAAAAAGACAAAAGTTTCACTCCAAGTGGAGGGGAGGGGAGAACTGAGAGGAGGAGGAGCAGCAGGGAGGACGGAGGAGCGATTACGTCCGAGTCTGGAAACGGGAGCCGGAGGAGACACGGCAGCAGGAGCGAGAACGACGGAGAGAAACCTGAAACACGAGAACGGAGGGAGGAGAGAGGAGTGAAAGACTGGAGGGCAGAGATGAAGAGCAGGAGGGGAGACGAGAGAAGAGGAAGCAAGGAGGAGGAACGAGAGGATCGTCCCTGGAGCAAAGAGTCCCATCGGAGCCACAAAGAGGAGGACAAGACGAGGCGCCACAGCCGGGAGGGCGAGGAGCGCCAGGAGAAAGGAGACGGGAACCGGAGCAGCCGCACGGAGAGCGCCAGGAAACGCTTCGAGAGAGCAGCAGCAGGAGAGCCACCGGGGGCGGAGAGAGAGAGTCAGAGGAGGAGAGGAGGCGACAGGGAGCACGCGCACAGCCGGAGAGGCTCCCGGTCCAAACACGAAGCCCTGAGGCACGAGGGACTGAACATCTGAGCCTCCGCCTCCTGGTCCGCTGAGATCAGGAGGAGCGATCACACCGAACCTCATTCAGCCGGTCTGATAAGGCCATGGAGTCACATGATGAACAATCGACCAATCAGGGTTCAGTTCACTTTAAAACTACAAGGAGTCTCCACAGCTCCAAGACTCCTGGTCCATAGTGGTGAATCTACAGGTGTGCGTCACACATAAACTGACCTGAACGGCTCCCTGGCTGCTTTACTACCTGAACTAAACCCTGAGTACGTACACTGGTGGAGAAACAGGGCTGGCCACTACAACGGATACTAACAATTTCATCTTTGTAAATATAAAAATGGATGATTTAGTTCTTAGGCAGTCATAGAGACAATCCGCAGGTTATGCTTTTTTTTGTACGGCCAAATGAAACTGGATGCAGGAATCTGCTTCAGAGAATAATTAAACCAAAACCTTTTTATTAATTAGGGTAATTTCACCCTATATATCATCTGGACATTTTTCACTAATAACTATGTTCCTTTTTCACCTTTTGTCTGAAAACGATGCTGTTTCCTGCCACTAAACAGCTGGAAACCCTTAACAGGTCATCTGTGAAACCATGTTCCTTAATTTTTTTTAAACATGTTCCAAACTTTTAACCTTGGTGTTGAAAACATGGCGTCTGTTACTGTTTGATGTTGCTGCTGCTTTTGGGGTAAAACTGAAAAACTAATATTTAAGTGCCTTGTTTTGTTACAAAAAATGCTGCTTGCAGTAGGCTATCGTCTAATATTTTTTTTTTTTTTTTTTTATACATATTATTTTCACTGTCAGCTGTTTTAATTCCAGGTTCTCTAAAAACTCTACCTGGAGCTTTACCAGGTTGGTAAAATAACAAATGTTACAAATGTTCTTCCTCTCAGGCGCACTTTAACCAGGCATCGGTTCCTCCATGCCTGCTCTTTTCCATCATGGCCACTGCCTTTTTATATGTTTGTTGTATGTTTTTATATATGTATATGTGGGTTTTCTATTATTATGGTCTCTTATTGAACAAATAAAATATTTCAAATGAAAAATGGGTTCTTAGTTTTGTTTACTTTGAGAAGTAAAGGTTTTGGCGCTGTAACACCTTCCTACCACTGGGGGAGCCAGATAGCTTAGCACAGACTAGAAACTGTTGCCAGTCGTGCTGCCTGGGGCGCATCCTGTGGCGCCGCCATCTTGGATGGGTCTCTCCCGACGGGAATAGACGCATAGGGAGCAGCTTTGCCCGTGTTTTCTGCAGTTTATGGTTATAATAACCGGTAATAAGTACTGAAAGTAGATCACATGGTGCTGATCATCATTTTGGGCTGAGATTGGCTTTGAAGATGAGTTTTTACTTGGTGAGAACAATGCAGAAACCTGACAGATGGACCATAATTTGTATGCCTATTAATTTATCACTGTATTTCACAAATTAAGGCTGAATCACATTGTAACTCCAGGCTACTTAATTAGAGTACCAGCGCATGCAGGAAGCTGTGCAAAACGTTTTTTGTTTTTTTTTGTTTTTTTTCAAGGGTCTTAAGCTCCAGCCATATTTGGGAGCAGGGCAGTGTAAGACACTGGAATGACCTGGACATTTTAAAGAACCCTTTCTCAGGCCTTTAAAAAAAACTGTGTGTATGCACAACACGCAGAAATATGAAGAAATTATTGTTGGTGTGTAGAAAAGGCTCAAGATTGTATATGTGAGTGAAATAAATTTAAATGAACGGTCCAACTTGTTTATTACATGTACGATATACATTTATCAATATGTAATACCACATGTCTCTTTGTTTAAGAGCACACAAAACAATTATTTCAGCATGAAAGCAAATATTTACACATTTAATAATATGCCAAAACACATGTCTGTCTTTCTTAAATAACATAAAACAAAGTACTTCAGTATGAAATCACGTATTTATATTTGAATGTCATAAATACATTGTTAAAATAAGTATAAACATACGCTTATTTTACCAATGTATTTCAGCATTAAAACGTTTTTTTATGTGTAACAGATTTCTGTATCATAACCACATCTCTGTCGTTTATAACAAAACGACAAACCATGACCATGACAACCAAACCATGAGAAAATTGGGTTAAAAAAAAATCAGAGTTGTGATTTATTTTAGCTGGGCAAACAGTTTCCTCAGTGCAAATAAATGCACTGAGGGCGTGTCAGAGACCCATCCAAGATGGCGGCCGCGCTGAAACGTCAGCTCCAGTAGTCAGCGTCCATATAAGAATTAGAATCAAGTTTAATCGCCAAGTGGGTTTGCACTTACAAGGAATTTGACTTGGTGTTGATGGTGCAGACAAAAATTAAGAATACAGTGAAATAAAAAGTAAAAAGGATAAATATACAGAAGCTACTGTATATACACTCAGTAAACTGTGCGTTAATGTAACGCAAAAGCTTGTAAGTCATGAACGGGGGAGAGAGACAGTGTCCAGTTTCACGGGCGGCTCTTGGCCTTGTTGATAAGGCTGGTAGCAGATGAGAAGCAACTGTTCTTGTGGCATGAGGTTTTGGTCCTGATGGACCGCAGCCTCCTTTCAGAGGGACGTGCCTGAAATATTTAGTGACTGGGGTGCGAGGGATCAGCCACAATCTTCTCTGCACGCCTCAGAGTCCTGGAGGCGAACAGGTCCTGGAGAGATGGAAGATTGCAGCCAATCACCTTTCTCTGCAGACCTGATGACTCGCTGCAGTCTGCTCTTGTCCTTAGCGGTGGCACCAGAGTACCAGATGGTGATGGAAGAGGTGAGGATGGACTCAATGATGGAGGAGTAGAACTGCACCATCATTGTCCTTGGCAGGTTGAATTTCTTCAGCTGCCGCAGGAAGTACATCCTCTGCTGGGCTTTCTTGGTGAGGCGTCTACCTATTTAATATCTATGGTTTACATGATAGCTCAGAGATGTAACACCAGACATAATAGTTTATCAAAATAAAATGTCCAAAGGTCACAAATGAATCATCTTCATCAGAGTTACAGACCAGATTAGTGTCTCAAACACAGATAGGAACAATAAAAAAGTAGAAAGTAGAGGAAGAGCACCATGTTCACAACAATAAAAATGTAATTTTTAAAGAACTTATCTGCTACAATCAGAAACATAAAAATACTTTGACAAACAGGTGCCTCTCAATGTTAAACTAAACTTGGCAAAAGGAATCTGCTGCTAAATATAATAATAATAATAATAATAATAATAATAATAATAATAATAATAATAATAATAATAATAATAATAATAATAATAATGATGATGATGAATGGGTTTAAACAAAAATAACAAATTGTAAACTGCTCAGTTTATGTCAGTCAAAACACCCAAAGAAAGTTTAAAACTATTAATCTGGGGTTAAATAAACTTCCGTCTTCTCTGATTGGAGAAGTCCAGCCAATCAGAGCAGAGATGAAGCTTTACCTTTGGAGTCCTCAGGCAAACCTGAACAGCCAATCAAAAGCTGAGCCAGTCAAGCCCGACAATACTCAACCAAGACAAAGGATGACATTTACGGATGTTTAGGTCTTTATGCTGGTTATTAACAAACAAAAAAACAGATTAAAAGCTTAGATGCACCACTTTCTTTTAAGCTTCATAATTCTTCAGTGTAAACATTTTCAGCTCCTTTCAAATGGTCCATTTTCTTCTAGCATGTTTAAAAAGCCGTGGGGTTAAAATAAATCTATCCCTTAACACCTTTAACACCAACAACAGTGTTTACGCAATTTACACACAACACAATACAACTATTTACAAGGAAAAGAAAAAGGGTGGAATTTGTCTGAGTTCAGCTCTTGAAAGTAAAAAGTTAATCAGTGTTTTAAAAATGTCTTCTTCTAGATTCTTCAGTTTTTTTTCCCTCAACCTTGCATATACTACAGCCTAAACAATTTAACTGTTTCGAAAAATGCAACAATCCTCCCACTGCTTTATTTTTCAAGACAAATATAAAGTTATTGTTGTGACGATAGGTTGCCATTTCTTTTTGTCACCACCAGTGGGGGCTGTGTTCTTGATGAGGCCACTTACAGATGCAGTACTGACATTACTCTGCTACTTTTCTTACATAGAAAGTACCCCTGGGTCAATGCTGTGCTCTTTCTGTGTCTCTACTCTGTCTTCTCTAACCCCCAGTCGGTCGAGGCAGATGACTGGTATAGAGAATAGGTGGATGGATGTATTTAAGCCGAAACTGTGGTGCTGAAATTATGCAATAAATAAATAAATGAAATAAATGTACCTATATAGTCTGACGGAGCACCGTCTTCCACATGTTTGCTGGGTTTAGTCTATAACCCAGTGCAGACGGGATTTCTTCTGACTTTATTTCAAGCCTTAAAGTACAGATTTCTGGACTGTGTAGCTGATGCTCATCCTGTTGATGCGTTTTACCATGAGCTGTGGATCTGTGCAGCTCCCCCAAAGCTACCACGGCCGCCCTGGCTTCTACTTCTTTAATAAATGCTCTCCTTAATCTGCCTCTTTAGGTTTAGGTGGACACTCATTTGTTGGTAGGTTTGCTTTTTTCCAATTAGAATAAAATGGTGCTCCATTAGATGTACAAAAGCTTGGGGTATTGTTTCATGGATTTTATTTAGAGCTATCAGCGTAAAGGGGAGTGAATACAAATGCAGGTTGTGCACTTCAGATTCTTTGTTGCATACAAATAAGAAAACGTGTTTGTTTTACTTTGCTACTTCACAGTTAGCCATTGGTCCATCACAAACAATCCTATTATATCCATTAAGGTTTGTGGTTGTAACTCAGCAAAATATAGAGAAGATAAAATGGGGGGAAAACTTTTTATTTTTTGAGTAACTGTACCCCCCCATTCAGATCTTGTTTGTCTACTACTTCTGCTTTTCATTAGGTGTCTAATCTCACACGAAGTTCACACTGTTTCTGGTTCTGCTGGAGATTTCTTCTTGTTAAACGGGGAGTTTTCCTCTCCACTGTCGCTACATGCATGCTGAGTATGAGGGATTGCTGCAAAGCCATGAACAGAAATGCGACTGTCCACTGTAGCCACATGCTCATCCAGGCTTGCAAGTCTATGACTGGATAAAATCTTCTGGGTTTCCTCAGAAAACCTTGTAACCAATCTGTCCGAATGAGTTGACAGAGTTAACTTTGTAACGTGCCTTCAGGTGACGTGTTATGAATTGGCGATATATAAATAAACTGCATACAAGTTTGGCAACCCCTCATTTCAGCACCACAGTTTTGGCTCAAATACATCCACCCTATCTATTCTCTATGCCCACATGGAGGGCCAACCTGTGAGGGGTCGCTGGTGCATCTGGTTAGCACCGTTGCCTTGCAGCAAGAAGATCCTGGGTTTTACGTACAATTTACTTGCAAAAAAAAAGTACTCCTTTTATTCAAACATACTTAAGATTCAGAATAAAAAGTAATTTTCCTTTCCCCATGTGTTTCATCCCCCTGGACCACTTTAATTAAACAAATCAGTCACAGCTCTGTCTTTTGATATTTCATCAGGCAAACTCATTTTTGAGATATCAACATATTCACCCTCTGACCGGCAGAGTGTGAAGGGAAAACCTATCAGATTTATTTGTTTTCCTTTCTTATCAGAACCAGTAAATCTGAAGAAATATTCCTCAGTGTTGACACGGGGACATAAACCTGAATGGAAGCATTAAGGAACAAATGAACAAGGGAAGCTTTCTTTACATTCAGGTTGCGGCTTATTTAACAAAGGTTTTGCTCTTTCGATTGCACAGCCTCCTACTTTCTTATCTCTGGATACTCTTTCCCTTATATAGGAAATTTTTTGACTAATCTGTATAATCTGATTGAATTTGACTTTGTAAAGTGCCTTGAGATGACATGTTTCATGAATTGGCGCTATATAAATAAAATTGAATTGAATTGAATTGAATTGAATTGAATTGAATTGGAAAAGGTTTAGAGCGTTTACGGGATGCGTTTATACAAAACTGCTTTTATTTTACTTGCCAAAGAAGAAAGCAGTAAAACTAAAACCCATTTTTTGTCGTGTCCCTTTTTTCTAATACATTCCCGTCCTTTCAAGAAGGCTGCCTCTACAAAAACTATGTGATCGATTTGACAAAATACTTGCAGACAGAATATCATAACGTCATCTTCTGGTGATGAGTTTGGCATAAAAGTATTTTCCACAACGTTTATAAGCTGTTCTCGCTCTTATCTCACGTGATCAGATGCCAGGAGTGGAAGCGATGTTCTCAGAACGACGAGCAAATGTGTGGAAAGGTATTTGTGACACGGTGGAAAGAAAAAAACAATTATGTCCCAACCTGTTGCTCAAAAGCATTCCAGTGATCCATGAATACACGACAAAAAAAAAAAAAAGAATAAAGTGTCTCATTCCTGCTACTGATAAAACATTTTCAGAATTAAGACACATTTATTCGTGGAAACTAAACTTACGGTCAGCGTTCGGTCAGGGCGAGATGCCGGGAAGATTTTAAATTTAGCTGTGGGTTTATTAAGTAAGTTTTTTATTATTAATATTATTTACACATTTAAATCTGAAAGATGCTGCCAAACTTCTTCACTAACTTCCTTTTCCCTGCTGCTCAGAAGCGTCCCACAGCATGATCCTGCCACCAGGATTTAGATAAATAAATAAATGTACCTATATAGTCTGATGGAGCACCGTCTTCCACATGTTTGCTGTGTTTAGTCTATAACCCAGTGCAGACGGGACTTCTTCTGACTTTATTTCAAGGCTTAAAGTACAGATTTCTGGACTGTGTAGCTGATGGTCATCCTGTTGATGCGTTTTACCGTGAGCTGTGGATCTGTGCAGCTCCCCCAAAGCTACCACGGCTGCCCTGGCTTCTACTTTAATAAATGCTCTCCTTAATCTGCCTCTTTAGGTTTAGGTGGACGCTCATTTGTTGGTAGGTTTGCTTTTTTCCAGTGAGAATAAAAATGGTGCTCCATTAGATGTTCAAAAGCTTGGGGAATTGTTTGATGGATTTTATTTAGGGCTATCAGCGTAAAGGGGAGTGAATACAAATGTTTGTTTTACTTTGCTACTTAACAGTTAGCCATTGGTCCATCACAAACAATCCCATTATATACATTAAGGTTTGTGGTTGTAAAGATAAAATGGGGGGAGAACTTTTTATTTTTTGAGTAACTGTACCCCCCATTCAGATCTTATTTGCCTACTTCTTCTGCTTTTCATTAGGTGTCTGATCTCTGGTCTCACATTTCCTGATGACTTGATGTCTGTCTTAAACCTGCTTATTTTCTTCTTCTTCTTCTTTTTTAACCTAAAACCAATCAGCGTGTTTTTGTTCTAATAGTTTTTTCCCTAATAAATAAAGTAAAGCTTTAATTGTTGATTTTATTTTAGGTGTTGTTTTGGTTTGATTCATACAAAGTCTTATTTCCAGTTTTGAAAACTGTAAAAGTGCGGAAAGCCTGAGTTCTTTTAAATCGAGATTAAAAACACATTTGTTTAAAATTGCCTTTGACTGTTCGAGTTAAACTGTTTTAATGTTCTTTTTTGTTTCTACATTCTATCCCTACTTGCTTTTATTCTATTTTATTTTCCTATATTTTAATCATGTAAAGCACTTTGCATTGTCTCTGTACTAAATTGTGCTATATAAATAAATTTGCCCTGCCTTGCCTTGCCCTATTTATCCCCAAGAGGATTTACTTTAAACTGCAATGCCACTGATCGCCACTAGGTGCAAAGGAAAACTAAAACCTTCCTGGTTACCATCTGGAAATACGTTTTTTCTGGTCGCTGTAATATAGTTATTCTTGTTGGTGGCTGTTATTTTTGACAGTTGTATAGTTGTGCGTTTTACCATCGTATAATTACAATAAAAAAAACAACAACATTGAGAGTACCTGATGGAGCCTTGCAGAGTAGTACAGATTTAAAAAGGCTTCATAGTCCAGTGGAGGGACATGGCCGGGGAGTTGGCTACATCTTCTAATTGATTCCACGTACAATTATCCGACTACTTGGTGTAAATCATGGAGCTTCGAACTCTCCTCCCAAGATGGTCAGGTGATCATAAAAAAAAAAAAAATCTAAGCAAAATTAATTTACATTGTCATTACGCAGGAGAACACTGAATTCTACATCCTTCATCCCAATGCACAGGCACTATTCCAAAAGCAATATGCATATTTCCTAGGTTTAGTGTCTAAGAAAATGTGCTTAAATTCTGTATATTTAGGCTCATGTTAAAAACTCAGTTACACAAAAAGCTAAGAATCGTGCTTGGAGCTTTACTGTCACACCTTTGTGTTAAATGATTTTCAATATATTCAAGTTAGTCACCTTCATATTACTTTCTTTGTTCCTTAATAGGCGTTAAGAAAATAATTTGGCCTGTCAACAGCCAACGGCTACAAAACTCGTTTCTCAACATATTGGATCGGCTTGGAGTCGTTTTTATGGAAGAGGAATTTCTTGGCAGTTGCAGGCGTTTCTTGTGGTCAGTGACGTTTTCCCCCTTTTCAAAGCGGAACATTTTGAACCAGTTTTACTCGTGACATCTGGCAGGTGACTGCCAGAGCTTCTCCATCTCCATCCAAGAATCTGAAAATAGTTCATTCGCTACGTCACATAACTGAGTTGTGTTTATTTAGACGATGCCAGTTTACAACCGGTGTAATTTGACGGCACGCATCATTTGAATCGTCTTGTTACTGAAATGTGCCGTATGAATAAACTCGCCTCACGAGGCTAAGAGGTCCAAGTTAATGACAGAATTAAGACATGCAGCTTTTTAATTCTACTATTTATTTATTTTTCATAGTTATTTAAATATATTTATTTATTTTCTTATTTATTTTCCCCTGCTTTCGAGAGCTGCTATTTTTAGATGTCGTTGTGCATTGTTTGCACAACGACATAAAGGATTCTGATTCTGATTCTAAACACACAAAACAGTGAGTGGTTTCTGTGGGAAGGACAGAAACTTGGATAGGACACAGAGTTAATGGCAGCAGTTGCTCCACCAGTTGGTTCATCTGAAAGAAGACTCAACAAAACCAAAAGCACTGAGCGAGTACGTTCCTTTCTATAGGACAGAAAGTAAAAGAGTCGGACGAATGACAACAATAGCTCTATGAAAGGATGACTTCCAAGGGATGGGGGAACAAAGTATACAGAATTAAAGACTAAAAGCAAAACATCCACAGGTGACCGCGTGGGACACAGCTTGACATGGAAACACTGCGGCAGGAGTTTTTTCTCTGGGAACAAAAAAAAAATTTGTGAATTAATGGCACGTTCAGACCGAACACGATTTGAGCTTCAGGAGCGTCCGGTTTTCATGCAAAGTCTATTATAACGTGTTCATCCCAACTGCTTAAGAAGAACTTTCAGCCTTTAAGTTTTTGTTCTTTGTCATTTTCATCTTCATAGTAGGTACACCTGGTCTGCTGTTCTGTTAGCTGTGACATCATCCAGAGGAGGGAGATCATCAACAATTACCATATAGCATAGAAAGTACTCCTGGGTCAATGTGTGCTTCTGTGCTTTCTGTGTCTCTGCTCTGTCTTCTCTAACCTCCAGTGGGTCGAGGCAGATGAGCATTCACACTGAGCCTGGTTCTGGTTCTGCTGGAGGTTTTCCTCCCTGTTAAAGGGGAGTTTTCCTCTCTACTGTCGCTTCATGCATGCTCAGTATGAGGGATTGCTGCAAAGCCATCAACAATGCAGATGACTGTCCACTGTGGCTCTACGCTCTTTCAGGAGGAGTGAATGCTGCTTGGAGAGACTTGATGCAACCTGCTGGGTTTCCTAAAATAGGAAATGTTTTGACTAATCTGTATAATTTGATCCAATCTGTATAATCTGATTGAATTTGACTTCGGAAAGTGCCTTGAGATGACATGTTTCATGAATTGGCGCTGTATAAATAAAATTGAATTGAATTGAACTAGACTTTTGTGTTTAATCTAAAAGGCTTTGTGAAGGGGGGTGGGGTGGGGAGGCGTGTCAGGCCTGTTGTTGAGATATTTATACCACAGTTGGGCTGCGGACCCACCCACTCGTTCAATGGGCCATTATAAGGTCATTGGCAGTCATGAAATGGTCAACGACCAGGCAAACACCTGAGGTGTTTGGTCATAAGAAACAGGGGGGGTGGGGTGGGGGGTGGGGGGTAGATGGTTGTAAAACTGGTTGAGACTGAGAGTCAAGGCTGTGTCATAAAAAGGTCGGCGAGGTGAAGCATCAGTTCCCATCATGGAACATTAAACAGAGGCGGCGGCCTCTGAGCTGACCTAGATCCCAACCCTGCTGTGCAAACAGCAGGCTGGAGCCGGGTGGATTCTTACATTTGGCCCCAAAAGATTAAGATCAAGAGCAAAAGAGTAGGGAAAAAGCACTTCACCATAAAAATGTCCTTTTTTAGTCATATATACCCTGACGTTATAAACACTAACAATACTAACGTTTCCAAAAAGAGTAAAAAACAAAGCAACTGTTTTTTACTCTTTTGGGAATGACCATGACCTGAATGACTGCGAATCTTCACCAGCAAAACTAAAGGTTAATGGCCACGTTTATTTAAATACCATCTCCATGGGGAGCCAGGGTCGCTCAGACCAGTAATGACATTGACGTTATGTCAATGAAAAGTGTCATTGTTCCCTTGTTGTTTGATACTCTGCTTTTCTCCCTATTGTTCTGCGGCTCTTTAAACACAGGCATGACTCGGTCGTCATGAGTAAACGGTGCCACAAAGAGATCAGAGCTCCAGAGGCAGAAAAGAGCAAACAAAAAGCGCAGACAGTCTGTTGGTTTAAGGATCGAGCAATAACTGTTTTAAAACTCAACAATCTCATGAACATAACAGAACAAGTCTGAACTTCCCCTGACAGAAACAAAAGCTGTACAACAAAATGTTGTGTCGCTTTAATCCAAGACTCAACCAGCAAATAAATGAGCTTTACCAATTTAATGATGATTGTCACTTATACATGTCCAGCTGGCTTTGAAAGCTTTAAATGATTATTTCTACTGTTTTATTTTGTATTTTTGCAAGACAAAAATAGTTTATGGGTGGGTGGTGTAGTAATATACTTTTTTTTTTACATATTCTTTACCTTTTTCATTAGTTTAAACTCGTATTTTCTATCCTAAATATTCCAAAACCAATAACTTGTATTCACAAGCATCTCCAGCTGAATTCAAAAAGGTTCATAATGATCTAACCTTATTCTACCTCTTTATTCTTTTACTATTTGAACTTGAATGTATTGGTTTCAACTTATTTTTTTAAGTTTACCTTCAACCAGAGCTGCTGCTAAAACTTCAGAAACCAAAAAAAAAAAAAAAACACAGCAAAAGTTGACCAAGCAGGTAAAAAAAAAACAGGAATCATATTATATCCAGAAAATGATCCAAACAGACAATTAATGAAGACAGTTTAATAAAATACAGTGCACTGATTGGAGCATTTAAAGCAGATTTGAAACACAAAGCTTGCTTTTCAAAAATGTCTTTTCTTTCTCAGGTAATAGGGGATCCCTTACAAAACTAAATAACATCAGATAATGTTTGCTCTGAGAATAAACAAAAAGCTGGCCAACAAACAAGGAAATTCGTGTTTTTAATTTTACGAGAAGATATTAAAAGGTCACAATCATCTGATGACTTGTTTCCTTCCAGTAAGGAAAAGATTAAATTTAAAGGAAAAAAGAGAAACGGAAAAACAAATTGAACTTCCTTCACGGACAAAGGATGGCATTTAAATATATAAAGACCCTCTATGTGTATGACATGTTGTTTAGATTTTTGCTTGCAGTAATATTTACGTTTCCAAGCTGTTTTGTAGGAGGGACATGATCATCAGTCTTTAAACATTAGTGATGATCATGTTGGAGTCGAGTCAGTTTCCTGTAGATGTAACTGTGTCTATCTCAGCTACGACACAAAGGAACAACTGTCTCACTTCTTTTACTATTTTTTTATTCATTGTAATTCAAGCAGCATTAAATCCGGATGACACAATCTGAAAAAAATCAGGTAAGCCAGTGACTAAGCTTTTTTTTTGTCTTGGGTAAAACAAGAACTCAACTAGGAAGGAATGTAGCCCCTCCCCATTTGGATCACAACACCAACCCATCCAGTTTTCTTCAGGCGATGACGTCAACATTTATTATTTAGTTTCTGGTGTCGCATTCTTCAAGTTATGAACTAATCATCACGAGCTTCCATCACCTGTAAAACATTCAGAAGTCACTGTAATGGGGTCAAATGTTTTAGATTTGATCCTGGTCTACAGGTTTTTTTAGGTGGTTTTCATTACTTATATCAGTCCAACTACAGTAAATATTACTTTTTTCCCCTTATGATGTGATATAATAACATATATTTAAAAAAAAAAAAAGACTTTATAGCAGACATGGTCCTATATTGGTTTTCTTTTGTTGTCATTTTAACATCAGAAAGACTGACAAAGTATAAAATTTCCATTATTAGGCTGAAAAGCGATCCAATCCAACCCGACACATTGTGAAAATGTGATCATAACCACTCTTTTAAATCAAGAAGTAACAGTGATTAATCAAATTTGGTTATATTTCAGCTAAATTTCAGCTCTTACCTAAATGGAAATGAAAGCCAGTCAGCCAAACGGATCTCAAGAGTGCATCAGCGTTTCATCCAGAAGGTCACAGAGGAACCCAGAACAAAAATCAAAAACACTAAAAGCTTCAGTTGTTTGAGTTAATCAAGGTAATTGATCACGATTCAACAAGCAGAAAGAGATTGGAGGTAAAATAGCCTCCAGGAGAGGATTTCAAGACCCAAACTACAGCTGACAGAAAGGCCTGTCCCATAACAAACAGCCTGATGGTCCCAAGACTTCTGGGCATTTATTCTTTGAGCTGATTTCAAATCCTTATCAGATGTGCTGGCAGTACCCACAAAATTAAAAGCCAAACATTTTATTTAATCTAATCTTTGGTGAGCCAGAAGGTTTTTTGTCGCTGTATTTATATTTCAAACCGTTCTACGTGTGATGATCCAAACTGCGGACTATTACAAACCTTTTAAAGAATTAAAAAAATGTGTTTGATAAGAGCAGAAATTCCCTCCGTGGCAGAACCTGTTTCTTTTTCCGCTCACAGAACGACCAGAAACTAAACCTGTTGTATCCTGGTACCCATCAGACAGGTGTTGCAATAAAGCCCCGCCCCTTACAGGTGGATGTAAAAAGAGCGCAGCCTGCTTCCCCCCCGCACAGACACAACTCCTGAGCATCAGCATCGACTTCTGCTGCTACGCCTGAAACAGCTTCAACCCAGCGTTTAACCTTCTCACTTCACAATAAGTAAGTCAAGATTTTATTTCATCTCTTTCTTTACAACAACTGCTTTGCTTGGTTTTAATCATTTAAACATTAGGCAGCATATTTGAAAGCAAATAAATTTCACTAAAACAATTGAACAAACCTTTTTTTACTTATTTTATGTGTGTTTTCCTTTATGTACAGCATAATGTTAATTCTTGTTGGTCATTTTTATTATCATGCACCACTTTTCTAATCTTTTCAATTTTATAACAATAGAAATACTCAAAACAAAGATTTCGTCTTTTTTTTTTTTTACCTGGTTTGTGTAAATAACGTTTATTTTCCTGGCAGAAATGGCACGTACAATGATCCAGCTTATCGCCACAATGATGGTTGTCCTGACTCTGGATTTTCAGCCAGTTTTGTCACAGGTCAGTATTCATTAATATCATGTTTTTCATCATTTAAGCCACATTTTTAATCACCAACTGTGATATATTTACATGAGAAAAAAAAAAGTTTTATGGTTAGTTGTAGATTTGAACCTTAAAAAAATGTCCGCAATTCAGTTTCACCAACTCAAATTTACACTGACTTGGTAATTTTAAGATTTTTGTACAACGCTCTTTGAATAACCTTTCACAGACTCAGAGGATAAACTCACAGAAAAAAATAAAACACGAGTGAAAACAGGGCAGTAAAGAAGGGTTAAAATGCTTTGATTTGGTCATGTTAAACTGTAACTGATGGTTTACTTAGAGCGAAACACCAATCGACGATTTAAAGAAGTTACCCATTACCCATAACCCTGAGCCCTTAAGACGACTTTCAGTGCTCAATGCTGTATCACCTTTTGAGCAATAAAACAGAACCAATCCTCTCTAATTGAGTTTCTTCTAAGTTTAATTACCTTAGAAGTATCATCTATGGTGTTATATTGTTCACATTAAAGCTTTACAATTAAGGAGCCATCTCCTTAATTGCAATCTCCTTCAAGCCACCCAGAACAAAGAAGTTAAATAATCTGTGGACTGTTTATTAATTTTGGCTGTGTTTTTTTGTCTCCATTAGGTCAACATCACCAGGACAGGATGTGGCATGTCCAAATTTTGCTTGGAGGAGCCTCAAGCCTGTGACCCCGCCTCAAACGCCACATGTCTTTTTGGCTCTCTGAAGCCCACCGCCCTGAACGTCCCGAACGGCCTTGACGTGTCCTTCGAACTCAGCGGGAACTCTTCGGGATACATCGCTGTAGGTCTCACCCAGGATCTATCTATGGTAAGACATGACATCAGATTCTCAGAGATGGATGTAAATAGGTGTTTGTTAGAATAAAAACACGCAAACGCGGCCCTTTCCTTTTTGGAAACATAAAAGTATGTTCTTCTAAAAAACAAATTTGTTAAATGGTATGCATAATCCATGACAGTCGTAGCTTTATTAAGACAAGAATTCACAGAAACGTGTGGCTTTCAGATGCAAAGGTTTATTCAGATGCCGAGGTTTATTGGTCCCCGAATTTGAATGGAGGGATGATATAACAAGCACATATTACACGTAGCCAGACAGATGGATATCCATGCAAGAACCTGTTCCTATTAGCACAATTCTTTATTTGAAATTTTATTGATCTATGTCAATAGTAACAGGAATCAAATGCAAACAACAGGTGAAAAGGACATAGCAACAGGCCTTTATGGGCTTAATATATTACTTATTAGGTAATAACAAAACCCATAATAAACAATGCAATATAAGAACTGGTTAAACTTTGTTTTTCATTTTTTCCAATTCTGGTTGAATTTTTCTGTTTATTTTAAGAAAGCTTTATGAAAAGGATATTTTGTTTTGGTATGAAGACAGTATACATAAAGTGTACAACAAATTTCTTTTATATGATCACTTAAAGTCTTTAGTTGATATGATAATAATTTGGCAGTATTATATTATTTTTGGTATATTGCTACCATAATAACATATATTATTGTTATGTAATAAATAAAGTCATTTGAAAACTTAAAACTTTAAAGATTTTTAACAAAAATATTGTGAAACCCTTTGACCAGAATGATAAAACATGTTCATTACAATATTATTTTTTAACCTCTGATCCATTTTTCACAATTAGCTGATTATGTCTAGAAAATAGTTATAAAATGGGGATGACAGTTGATGTTTTGGATAACATCTATAGTTTTATGATTTGTGTAATTTTTATAATACTCTTCAAAAAATTTTTAGCTGTGACAGTAGTTAGCTAAGTAAAGGTTAGCTTAGTTTATCATGTTTAATCTTGGTTTATTTTAGCCTGGCTTTAAAAGACTGATTCTAAAGTATTTTACATTAAAGTTAACCAAGTTTTATTAACAAACCAGACTGACTTATGTTAACTAATCAAATTAATCAATCTTAACTTATATAAATTTTACTTGGATCAGCTTATTTAAACTTGGTTAAGCTTAATTTATCTTATTTTAGCCTATTTAACTCGGTTTTGGTTCATTTAGCTTGACTCCGTCAATTTTAGCTTCATTTAGGTTAATTTAGCTTAGCTCAGTTTACTTTAGCTTCATTTAGGTTAGGTTAGCTTATTTTATTTTAGCTTTATTTAGGTTAGCTTAGCTCGGTTTACTTTTAGCTTTAGTTACGTTAGCTTAGCTCGGTTAACTTTAACTTTATTTAGGGTAGCTAATCCAGCCAAATCTGCACAAATTGTGTCTGTAGTAGTTATAACAGGTATTATTTGAAGAAGATTGAAGTAACTAATTCAGGCAATAAATCGTGGACTACACTATACAAAAAGGTGTCTCCTGCTTTAAAGTTCTGATTACATGAAGCAATTCTTTCTAGTATTCTAATTAAATTAGCAAACTACTGCAATGCTGAACTTTTATTTGTAGGAGGTGACAACCAAAAACATATTATTATAAAAACTTAATTAATGTTAGTGCTAGATATTGTAATACCAGAAAAATAAAATTCTACGACAAATAACTAAAAGCACGCAGAACCGTGCAAGACAAGAGCGAAAACCTTGTGTTGAACGTTAGCACGGAAGAGGGCTGGCTTTAGTGGAGACACTTATGGAAGACTAATGAAGACATTTCTCCTCTTCTACTTCTTGACTGTCTGTGAATTATTAACCTTTAACCTTTGCTTCTCTCTGCAGGGCTCCACCATGCTTTTTATCTGTGGTAACAACGGGACTTTCTTCACCGCGTCAATGACTTCTAACAACACCAACCCCAACGAGCCACTGGGCATGCTGATGATGGTAAGACCTTGACTTCTTTTTTAACGTCGCTCTGCTCCCAGATCTGGAAAATGACTTAAACCAAACAATTTCTAAACCAAAAGGGAGAGTAGGGGTATTTAACATTCATAACAAAATCCATGTGAATCATACAGGTCAATGCAGCAATCATACAATGAATTTCAAATGTATTAATTCCAGCACCATGTGCTGGCAATAAAACAGATAATTGTTAAGTAAACAGAAACACAATGGAGACATATTAACAAAAAAAAAAAAAAAAACATCTGTAAATTGGCAACCACCACAAAATATTTAGAAAAAATGTTCACACTGGGAGCAACACATTCTGTCTTCAATTTTAACCGCCAACTCTTTCTGCAACAGCATTCATGACTCTGATTTCGGGTTTACAGAACATGACAGACATTGCGAACAGCACGGAGGGTGAAAACATCAAGTGTACGTTTAACGTTGCTGGTCTGAATGCCACCAGCTCACAAACCAGGGCCGCCGCAGACAGCACCTTTTTTGTGGTCATCGGGTCTGGAATGATAACCGGCGGTAAGACACTTTTTTTTATATTTCATTGTATATTTTTTCCTTGTTTCAGTGTTTTCAACTTTGAAAGGAAACAATATTAGGATATTTATAGAGCATGATTTAATAACCATGATTTTTTATTAATTTTTTTTAGATCGACTCGGACCCTTCACAAGTGCTCGCAACAGTAGCGCCATAGATCTTTCAGCCTTCCTGCCAAACTCCACAAACACCACAACACCATCATCAGGGGCCAACCACCCCCTTTACTCTAATGGTAAGCTATGCATTTACTTAATAAAGACTTGCCTCTAAATCCCTCATATATTTAAAATACCTATGTTAAAAATAGGGTTAGGAAATAAAAATAATTCTACGCAGATTTTTCATCGAACTATAGAAATTTCTGCTCAACAACAAAAAAAAAAATCAACTTTAATTGTCAAGTTTGTGCCCAGAGACCAGAAACTTTAATCCAGTTCCTATGCAGCTAGCAGACCTGTACAGTTCTGTAAACACCCTTAGATCAAGTAAATCTGCACTTTAATACAAAATGAGTTTGAAACCATCATGAAATTACTTATTGATAGAATATTTTTCTATTTTTGATTACTTAAATCTGTCCTGTTCTTTGTGATTCTTACATTCAGCCGCTCTAACTCCCACATTTTGTGACTTTTTTCCCCCTCCAGCTGTGTTGCCTCTGCTGAGCTTCCTGACTTTGTCCATCCTGAAGTTCGCCTGATCGAGTCCAGACACGAAGCTATTACTAAACCAACAGACACAGTGAAGGAAGCTGAGTGTCATGTTGTTTATAAAGTGGTTTTAGGAAAATATTTGTTTATTTTGCACTGTTTGTAATTGTTCTACTTAGAAATGTAGAAACCAATAATGCAGGTTCTGAAAACTGTTCTTTGATCTAAGGTATATATTTTTTTAAATACTGTAAATATGGCTGTTATGAAGGCCGTTTTCAATCAGTCATGCCTTTAATTAATATCTTTAAATGGTTTTATTGCTGTGTGAAATGTGAGCAGGTCTCGTGTTTGTATTGAATCTGTCGTCCAACGTTCATTCAGCGGAAGCCCACCGATCTCTGGACGGTTGGGTTTGCAGTAATGAAGTAGATGAAGGCATGTGTCAGTCAGGCCAAACTCGATTTACCTGAAAAACGTCTAAACCGAAAGCGACGCGTTAATGTCGTTTGTGGTCGACCGACATTCTGAATTTCTTAGTCAACTCCTCCTTCCGTCACGTTACGGTTAGACAGAAACAAGTCATCCGATGAGACACTTTGGACAAGTTGCCGCCTTGTGCAACTTGGAGGATGTGAAAGATGATTGAACCCTGATAATATGTTCAACAAAGCAGATGATGAACATAAAGCACATATCTAACTAGATCCTAACGAGATATAAAACAATGTGAAAAAGGAACGATACATTTAACAAGGAACAATAGAAATATCAACAGTTCTGTTTGTAACTTGTACTTTTGACAATAAACATTTAAAAGTATTTTTATGAGTTTGTTTGATTAAGTGTCCAATTATATCCCACATTTGACACATAATTTCTTATCGCCAAAGATATACATGTTTTATCTTGCCTGTCTGTCACTTCAGCTCGTGTCCTTATGTGAGATAACTCGTTCACTGCTGTTACAACAAAATAGGCCAACTTCCTTTATCTGTGACCTTTATTGATTACTGTGTTGACAGTAAAGCATCCGATAACCGTCCCAGGATGCATTGGGGCTCTAACACTGAGCCCTGTGGGGCTCCAAATATTTAATTATAAAAGATCTTTGGTTAAAAAACAACTTCAGCTTAAAATACCTTATTTTTACTACATATGCTGTACATCAGAAGACATTTAAGTGCTTTCCTGTTCTCTATGCAATAGACATTTGTCCAGTGGTAAAAAGACACTATGGCTATAAATGTCACATTCATGTTCCTCCTGGTTTTGCCTATAAATCCACAAGCCTAACAAATTAAATTTCTAGGTGTTTTTTTTCCGCCCCATGAAAATCTACAGACACCCCCAAAACTTTAAACATCCAAGCCTTTTAGCCTTTTCTTGGTCACTTTAATATTTAGAATGATTTACTCTCAAGATAAACTTCAGTTACTTGATGCTTTAACATCATATTACAACAGAAACACAGACAGTGAGATTAGAAATCAAACTTGGTAATTTGATGTCTGCAAAGTCTTCTTTGAGCAAGTAAAGAAAAAAAATGTAATTGTTGTAGCTTTCATCTTGTTTTGGCATTTAAAAAAAATGGCCGTACTAATCTGGCAACTTAAATGATTAAAGAAAAAGTACTTTTAAACACAATAGACATTAAATATAGACCATTTTCAAACACCTCAACAATATTTATGGCAGTCAGATGTTTTGCTTTAACACCAAACACACCGACACTGAGATAATGGCCTCTCATAAGTGCCCGAGTGTTCACCTGCACAATAAACTCACCTGGAGTCACAGCCAGGATGCTCCATACAGGAAAAGGGTCAGAGCAGACTCTACCAGCAGAGGAGACAAACATATTTTGGACTTTGTGGTTTGTTGGAGCAGCAGCTCATCTGGAAAGCCTAGATTATGGTTTAACTTTAGGATCCATAATAAAGTAATCTGAGAACATTGCAGCCGAGGTAGATGTTGCGCAACAGTGGCTTCTGACAAACTACAGCCGTGTTTTCCGTTTAGGGACTAATTAGTGGTATTAACCTATTTTAGGTAGGAAAAGGCAGAGTAAATAAATAATAATAAAAAAAACTAAAAGATTTTAATATATCAGTTACATGAACATTAGTCTTGCTGAATCTTCAACTCAGCCATGTTAAAAACACACGAGAAAAATTAAATTGATCATAGACGCCTAAAAGTGCTTTAAATGTTATTTTCTAAACCATTTCTGCTCCCTTGAATCCAACAGAGAGGGAAATTAACACCTGTACAGGTTTATTGTATTCCTTTATTGGACATTTCTGACGCTGGTGCTACAGGACATGTAGCGTATGTTTTTAAAAGGCTCTTCTTCTCACACTTAAAAACACACAAGATGCCTTTTAACAAGTTCGACCTGTCGTATGTTGTGATGCCTTAGCATGTTTTTTTTTTTAGTCTATGTACCAACGCAGGGGTGAGTAAATGAAACCGAAAGCTTGAATTAAATGTCCCAGACTAGCTTTTTGAAGAACAGGGTTTCAAGGGAAGAAAAAAAACAACAAAAAAAAAAAACAAGTTGGCTCATTTCATTTTAATATTTTATTGCAATTTATTTCTTTACAGTTAAACTAAAAAGTGTTTATATATATATATATATATAAAAAACTGACATAAACAGACACAAAGTCAAACAAACTCACTGAGGAAGGAAGGAAAATGGGGAGAAGCTAAAAACTAATGTGTGACTGAGTTCCCGTCCTCGCTTTAAGAGATGTCCGTCGAGCTGTTGTCTCTGAGAACATTACCAGTTCATGTTCCCGTCTCCCTCGGAAGTACGGGCAAAAAAAACAAAAACAATAAACACAAACCTACAGCTAGATATTCCGGTTACAGTAATACTGGACAACTAAACAAAAAAACTAAAAAGGAAATCTTCAGGGACGACATGACAGTAAGGTGTGCGCGCCATGCTTGTGTTTTTCTGTGCACGCCTTGTGTTTCTATCTACACCGTGAGTGTTAAAAACAGGAGCTCCGTCTGGAAGCTGTGCGTAGCCCCCCCCCCCCACCCGGTCTACGAGTCGTCGTCGCCGTTGATGCTGTCGCCGTCGTCTTCTTCCACGTGCTCCCCTTCCTCCTCCTCATCTTCCTCCTCCTCCCTCTCCTGACTCTTCACCTAAAACGCCAAACAAGAGTTGTGAGCAGAACGGCAACATTGAAATGAATAAAATGGAGCGGAGGACGGGGGTGTAACATAAAAACCATGAAAATAAACGGACCAAACTTTTCCTGTTTTAGGTCAGTTGGGATTACCAAAATTATTTGTATTTGCTAAATACCAGAAATATTTTTATTGCTTTCCTTAAACCCAACGTATACATAGATTATCATACCTTTTTTTTTTTTTTTTTACATGCATGGAAGGTTCTGTGAGGCTAACACACAACATCTTAGTTAATTAAAGGAGCAAATGTAGGATGTTGTTTAAAAACACCTCAAACACACCTTTTTGTTTGAGATTGTGGGGAAAAAAAAAATTCAAATAAAAAACGCAAAGATATCAGGAAGAGTCCCCAAGTCTGGTTCATCCTTGGTATACGGATATCAGTTAAATATATATATATATATATATATATATATATATATATATATATATATATATATATATATATATATATATATATATATATATATATATATATATATATATATATATAATCTCAAGTAAATACTTGAGATTGTCCATCATACTGTTCAGAATGGAGGCGACTATAATTGCAGCCACAGCCATGCAGTTTAAAACCTTCTAATGCCTGAGTATATCCAAAAGCATAAAAAAAATTTAATTATGCGTTTTTGTTGGCAATCATGTGCAGAGATGGACTTTTTTTTTTAAAGGCTGGTGCCGATTATTTTGACAGTCTAACCAATACCTGATATGTGCTGCCAATTTCAACTTATTCTTGAATCCAATATTGTTTTTCTTCCTCCATATAAACGATAAAATGATACGACGATAACAAAATGTTACACAAGTCTAAAAACTTGCGTTTAAATCTAATATTAAGTCATCTTCAAACCGCAGTTAAAAAAGGTACACAAAAAAAACAAAAACATTAGTCACGACTCTTACAGCGCCGCTTTGAAGAGCTTCTTCAGTTTAGTGGTGAGGAGGAGAGAAAAAAAACCCCCACTGCTGCCGTAAATGGACATTATTTTATGTAACGTTAGATGCTGATTGGTAATTATTTTTATGTGGCTACATGATTCTCCATGGGAACAAACAGACACAAACCGCGGTTCCCTCTCGCTCACAGTGACACGTTCAAAGGCCAGATACAGCTAAATCAGACACTACATTAAACGTTCAAAACGTACGCTTGTTGTTGGCACTCAGCCTTACAACGTTACCAGCAGCTCTCTGCCAGGGAGGAAGCAGCAATGTACGCGCTTCATGTGATCTCAACGCATGGCTGCTGAACACGCTGATCGCTCGGCGCATGCATGCAATCATCGGCCGGCCAACATATCGGTTGACCTCTAATCAAGTGTTACATTGATTAGAGATTATTCATCTTAACATTGCCCCTACAATTAGTGAAAGTTGGGTATGATGCCAATTAGCGACACTAGGCACTTAAGAAATAAACGCCAAATCATTAGAGGTTATTGGGAAGAAACTCAGTAAATCCTACAGAAACCTCACAGTGGAAGCTTAAGAGACAAGAGAAAAAGAGGATCCAGGACTTTGGAGCATTTCTTTTAAATAATTCTACTGATTATTATTGTAAAGATGGGAATAAAGGTCAGGATTAACTTTGTAAACACATAAAATTTCAAAAGCTAGGATAAATTCACTTCCTTTCAGCATCTTGTACTAGAAAAACAGGATGACCAATCGGTTCACGGCCAGATCGAACTTGCTCTCACCTCTTCTTCCTCCAGAAGGTCTCCCTCCTCTTCCTCCTCCTCCTCGTCGTCATCATCCTCTTCCTCGTCATCAGAGTTGTTCATGTCGTGGCTCTCCCTATCCCTCTTTATTCCATCGCTCTTCTTGCTGCTGGAGTGTGGGGGTGAAGTCACCTCGCCCGGCTCTGGCTTTAGGCTCTTTGCTAATAACAAACATCGAGAGGTAAAGTCACTCAGCCGTTGCATTAAGATGGAGTTAAAGACCGTACTCTCACTGAGGCTGCTGGCGTTAAACCATCGTACCAGACTTCTTGCTGTGGTCCTTCTCCATTCGCTCCAGGCTTTCCAGCAGGTCGTCCACTTTGCTTTTGATCTGCGACAGCTCACGCTTGATGGTCTGCAGCTCGTCCACTCTCACTGCGGTTAAAGAAGTGAGAGATTAGGCAATCTCCTACAAGCTGAGCACTCATCCTAAGCCTTCCAGTATATTAAAAACAGTTTGAGCGAATGCAACTGCTTCTTGTTACCTTTTAAACAATGCAAGATTAAACCATCATTGAAACATTTTAATCAGAGCTGCACAACATAGAGTTACAAATGATGGCTGGGTAGGGTTGCTTTAAAGTGGTGCATCGAGCCGCACAACAAACTTGGCCAAACATCTCAAGAACCGACAACCCCTGGCGTTCATGAGGAAGTCTGACAAGTTGGTAAATTAAAGTTACCGTTCATAATTTAACTTAATATATTAAATGTATTAATGATGTTAGCGCGACGGCGAATAACAAAAAACAACCAACATTAATAGAGCAGCAAGCTAAACGCAGCTAGCGCTCCCCAGTAGCATGCTAGCCACAGCTAATCACACAACAAGGAGCGCTAGCTGCGTTAGCTTGCTGCTCTATTAATGTTGGTTGTTTTTTTGTTATTCGCCATTAGCCGTGGCTAGCATCTTTAGCTAGCTAACGTCACTCAAATGTTTTTTTGTCCTTTAAAGTTGCAGAGTGAAGCAAATAAAAACTTATCCTGCTGCTGCTGCAACAACTAAGAAGCGCACACAGCCATCTGCACCACCTCTGTTTGACAAGCAGAGAAAATGTGATCCTAAGTCAACAGAAGATGTGAAGCTGAACAGGATTGTCTGTAGCAGATTAAATCTGTGAGGATCAGCTTCCTATTTACACTTTGGAACAACCTGGAAATCAAAAACTTCTTGTGTAGCTAAATCCACGGTATGTTCTTCCTTCACAAAACCACTTCATGGATCATTTCTGGACTATTTGCGCATTAAAAGAATAATACCTCAGACAATATTAAAATATTTTCTGAGTTATATTTGGGATATTTATTTGCATACTTATTAAACTAGCATCAGTGACTCTGTTGAGAAAGCATGTTTGCATGAACATGAGATTGAAAACTTTTTATGACTTTAATGATTTGAATTTTTTCCTTTGGTATTGATATGGAGTTTGAAATTTTTTTATCGTCAGAACCCTACGTCTGGGATGCCATATTTGGTTGGGCACCATATTTTGCATTCACACTCTGCCTATAATATTCTTGGCTAGATGGACGGTCTCAATATATACACTATATTGCCAAACATATTCACTCACCCATCCAACTCATGGAAATCAGGTGTTGCATCACTTCCACAGGTGTATAAGCTTGATTCTAGGCATGTCTCCCAATTTATTTTCAGACATTTGGGTCACTCTTAATGAATCCCTGCATGGGACCAAGATAGGATCCCAACTGTGCACCAAGTCCAGTCGAGACATTTACTCGCTCCTAAGTGTCCCCCAGTGAACTCTTAGTGGTATTATAACAAAGAGGAAGCGATTGGCAACTCAGCCATGAATTGGCGAGCCATGTAAACTGATAGAGCGGGGGAAGTGGATGCTGAGGCGCATAGAGGACAGAGGTCGGAGTAAATCGCTACAGACTCTCCAAACGTCGTCTGACCTTCAGATTAGACGGCCCCTTCCTCTTCCAACATGACTGAGCAGCAGAGCACAAAGCGAGGTCCATAAAGACATGATGAGAGTTTGGTGTGGATGACCTTGACTTGCCTGCACAGAATGCTGACCTCAACCCAATAGACCAACTTTGGGATGAATTAGAGCAGAGAACTGGAGGTTTTTCCTTCCTGCTAATGGGTGTTTTTTATTTCCACTGTCGCTTCATGCTTGCTCAGTATGAGGGATTGCTGCAAAGTCCTGGACAATGCAGACGACTCTCCCTATAGTTTACGCTTCTTCAGGAGTGAATGCATCAAAGTCCCGACAAGCAGCAATCAACTGGTTCCCTTATATAGGAAACTTTTGACCAATCTGTATAATATGATTGATTCTGACTTTGTAAGGTGCCTCGAGATGACATGTTTCATGAATTAGCGCTATATAAATAAAATTGAATTGAACTGAACGAGAGCCAGGACTTCTGATCCAACATCAGTGTCTGAGCTCACACATGATTAATGGCCAAAAATACCAAAAAACACCCCACAACCTCATGGACCGCCTTCCCACAAGAGTTGACGCCGTCATAGCTGCAAAGTGTGGATCAACATCATGCTGAAGCCTATGGATTCAGAACGGGAAGCTGCCAAAGTTCATATACGACTGAAAGTACGCGAGAGAATACTTTTGGCAACATGGTGTAGAAGAAACAAGTCTGGATAATATGGGAGAATAATATTATTACAACGTTAAATAGTTTGCAGGTACAGGTATTCCTGATTCATTTCAAACCTTTTTTTTACTGTCCTAAAAGAAACTAAATGAGGAACTTTCATTATTTGATTAATGAAAATACACTTGATTGGACATCATAAAAACCAAACAGGAACATGTCACGGAGAGGAAGTGAGCGATGGTTTATTATGACTCTGATAAACAGGCAGAAGGCTCAAACTGCAGCAAACTAGAAGATCACGCACAGTCCTCATTTTCTGAGATTTTTAGGCTTTTCCATGGATGAAAGCCTGTTGCATAAATGTAATGTTTGTTATTACAACAGTTTAGTCTGTGCATATTCTCAGTAGTCCAGGTTATGCAAAGACATTTCCGACGAACAAAAACAGAAGTGTGTGCACTGTACAACCAAAAACAGTGAGATATTTGTTTTTCCTTAAACTGGAGAGCGACGTTCTGCAGAGCTTTTTTTCATTTTATTTCAGTGGTTCATGTAATTTGCATGGAATTCGACAGAAAAGGCACTGACACAAAGTCACAGTCAGTCGCCCTTGTCCCCGACAACCCTGCAGAAAATCCAGAGCAACTTTTGTTCTTTAAAAATCGCCTAGTTAGTAAACTGAGTCCACCTTTGTGCAGTTTAACCTCGGTACAAACCCAGATGTTCTGTAAAGGCCTCAGAGGTTCGTCTAGAGACCAAAACAGCATCATTAAGACTAAGAATCAAAGCAGAGAGATCAGGGAGAGAGTTGAGAAGCTTTAAGGCCCACAGGGACTCTGGAGGAGCTGCAGAGATTCAAACCTTAAACTTTAATGGAAGAGTGGCTAAAAGAAGCCATAAAAAAGTCCATGTAGGAAAGACAACATGTTTGAGAAGTAGCTCACATCAGATGAGTCCAAAATGCGACTTTTTGGGTCACATTCAAAACCCCTACTGCACTTCACCCTGAACACACCATGCGAAACTAAAACGTGGCGGTGGCAACATCATGATGCGGGGACAGGAAAGCTGGTTAAAAAGGTTTATTAGAAGCTGGTTGGAGCTAAACACGGGCGATTCTAGCAGAAAACCTGACGGAGGTTCACCATCCAGCAGGATGGCGACCCTGAACGTACGGCCAGAGCTAGATCTGGAAATTTCTCTTCACAGATGTCCTCCAATTCAATCAGGTTCAGGTCTTTGTAAAGAAGGGCAGGGAAAAACGCTCAGCCTTTAGACCAGAGGTCTCCAGGTGCAGCGCTTGAAAACTATTGTTCTGCAACTTCTTGATGCATCCCTGCTCCAAAACCAGATAAACGACTCGTTAATGGGCCTCAGCAATTCAGGAATGCTTCTTAGGGTCTTTTCACACGAGGTGTTTGTGTACAGGTGAACCCATTAATCACACTAGGGTGAGGACCAAAACAACCATACCATGTCCCTTCGGAGATGGAGGAATTGGTTACAAACGAACCCCAGATCAGTTAATTTCAGTTGTGAACGTGAGCAAACCTCAATCCGATAAAAGTTGAGCCTAACGCCGCCCCGTGGCTAGGCTGGCGTTGCATCGTGGGATGCAGTGGAGATGCAACAAAGTAATGCACAGTTTTATGCTCATTAGCAACTTTCAAGACATCTTCTCCAAAATGCATTCAGTATATTTCTTGGATCATTTTAACTGAAATAGTACCAAGAAACACAGCAATGATGGAATTAAATCCTCCCGTGTTTCTACCAGCTCAGAACGCAGCACCCACTTCCTGTATTTACCCGGACACAACCCACCAATAAACAGACTGAACGTAGATAAGTGTAACAAATTAACAAGTAAGGGCGGGTACCGAAATCAGTACTTTTATAGGTACCGACCGACTCAACGGTACTACAGAAAACTAATAGGGTGTTTTCACTGACGTCACTGGCCAACTTCCGGTCCGCCATATTGGGTGGCACACTTCCTTATCTCTAGTTGTCTTACACGTATTATCGTATTGCGAATGGATAAGTACGCCAGCACGCTAGAGCGACCAGATAAGGACGTATATCTGAGGAAATGTTCCGTGATCGACCATATGGACCCGTATGCCCTCCACGGTGCCTTGTTTAGCCGTAATCCAGATGATTGGCCAAATGTAGAGCACGGCGACATAGTGCATTACCTGGTGTTCGGTGAAAACCCTCTGAACACTCTTGAGGAAATGAGAGCTTACAAGGATCTAGAGGCTCACAACCAGTTCACATCTGGTTATGTACATCAAGGAAATCGCCATCATACGTGGACGGGTGAGTTTTAATAAGATGGTAAAAATGTAAACAATCCGACGCAAATGTGTTGCACCGCCCGCCGCCGGCGGGCGGTGCGCGAAGGCGCTTGGCTGCAAGGCCGATCGACGCCGCTCGCGGCTTTAATTATTTAAGCAGAACAATGACCAGTGCAAAATTAAGTTGTATTTACCGTATTGGCGCCGGTAGGAGCTGCAGATCATAAAGCCAACAAACAGTGGGAACACAGCAACTCGTTCAAAGGTAAGCTGCGTACAGACGGGTTAGCACATGCTAACCGTTAGCGCTAACAACCACTCGCGCATGTAATGTACTTTTAACTTGCTGCTATGTGTTTCAAACGTTTAGAACACACTCTCATTGACATCGGGATACTGTGGAAAGTTATGTTCGGTCTTACAGCCGCGATCCAAGCGAGCCGACGATCTCTTTATCTCTGTAACTCGTTCAAAGGTAAGCTGCGCTCAGCCGGGCTCTGGCTCATGCTAACCGTTAGCGCTAACAACCACTCGCGCATGTAATGTACTTTTAACTTGCTGCTATGTGTTTCAAACGTTTAGAACACACTCTCATTGACATCGGGATACTGTGGAAAGTTATGTTCGGTCGACTTACAGCCGCGATCCAAGCGAGCCGACGACTCTTTGTTATCGCTAACAGTTGTTCTCCGTGGTTGCGCCTCCAGGCAGGAAAGCGGTGGAAAATTAATCTGTTTCTATGTTTTTCCCATGGCGATCATGTGTTGCGCTGTTACAGCCCACAATACAGCAACGGTTTACCATGGTTGAAATCAAGTTAAGGTGAAATTAATCAAATTAAAACACGGCTGAGAGAGGGAGTACAGTATGCGGTAGTAATAGGCAGTAGAGGCGGCGGAGGCAGTCAACACGACAGCCGTGGAAAGTAATAAGTCATAACGCCCAAGCCCTATTATTAATATATTCTTCTTATATGTTTTAAATACTTAACAGTTAATTACCTGTGACAAAGTGAGCACCGCAGACTCTGGCGTATTCCAGCTTAACACCGTCCAAATCGGACCTGGATATCCGTGTCAGCCATAGGTGACGGCGTTGTTCAGACAGCTGTTTTTTTTTTTCACACTGATTCACTATTACGGCTGGTAGGCGATAGAAAGAGCATTGATCTCCACCTCCACGGGCCGTGCAACCAACCATTAAACACGTTTTCCCCATTGTTCACTTCCAATACTGCCTAAGGCGTCATACAATGCAGGTCAACGGTGCGAAACGACTGCCACCCAATATGGCGGACGCGCTGAGTAGTCACGTGAGCGTGACGTCAGCTGAAAACACCCTATTCACGTAAAATCAAATGGTACCATGTTTAGGTACCTAAACGCATCACTGTAACAAGTAGGCTGGTTTTCCATGCCGAACATGAACACAGCATTGCACACGAGCGTAATCTGCAGATGCTGGTCCAGTCAACGAAGCAAGCATGGCTGACACCGACTTCTTTCAGCGTTGTGGTGTGGCCGCCATCCATGGCTAGCATCTTTAGCTAGCTAACGTTACTCAAATGTGTTTTTGTCCTTTAAAGTTGCAGAGTGAAGCAAATAAAAACTTATCCTGCTGCTGCAACAACTAAGAACCGCACACAGCCAACTGTACCACCGCTGTTTGACAAGCAGAGAAAATGTGATCCTAAATCAACAGAAGATGTGAAGCTGAACAGGATTATCTGTAGCAGATTAAATCTGAGGATCAGCTTCCTATTTACACTTTGGAACAACCTGGATCCCAACAACTTCTTATGCAGCTAAATCCACGGTATGTTCTTCATTCACAAATCCACTTCATGGATCATTTCTGGATTATTTGCACATTAAAAGAATAATACCTCAGACAATATTAAAATATTTCTAACAGTGTTATATTTGGGATATTTATTTGCATACTTATTTAACTAGCATCAGTGACACTGTTGAGAAAGCATGTTTGCATGAGCACGAGATTGAACATTTTTTATGACTTTAATGATTTGAATTTTTTCCTTTGGTATTGACTAATGAATATTTTCTTGGGTATTGATGTGGAGTTTGAAACTTTTATATCGCCAGAACCCTACGTCTGGGATGCCATATTTGGTTGGGCACCATATTTTGAGCTCCTTGCATTCACACTCTGCCTATAATATTCTTGGCTAGATGGACGGTCTCAATATATACACTATATTGCCAAACATATTCACTCACCCATCCAATTAATGGAAATCAGGTGTTGCATCACTTCCACAAGTGTATAAGAATCAAGCTCCTAGTCTGTAGCAGATTATCTGTGAGGATCAGCTTCCTATTAACACTTTGGAAAAACCTGGATCCCAATAACTTCTTGTGTAGCTAAATCCACGGTATGTTCTTCCTTCACAAAACCACTTCATGGATCATTTCTGGAATATTTGCACATTAAATGAACAATACCTCAGATAATATTAAAATATTTCTAATTGTGTTATATTTGTGATATTTATTTGCATACTTATTTAACTAGCATCAGTGACACTGTTGAGAAAGCATGTTTGCATGAGCACGAGATTAAAAACGTGAGTTTTTCATGTTAATACACATACTTTTTATGACTTTAATGATTTGATTTTTTTCCTTTGGTATTGACTAATGAATATTTTCCTGGGTATTGATATGGAGTTTGAAATTTTTATATCGTGAGAACCCTACGTCTGGGATGCCATATTTGGTTGGGCCCCATATTTTGAGAACAATACCTCAGATAATATTAAAATATTGTCTGAGTTATATTTGGGATATTTATATGCACACTTATTTAACTAGCATCTGTGATGCTTTTAAGAAAGCATGTTCCGTGTTGTAATCGAAAAAGGGGAGTTTTTCATGTAAATAAAAATGAGGTCGAGTAAATCGAGTTGTCGGTGAAGGAGGAGTATAAAACAAGCAAAGACGACCGTAGATCATTCCATTTGCTGTTTTCTGTTGAGACGGAGGACCATCCATACCATTTGCCAAGAGAGAGGGAAGAGAAAATAACCAAGAAAAGAAAAATAATAACCGGCAGAAAACAAGGGTCTATATGGGTGCAGCTATTCTTATCAGGTGGAGGTAATTCATGAGGGAGTGGGGATTCAAAACGTATGCAGAGGTTGCAGGCTTTCTGCTGCACAAGTGTGTTAATTGAATACAAGAGCGAAGTTTATTGTTGGTGTCACGTTAGAAACAGCGCAGCGTAGTCCAGCAACTACTCTGTCATCTGGACAGAGACAGATAATTTGTTGGTCTCGTCTTCCTCAGATGGTCTGAGTCTACAGGAGGTAGGAGGGCGTATGCGTTTACATGGATGAGCAGAGTGATATTTCAGCTGTGAATCGGCTGAAAAGTCACTCCAATGAGACCATCAACAGGTCTCTTTATAAATTGTGTTTTTAGTCGCTTATTTTGGAGCCCAAAAATCCACGACTCATGGAATGTAAACAAGCACAAAGTCGCTTATAATAAGCGGACTTGGCAACAGGCCCAAAAACATTTCACATGATGACCGTAGCTGTTAGCAGCAGCTTGGTAACAGATACATGGAGGACATGCTTGTTAATTACTCTTCTGTAGTTGTTATTACGCGCTTAACGGCGAGGTCGTTTGTAATTCATTTAGTGCACTACTTGATCTTACACATTGGGGCTTTAAGTTACAAACTGAAGAGCACCCTTCATCCGTGCTGCATGGCGGAGCAGCGTCAACATCTCAACCAAAATGGCGGCCCTGTGGTTAAAGCAGCACAACTGCATTCAGAAAATGCTGCAAATACCCGGTCTGGTCCCTGCAGATTGATTTTATGGGTTCCTGAACAAGACCCTTAACCAAAGATTGCTACCAGGGGGCCATAAAAGCTCCTCACTGCTCTCTAAGGGATGGGTTAAATGCTGAAGACAAGTTTCGTTAGAATGTATGATTGCAATGACAAAGATTTCTTTCTAAGTGAAAAGGCTCTGACAGTTGCAGGAAAGTCTCCAGCTCTGGATGCCGAAAGCTGGTGGAGACGTTCCCCAAACGCTTGCAGCTGTTATCGCAGCAAATAGTAATGATTTTAAAACCAGGAATTCTCCTAGTCTCCTCTACTGCTAACTTATTTGCCACTTCGTGTTGGTTTAACAGATAAAATGTGGGTTTGCAAGGCAGCGTGACGTCAGCTCAATGTTAGATGACTAACAGGCCTAACATCGGGGTATCGCTGGGTTGTGACTCTACTTGGTTTGGTTATTTTGATTAAAATAATCTGCACCAGTCTGGATGATCTTCACTCTAAAACACTGACTTGTTCTGGACGACGAGGTCCTTTGGCCGCTCTTGGACGAGGAGGAGAAGCTGCTCTTGGTTCGCCGGCTGCTTCCTCCGCTCAGGCTGACCCGCGGGCGTTTGGACGGGATCACGGCGCGCGACAGAGGAGGCGGAGCGGGCACCCGAGACGGGTACGAGTACATTCTGGAATCAGACGCAACAGCAGCAAGAATGAAACAGAACCGGTGCTCAGCTGTTGGGAACAAAGGGCTCTTCTTTTTAATTAGAGCAGGTGTAATGTGGTGAAACATGTTTGCATTCAGGAACGACATGCGTGAGATTTTCAGCCTGAATGGCAGACAGATGTCACTCACCTGTCATAATAATCTCTTTGAAAATCATAGTCCAGCTCAAACGAGGAACTACTGCAAAGCAGAAGATAAAGTCAGTGAAAATATGTAACCCTGTCAGTAGCATTACTCACTAACTCCTTTATAAACAAAAACAACAGGGTGTACTGGATGCATATCTTTGCATCGGTACATGAGGACCTTGTTTTGTTCCTCTAGAAACTTCCAACATTGCTCTGGCAGTCGCAGCCACTGACCTGTACATGTCTCCGGCGGAGCGTTTGGAGGTTTTTGATCGGTGTGGTTTTGGTTCTCCAGCAAGGTTGCAGTCTGAGATAAAAGAGAAACAAAGCAGACACAGAACGGCTCATGAACAGACTGATAAGGACAGTTTCCTTGGTAAAATCTATTCTAAATAAAGCCTCACATTTACATTAAAGCAGAGTAGTTTTTACACGTTGCTGCTTTTTTTTGTTAAAACCCTGGACAGAAACAATCAACTGAATCAATTACTTGTATTTCTCAGATTATAGAAATTTTATGCAATTCAATTTAAAGTTTTGATTGAAAAAATTGCTGCATTTTTGTCATTAGCTAATGAAAGCTTCACCTTATATCCCCCCAAAAAAACACAATTGGTTAAATTTAGAAATCTAAGCCACAAAGCTATGCTGCTGGTCTTTAAAGAGCCTGTTTGCATTTCTCATACTTTGTCATGAGAAATGCACCCCAGGACCTTTTAAAAGCTTTCAAATCCCTGAACTTTATCATACTCTTTTCAAATTACAAACACAAAATACTTGCATTTTTAAGTGACAGACAAACACAAAATAGCAGATCTCCTGAGTGGAAGCGAAACAAAAACTGTGCATCGCTGTCATGTTTTTACGTCTAGAAATCTGAAAAGTGCGGCAGGGATTTTTATTTAGCTACTAAGTTGATACTTTGTTGTTACCGCTGTAGCTGTTTTTGGGTCTTTCTCTACCTGCTTTGCAAATCTAGACCCTGGAATATTAACCCAGTCACACCGCCCGCTCCTCCCCTCACTGGACGGACCAGCAGGCAGATTTCAATTCAATTTTATTTTGTTTATATAGCACCAATTCACGAAACATGTCATCTCAAGGCACTTTACAAAGTCAAATTCAAGTTTTCTTGCTGGAAGCTGAACCTCAGCTCCAGTCTCAGGTATTTGCAGCTTCTAAAAGGTTTTTTTCCAAGCTTCCCCTATGTTTACCTCCATTCAGCCTCCCGTCAACACTGACTTGTAGGGCTGTGTTAAAAAAAACAAGAAGACAAGATTTTTCAATTATGAATCGATTCTCATTATTTCCTAAAAGTCGATTCATATGACCATAGATCGGTAAAGAAAAGATAACGGCATTACTTGCGGACACTTTAGCTTAACAACCTTGATAGTGTGTTTATTAGTTTCTTCTTCTGCTCGCAGGTCTCAGCAGGACAAAAACAAAACAAAGCGCCAAGCGCCACCTAGTGGGGGGAGGAGCCTTCACACTCCAGACCAGGAGGTGAATTTTAATGTCATATTTTTAATAATGCACCAGGTTAGTGTCCAAATTTACTTTCCCTTTTGGTTTAATAAATATTTTTTTTATTTAATTGATTAGAAATAGCAGCCGTAGATGTATCTGGTGTTCTCTGTTTTCTACTTTGGATCTGTTTGGGTTTTCTGTCCCACAGCATGTTTGTGAAAACAATCGTCTCAACATTCAGGAAGACGGATTTTAACTATCATTACTTCATTAATTTACAGTTAAATGGTAATTTGATACTAGTATCAATATATTGCATCACTACATGAAACTCAGTTAACAGCTAAGAAATGTTTTTAATACCAGTAACATAATTAGAGATCGGATTGGATAGAAAAGAATCGATTCTTTGCCCTACTGACATGCCTCCCTGGCCTGCTGAAGGAAAACACCCTGTAATTATGTTTCAATGTGGGGGAGGGGGGGGGGGGGATCCAATTAAAACATTCAGGGAACTTTTTCATGCTTGAGTTCCTAAGAGCTGAACCGATGTCAGCAGATGTGTGGGAGATACGTGGACGGGATGTCCACACCGTCACAGAAGCTAGTCTGTTCCCTAACAGTAACTTGTTTTGACGCACAGAATAAAGAAAGAAAAGACAACAATCATTATCGCATATTGGATACTGCATGCATGCGTTAATACAGACTGATAGATTAGTGGAAACACTAGAGATAGCGGCGCTCACAGAAGCCACGGCTCATTAGTTCAGGCAAACTTGCTGCAATCCAAACAAACATCTCCTCTCCTTCATAAAACCTGCTTTTACTCTTCCAGCCGGGTGCTGAAATGCAACCGATGAATTTGAGCATTATAATAATCAAAACTTTATGCTTTAGTCACTAGATGGTGCTTTTCCCGCTGTGATGTTTCCTATGTTTCACAAAAGTTTAGCGGCAGAAGGCTTCTTAAACGCCTGGTTTTAACACCTTTCAGCACAACTTAAATGGCATCAGTTCACAATAAATGTCATATTTTATACCAAAAACAGGATATTATCAAACAGCTTTTATCTAAAAACAAAAAAAAGAAGAAGCTTTTTTTGCTTTTAAAATAGTTTATTAAGGCTTCTGTAGCTAGTTGATATCAGCATGTTTTATGGAGCTCATTTTGATGACATTTAACCAAATTAAATAGGATTCTGCAGCAAACTCAGGCTTATCTCTAGTGAATGGGCGACCCAACCAAAGAAAACATCGGTGTACGTTAAAGCGCCGGCTTCCCTGTCAAATAACCCAAGTTATGCACGTTTTCTTTCTGGGGATAAAAAAAAAAAAGTAGTCTAAAAAGTACAGAAGCACGTCAAGCAGGGAGATAATAAACAAGGTTTTGGGTGCAGAAGCACAAGATCAGCTGTTCAAGCCGCTGAGGCGTAAAGGAGCTCGTTGGACAAAATGTTATACCTTTTATGCCGTGTACCGAAACAGTGGGGTGGGGGGTGTAAGAAGCTGATATGAGCTGATTAATGAGTTGTGGGTCCTCTGTTTGGGTTCATTCTGCAGGATTTAGCGTGAAAACTAGGGCTGGGCGATATGGATTAAAAAAATAAATTTCTGATTTTATCATACCAATTCCGATTAATCGATTTTTTCCTCCTTTTTCTTTCATAAAAAGAAATTAAAGAAATTATTTTAAAACCTTGCTTTTTATGTCAAGCATTTTGTCAGGGAGTTGATCTGAATTCAAAGTGCAACTAAAAACAAGCTGTGAAACATGCTTGTAAAAACAAGATGGCAGCCGTGCCATTATAAACAATGAAAATATAACAAAACATTTGCTGCTAGTGGTATTACACATTGAGCTAAGAACAGGCTTCACTGCACTTGTGAACTTCAAACTAAATAAAAAAAAAGTAAATAAGTAAATGAAGTACCTCGTATTATGGTAAAAAAAAAAGTTTCTACTTAACAATATATTTGCCTAAACATATATTCAGCATCACATGCTGTTCTCTTCATGGAAACCCAATGAGTGTATTGGCAAAATAAAATCCAGATTTTCCAAAATTGAAATCTTAAAGAATTGTAATTTCAAATTAATCGATTAAATTGATTTATCGCCCAGCTCTAGTGAAAACTGATGCCTGGAGGTCCTTTTGCAATTAGAAGTATTTCCAAAACAGCTAAATTTGTCTCCGCTGTAGGCCACAACTTTTGTAAAGCCAGCTGAGCAGCAGTGCACAGCAACAGGAGGGGCGTCTGCTTATGCTCCATGCAAGCAGAGAAAACTCAGATTACTGCATAAATTCAGCGTTTATCTCGGTACCGTGAACTAAAACCCCCTGGGGGTACGGAGGGAGATGTCCGTCCTTTGGCTCATATTTAAGGCACAGATGTGAAAGCAGCTGAAACGCAGACAGTTTGTAGTTCCAATTTAAAAGGCTTTTACCTAAACGGCCCTGGTTTAGGGGCGAGCAAAAACCAGAGTCCTCACCGAGCACTTGCCCAACGATCATCCTCCCGTCCTCGCCCGTGACGGCGGCCCGGGCGTTCCTCTCGTTGGCGTACTGCACGAAGGCGTAGCCCTTGTGGACGGAGCAGCCCACGATCTTGCCGTACTTGGAGAAGATGGCCTCGACGTCCGCCTTGGTGACCAGCAGGGTGTTGAGGTTGCCGATGAAGACCCGGGAGTTGAGGGAGCGCGGGTCGGTCTTGTTGGTGACGTTGCTGCTGGCCATGAGGCTGGAAGTGGAGGATGAACGTCTGACAGAGAGAAAGAGAGAGAGAGAGAGAGAGACAGAACCGACACACAGGTTTGAGATTAGTTTTCCATGAAGGATGGAAGACGCTTCGACGCTCTGAAGGCCCGACCGGCTTGACTTCATAGTTTCCTGTGGAGTTGAGATGAGGATAAAACCTACAGATAAAAAAAAAACAAAGGAGCAAGTTGTACGCAGACTGAAGCTGCAACAGTCTGATGGTTTTCACTTAATTGGCTTTTCACTATTAGCTAAACACATCCAGACTAAGAACTCCCACCATTTTTGGTCTAAAACACATCAATCAGTAGATGAACTTTTGAGTTTAACAATGAAATCTTATAAAAAAGGCTTTAATGCCTAAATGGGGATCATCTTTTTTTTTTCCTCCTACATCTTTCGCTACTTTTATCCAAGAACCTGCAGAATATTTTTATAAAAAATTTTTTTGGTGCCTCACGGTGCATCAAATGTTTGCAGGAACTCCCCCTTCGTGGGTCAGAGGCTCAAAGAAAAGCAGAAATCTGTAAAAAACGGTGCGTCTTTGGCCCCAAACCCGTTCTGCTCAGCTGCCCTAAAACTTTTTAGAGGAACAAACCGTTTTCCTCTCGTACAAACAAGCAATCGTCTTTGTTTGTTTATCATTTTCATACGGAAAGTAACTCAGAAACACGCACTGATAGATTTAAATTTAAAATTCAAACCATGCTGAAGGTGTGTGACGAATTCAATGAGCAGAAAGAAAACATGCAAAAGAGGCAAAGAGGGGACAGTGACCTTTTTTTTTTTTTTTTTTTTTTTTTGCTTAATGCAAATACTAGAAATAAGCACCCACCACAGAACGTGTCAGAATTTAACAAAAACTTCCTCCAGACACTCAGTCACTCACACAAAAGCAATTCAAAGTGCTTCATGCCCTCAAGCAAACCCAACAGACGCCACAGAGCACTTCCTCCCTTGAAGACACACACATAAAAAAAAAGAAGCTTTTAGAGTAAATAAACGCGCCATTTCCCTGAAACAGGGAAATGCAGATAAGGAACTTGTGTAACCTCAAACACTACAGACACGCGTGAAATGTAGTTCTGTTTTAATTTCACTGTCCCAGGAGATAATATTAACGGGTAGAGTATTGATGAGGGGGCAACTGAGCCGCCTGGTAACGCCACGCTCTCCACATCCTCACTAATATGATCCTTCACATGCAGAGAGATAATTCAGAAACCATTAGATCAGATTCCTGCTAACGTAAAAAAAAAAAAAAAAAGGGGGGGGGGTGTAACCTTTGGTGCATCTCCAGATGTGAACATGAAAACATCAGCGATATCGAAAGTAGGGCTGCACAATTAATCGCATTTTCAATATAATAATCACAATAAAAAAAAAAAAATGCAATTTCCAAATCTCAGAGGTCAGCCATTTTTGGCTGTGTAACAATTAATGAGTCAGACGCGTCCTTTAGTGTCTAATTCTAATTAAGTAATATGTTTAAAGTGGGTTTGCCTCCACATGGAAGGGAAGACAGTTGCAGCAGTGAGATAATCTAATTTTATTACTTGTTTTAGAGTTTATATAATCATACATACCATTAAGTTCAGGTCAATCAGTTTAATACATAGACTTGTTTGTTGGTTACACTTTATGTTCAACAAGGATTGATGTCCAAATCAACTAAAAGCTGTTCTCTTCATAATATTCTGATTAATAAAAACATTAAAAGTTCTTGATTTAAAAAGTCCTTGTTTACAAACATCTTTATCTAGAGGCCATTTTTGTTGCTTGTGGTTAATGCGGAGAAAAGTCTAAATAGCAATTTTGGTTGAAATATATAGTTATATCAATAATATCATCTTTATTGTCATTGAAACATACATCGAAACATATATTACAATGAAATGTGTTCTCTAACCACTAGGCCACCACTCCCCATACACCGAGACGCAGCTCGGTAGGCAATTTGGGGTTAAGTGCCTTGCCCAGGGACACATCGACATGTGGCAAGGGGAATCGAACCCACAACCTTCTGATTGCCAAACGACTACTCAACCAATCAAGCCACAGTCGCCCTATCGTAAGCAGAACGCAATAATTTCTGCTCCGAGTTTAGATGCTGTGGCTCTTTTAGAAACTAATCCAAACGGTGAGGAAACAGTGATTTGTTGTTTTGTATGTTTAAAAAGACACTGGAAAAACTGGAAAAGTCGCAAAAATCGACAGTAACTCTGCACCGTCCCCTCCGGCTGACGGGGAAGGCAGGCGGCAGAGGAGAGGGGGGGGATGTGTGTGTGTTATTCAACATTTCATCACTCACTCCATATCGTCTGTGTGCGGGGCGCTCGTCTGCCTGATGTGTGACACTGTGGGCTGGGCTCAGTTTGGGCTGGTGTCTCGACCTTCACCTTCGCCCCCCTGGCGATTTTTTACTGAGGCGACAGAAAACACATCCTCAGTCAAGCTGGGCAGGGTTATTGTTCAGCAAACCTTACCTGGGCCGGATGGAATGTGTGCAGGAACAACGCTCCGGAACATAAACAACAACAACAAAATAATAATTAAATAAACTGTAGGAGCCACAGCGTGCCACCTTAAGACTACAGCTGGGCATTACCATGAGAAACTCAAAAGGCTAAGACATCAAAACAAACACATTGTGCAACATCCACCACCGTAAACCTAATCTGACCCAGGTGTGTTTTGACTGTTTGGAGCCGAATTCAATCCTGAATGCATAAAACGTTCAAACGCCCTTCCATGTACAAACACGTCCTGAAGGAATAAAAGCAGCACTGATGTCAAACCAACTCTTTATGCAAGCTTTTTTTTTTTAATATACACATTCAAACAATCTGAAAACCACTCAAGAGTAAAGCTCCACGAATAAGATTATAAACGCCATGTTTCGTAGGGGGGAAAATATCAAGGACGGGCGACCGTGGTGCTCATCGGTCAGTGTCTTGCTCCAGCACAATAATAATATTGAAAGTTTAATATTATTAGGCATCTAAAAAAAAAAAAATGCAAAGACTCAGGCTAAAAGTGATTAGAATTGCTCACTAAAGCGCTGTATCCTGTAACCTGTGAGCACAAATCCTCTGTTAGAGGGAAAAAGAGGGATTCACTGTTACCTAGTATGAGAAAAGCAACACTAACACAACCCAGTGCCCTGTTAGTGGAGGTGTATAAATACAGACTCTATCCCTTTTATTATAACTGAGGTCAATAATTCCCCTGGCCATCCTCCCTCCATTTATGAATGGACTATTTAGTGTTATGTTATGTATTTATACTGAATAATCATGAACATGAGGGCCTTTAATTGAGCCATAAAATGGGTGTAGGGATGTACTTGAATGTAGAGAAGCACATAACAGCCAAAGGAAGACACTTTTCATACATCACGTTTAATTAAATGTGTATTTATCATGTTATGTGATAAAAACTTGCAATCCAAAGCCTTTAAAAACCATCATGCGAGGGAAAAACTGGGGAAAACTCCGTTAAAAAAAAAAAAAAAAACATGAAAAAAAAGTGTAAAAAAAAACAAAAAGTCCGAAGACAACGCTTCACAAAAACAAAGTTACTAATAAAAATTATCCAATCAACCAACAACACACCCGCCAGGACACCAGCAGCGCCCTCTTCTGGGCTCAAGTGTGAATCACAGGGCCTGCGCTAGCCTCGGTAGTGCTCCATGCCGGCTAGCACTGCTAGTCTTAGCTAACCACCAACTAAAAAAAAAAAAAAAAAAAGAAAAAAGAAAAAAAAGCACGAAAAATATAAATCTGACCAGTTCTTGTGCGAAAATCAAAACCTGAAAAATTATGTTAAGCTTGCAGTTGTTAAACTATAAAGGGATCGTGGATTAAAATGATGCTGTCTCTGACGCCGTTAGCTGAAAAGCGAGCCAAAAACAAATTAGTCCCGTCAAAGAAAAACATCCTCTTTAAACGCTACAAAAATTACAGCTAGGCAAACTTGCAAAAATAGTTCAAAGTGTATCTAAGATGCTCCCAACATATTGTGGCTCTAAAAAAAAAAACACAGTTTGTTTTGTTTTTGGCTTTGAAGGGGACGAGCACTTCCACGTTAGCTAAGCCAGCTAGCCCCGCTAGCTAGCACATTCTGTCCTGTCCACTCGCAAAATGGAAAATCACTGTGGAAAAATCCAAAAAGAAAAGAAAAAAAGGAGGAAAAAATGGAAAAATATGTCTGGGGACAAAATACTCACCACGACCTTTACGAGCAAAATGTCTTGTTTTTTCGTAAAATCTGTCAAATTGCAATTTAGGTCGTCGTTTTTGGTGCACAAGCGAGTCGCCCCCTTTGAACAGCGAGCTAACGCAACAGGCGATGGCGCAGTGGTGAGTGGAGGCGTTGGTTTTGGTTCACAGCGCAGACTGGAGGGGCGGTGACTGTGAGAAAAGTACGACATAAAGAATGTCGCTATATCCGGCGTGGCCAGGTGCCTAAAACATGTTGAGGTGTGTTCAATGGGCAAGTGTATGTATGTATGTATATATATATATATATATATATATATATATATATATATATATATATATATATATATATATATATATATATACAGGATAAAAATATTACAAATAGAAAAGGATATAATCTAAACTGATATAATAAAAATAATGTCCCATATTAGTTTTTGTTAACAATCCAATGAAGCTTTAGTTGGATCTGCTCTAGTTTTCCAGTTTTGACTCATTGTATTTTTCAATTGTGTTTTATTACTCATTTAAAAATGCGGCTAAATGAAAGATTGGGATTGAATAGATTAAATTCTGACATTTATATATATATATATATATATATATATATATATATATATATATATATATATATATATATATATATATATATATATATACTCTTCTATTTAGAAAAAATCTCATTAATTATAAGGTTGAATAAAATTGGACTAATTGAGCTCCTTTGAGATATTCCATTCTCCACATTAAATACTCTTAAACAGTCCTCGCCAATCTAACAGAAAACTTGCTATCCTGTTATACATCCTGCGAACTAGTCACATCTGACTTAATTTTATGAGCAGTCCATCTCTCCATAGATAGTCATGTGATTTTTTTATGTTAAAATATACTATTATTTATTTAATTTAGAATTTTTTTTTCTATATCATTACTGACTCTAGCTAATGAGTCCATTGTTGATCACCCTGTATTAAAAAAAACATTGATAGTCATTAATTAGTTCTCTATGTTCAAGAACATATCCAAATCTGTTAGCTATTATTTTCTCCATCCATTTGCTTAGGTGAGATATTAAGGTCAGTAGGATCCTTCCCTGGTTTATTTAATGGGAGTGTTATTGCTCTTTTCCAGCTAATTGGTGTTGAACCTTCTTTCCACATTTTATTGAAAAGCTTTAATACTACATCCAGTGATGTGATGGAGTTGACAAAACACAACATAACATAATTGATCATCCCCTGGAGCTGAGTATCTCATTCATTTTAATGCTGTGTTATGCTCTTTCATAGTTATACCTACTGTATATCTATTACTGACATAAAGCTTTGCTGTTTTATCCCTGTACTTCGTTGTCCTCCCTAATTGCCCTTACTCAGTTTACCTGAGCTCAATGGCTCCACATGCTGTCCCTTTTGTTTTCCACCTCTATTCATGCTGCCCTGTTCTGGTCTCCTCCTCGCCGTGTTCCTGATTTCTTGTTTTTGTCAATCAACCTGTAAGTTTATATTTTGTTTTTCTTTATTAAACCAGCTTTCATGCTACCAAGCTGCCTCCGAGTATCTGTCTACAAACTGGTCCAGCCACTAAAACACAAAACCTGACAAAGAGAGCTGTTTCAGTTAGATGGTTTAAGGGGGTGCGTAAACTTCTAACAGGCAGTTATAAGAAAAACATTCATTTAATTCTTTTCAAGTATACATTTATTGAGTTTACCTTAGAAGCCCCTCAAATAATATACCTATTGTGACCTCTTACATCAATAAGATTAAAGATATCTTGATCGTTGGTCATGCTAAGCCGGAGGTGAATTAATTATCTGTATCATTATAAATAAAAAATTGCACCTATATAAAATGTTCCTTCATTTTGAAGTAAAGGGGATAATCTAGGAATACTTTAAAAGTTTAACTAAATTAGAGACCACATTACTGTGAAAACATGCATCATGATAATTATAAATTGTAGAAATTATTGTAATTAAACTGAGTCCCATAAACGTATGTAATATCTTAAAATTGTTCATTTTTATGATATCAAAACAATAAAGTAATTTAATGTATTGGACAGGAATCTAGAATGCTTATGATGTGCTACCAGGGGGAGCCAGAAGAGGGCAGTGTCGTCTCAAAAACAAATCCCAGGATTTGCTTGAAACAGGAAAAGTTTACGTTTGGTTGGTCCTCTATGTTAATTTGCTTTGAATGTTTCTAAACAGTTGTGAGAGCAGGAAGCTAATTAACACATTGAAATAGTCCTAAAATATTTTTGTGTGTAGCATTTTAAATAAAGAAGGATGCCTCCGTTGGTGTTTCTGAACGGTAATAACTGAAGAAACATGGATGTTGAATCAGAATTATAAATAAAGTTATGGTGAAAGATTTATGAAAAAAAGGGGAGACGTTAAAAAGAGTCGTACAAATATCCAGAGGACATTTAAAATTGGACTTGAACGCTCTTTGGGAAATTCAATTTAGTCCATAAAGTAATAAAACAACATTTTTTTTTTCTTATTTATTGTTGTTTGGTTTTCTCCTTGATAAGTTTGGATAATATTAATCAAAGTTCTGAGAAGATGTACAGTATTCAATAGACTGATCATGTTATGATCATTTAATGGAAAGACATTTTATTTTGGACATTTTGGACACGGGGAAATAAACTGCCTGTATATACACTCAACAGCCGCTTTATTAGGTACATTGGATCGCTTGGAAACACAAACAGCGAATCAGCCAATCACATGGCATTAACTCACTATATTTATCTGGACAAAAATTATATTTTTAAGTTGAAACTGAGCATCAGAATGGGACTGAAATTTGATTTAAGTGACTTTGAATGTAGCATGGTTGTTGCTTCCAAACAGGCTTGTCTGAGTTTTTCACTGATTATCTGCTGGTTTTTCACAAACAACAACAACATCTCAGCTTTATAGAAAATGGTCAGAAAAAGAGGGAGAGAAAAAGATCCAGTCATTAACAATTGTGTGTTTGAAGATGCCTCGTTGATGACAGATGTCTGAAGAGAATGGGCAGACTGGTTGAAATTGATAGAAAGGAAACATCCTGCAAGACACTGTATGTGGAAAACCATCTATGAACGCACAAGAAATCAGAGCTTGAATCAGACTGGCTACAGCAGCAAAGGGTTCCTATCCTGTCATCTTTGAACGGGAGGTTTAGGCTACAAAGCACACTGGCTCACCAAAAATAGACAATATCAAATTACAAAAGGTTGCTTCATCCCGCTAGTATTAATTTCTGCTGCAACATTCAGATGAAAACACGTCTTTCCCTGTATCTACAGTTCAGGCTTGTGGTGGTGGTCTAGAGGTGTCAAGGGTGGTATTGTCTTGGCTCACTTTGGGCCCTTTTGTACCAACTGAGTATTAAACTGAGTATTATTTAAACAACACAGCCCACCCAAGGACTGATCACAGTGTACCTAACTTGTGATGGCCACTTTCAGCTGGTTTTTGTCAAATCCAGCTCATATCAAACAGTTTCTTCATCATGATACCCAGTTCCAGTGGTTTCCCCAATCACCAATTCTCTATCCGATAAAGCTCCTTTGGTACGTTCAGGAATGGGAGTTTAATATCAGGGATGTTCAGCCAAAAGCTCTACCACAACTGAACCAAATCTCTGCTAAATGTTTCCTGAACCCTGTGTGAATGTACACCTAAAACATTAAAGGCAGTTTTAAAGACAAAATGGAGTCCAATCTGGTGCTAGAAATTTGTACCTAATAAAGTGCCAGTGAGTGTTGATTTCTCCAATATATGTTATATTATTAAAAAAATATTCAGTGAATATTACTCTTATATTGCTGTTGTTGTTCTTGTTGTGCAGCACGTTGGGTTAGTTGTATAAAGTTAAAACCTTCAGGTGACCCATGCAGGTGGACAGTAGTAAACAGTTGTGTTCACATCCTTTGTGGCTCCTTATTCTTGCCCAACCGCACTAGACGTCATCGTTTATTGCCACATTTCTCCGTGTTAAGACCAAATCTCTTTAGCAACCTGAACAGATTAAAGTCAATCACATTTATTTCAATGACATAATTTAAATTGCCAATTTTTTTAGGTTGATCTTTCATTTCCTGGCTTTTATGCAACACTTAAAACGCTCCAATAAATGCATAAAGAAGAAGAAGAAAAAAACATTTTAACCTATTGCAACATCCAGAAATCCTTTCCAGTTTGACTTTTGGACCATTAAAGATGAAAATAAGCTGCAACTCACAGGAGGTGTGTCCTTTTTGGATTAAATATTCGTGTGACCCCTTGCTTAAATTTTCACTTTGCCACATTAGGGAGAAAAGGCAGCAAACAAAACAGACTGATACCAGCTGTTTTCTGCATTCAGTTAGCAAAGAAACCCCTATGTCCCAATTTTCCCGGAGAATATGTTCTTTTGTGAATTGTTTTTGCCCATCTGGTTTTGTTTGGAGCAGCAGCGTCCCAAAGGACTTGTTTACAGCTCCGAGCATCATCTCGAGACCCAGAAATGTAACTCTGACTCGCAGGTTTTGCCGTGCAGTCATGTACCCAGATGAAATGTTTTTGTGTCGTTTGCCTCCTTTGTGTATTCCTTTCAACGGGAGGACGCGCAGGATGTTTGACAGGTCCCCGTTGCACGCTGCGTCCAACCTTTGATTGTGATCGTTTCAAACGCTGGAGCAATGAAAGCCTTGTACCATCTGAATGCCAGGACTGGCAGTAATGGGAGGGTAAAGTGTGTCATTAAGTTTAAGCCCCCCTGCGAATTATACAGAGCTGATGATGAGAGAGATCTACCACTGGAAATTGTGCAGACCAGAAACCAGAACGTGGTCAGCGTGAGGTCAGTGCCGAAGACCTCAAACCTACTGAGATAAAATTGCAGGGAAACCACTGGAAATAAAAATACCATAAAGTGAGGAGGAGCCATGTGAACTCATAATCCATGTGAAATGTCAGTGATAATATAGGAATACCAGTAAACGGCATAAGAAAAAACAGTGATAAAACATCATGCAGGATGTTTGTGTTGTGTGTGTACTTATAAATCGCCTAACAGTCACATAGACTGAATGAGCTCTTAATTTATGGGGTACAACTTGTTGGTATTGGGCTGAATCCGCGTTGGCCCTCAGAACTGCCTTAGATATTTGGGACGTAGATTGAACAAGTGGTAAGAAATATTTTTCAGAGAATTTGGTCGATATTGACATGATTCGCATCACATAGTTGCGTCAGATCCATGATGTAAGTCTCCTGTTCTACCCCATCACAAAGGCGCTTGAGATTTGGTCAATGCAGAGACTTTTGGAAAACAGTAAAGTCATTTTTTTGATGACTTAACATTGTTTGATGTTATGTGATTTGGTGCATGATCCTGCCCAAATTGAAGATGGGTATGGGGATAACAGGATGGGCACGGTCAGCAGCAATGCTCAGGTTAGGGTTGTGGTGTTTGAAGGATGTTCAGAAGAGTTTCAAAGTGTGGCAAGAAAGTTTCCACTGCACCATTATACCACAACCGCCATCAGCAGTCTAAACTGTCAAAGCAGGGATGGATGGATCTATATGCTTTGTTGTTTAAAATGCGATTTCTGGCCCTACACCGAAGCACTTTGTAGAAATTAAGACTTATTGGACCAGGTAATGTTTTTGTAATATGTTATTGTCAAACCTGGGGGGCTTTCTCTTCATCCGGTGTGGTTTTCTGCTGATCGCTGTTACTTGTCCCGTTCACGTCCATTACTGCTTTAAGTTTTAGCCCAGTAATGGATCACAAATCCAGAACGCTTACGCTATCCAGCAGGCCCAGTGCTTTATCACCCACACTGCAGGTTGTTAGCTGCCAGCTCCTTAGTAGGTTTGGATTATGGGACAATGCTATGGAACCAGCTGGAAACAAAAACAAAAGACTCTTTATTGCATGAGTACTCACAGCAATAAATAACTCATCCTGTTAGTTCAGGGAGAAATATAGCCCTAGCAAAAATGGAAATTAGCAGAACATCGGCATTATTTCAAAAATATTAGTTCAATTGGAAAGTAGCAGAAATGTACGTAACCAGAAGTAAAATACAGAAATTATTTCAGACCAAAGTAGCCTAATCCAAGCTCCTCTAACATACTCACCTATGGCAGATTCAATACTGGAAAATGCTGCCATTTTATTATTTTTCCCAATCTTGGACATGACATATTCTGGAAGAACAGAGAAATTAGTTCTATCTCCCAACTTGACTTTTAAAAGCTGTTAAAATTATAATTAGGTCAATCATAGTCCAGTTTATGAAAAGTATGGATGTATTTGGACCTAAACAATGCTCAGATTCCTGTAAATGAATGCGCAGCTAAAGCCAGAAGCTAGCCACGTAGCTAGCCGCGTAGTTAACCGAGGAGCTAACAGCAGCTAGCTTAATCTAAAACAGTCCCATTTCTTCTTTGCAACCAGCTCAAATCCAATTATAATGAGCATTTCAGTTTGAAAACAGTAACCACTTAAGATAAAGCAAATCTGCTCCCAACTATTGATTTAAATCCTCATTATCCTATGCTAACTGTTACAAGCTACTTTAGCAAGTCTGAGGCTAAATATGTATCCCTGAATATCCTGAAGTTATATATATATTTTTTAGTTTGGTAGTGTTATAGAGTAGTTACAGCAGCTGGTACAGGTTAAACTATATAAACACCAAAAGCATTTCTTTATGAACTACAAAGGAGCAAAGCCAAGTTCCAGGGTTTTTGCAGATGTCTACCCCCTCTGGCGACAAGTTGAAATGACACCTGTGTTGTGAACAAGCAAGGGAGAAGAGGAAAAGCATCTGCCGCTGTGACTACATTCATCTTTTGTTTGGAGGGGTAATTTCCTCCCAGGTAAGAAAGGTATGAATTTTGAAGTTAGCCCGTGTTCTCTTGCTAATGTGCCAATTGTGGCAGAGACTGAACAAAGTAACCAGAGAGTGAGCTGCCAGTCACAGCCAGGTTGTTCCGAATGCCTGGAACAACCTGGGAGATGTTCCAGGCATCTCCCACCAGAAGGAGACCCAGGACACTCTTGAAAAGGTGCAAGATGACAAGTACATTTTTAACACGTATCATTTTATACAGTAGCTCTTTATCATCATTTTACCATCAGCACTTTTTGATTAAAATTCAATTATAGACTACTTTTCTGCCATTGAAGGGAGGCAGTTTGTTGAAGTGCTTGATTCCCGGAGATTTTACACATTTTTCAAAATAAAAAAGGATGAGCTATAAATTCTGGCAATAGATCATAGATTCATACCCACAGTTTTCCTAAATGGATTTGAGACTGTAATTCATTCATGTATTGTATACTACACTTTGGAAACAGAGTGTTAAATCTGTTAACCGTTACCACTGGATATCTATGGGAATTGAAAATAAAGCATAAAAGAAACATTCACATTTTCAAACTTTGTTATATGCTTCATTATGTCCTATTCTGAATACGACCACCTGACATCTCAGTTTCTAAATATGTTGGTTAAGTCATGTCTCTTTTTTAATATCTTTTTTTCCTTCCATCCATCCATCCATCCATCCATCCATCCATCCATCCATCCATCCATCCATCCATCCATCCGTCCATCCATTCACTCAGTCTGTCCATATTTTTTTCTGTGTATGATTCATATTTAAAGCCAGACTTCAAATATGCACAGAAGACCATAGGAATCTAAATTGGGTAAAACAGGGAATTATGAAATCTAAAATATGAAGAAACCCTGAAACAGATTGTACAGTTGTAGAACTTGATGAGAAAACTAATATGGCTTTTTAAACTGAAGTGAAAGACTGCAGATCTGTTTGAACTGAACAGTTTGAACTGAAACTGAGCAGGTGAAATGTTATTAATTTTTGTCCAGCGTCCTAAACTGAGAAAACGTATTGAAACATGTGTCCACATCTAAAAAAACAGTATCATCAAAACAATAGCTTTTTATTTCTGCTGATTATGGTTTACAGCTGATTAAATCCCAAAATGTAGCTACTCTGAAAATTACGCAAAACATGGTATGAAACTGTTGGTACGGTTTTTATATTTCCACGAGCTTTAGTTTAATTTGGACAGCTGACACTTGGTAAGCTCTATATTTAACTGTTGGACAACTTGAATTGTTTAAACCAGGGGTCACCAACATGGTGCCTGTGAGCACCAGGTAGCCCCCAAGGACCATATGTGACGCCCTCAAGCCTGTTCAAAAAAATGACACAACCCTCAAGTGAGCTGCATCTAAAATGTTATTTTATTCAGTTGCTCTTCGTTTTTAGTCATACTTGTATTTACATAGAATCCATCCATCCATCGATTTTCCAACACGCTTATCCCTATTGGGGTCGCAAGGGGTGCTGGTGCCCATCTCCAGAGGAGATATGGGCGACTGTGGCTTGATGGGTTAGTTGTGGGTTTGATTCAAGCTTCCCCTTGTTACATGTCGATGTGCCCCTGGGCAAGGCACTTAATCCCAAATTGCCTACCGAGCTGCGTATCAGTGTGTGAATGTGTGCACATTATTGAGTGAATGTGACTCTAGTGTACAGAGCTTTGAGTGGTCAGCATGACTGGAAAAGCTTTATATAAGTTCAGTCCATTTACCATTTATCTCCAGCTGTCAATGGGCGAGAGGCGGGGTACACCCTGGACAGGTCGCCAGTCTATCGCAGTTACATAGATTTAAAATGATAAATTCATTAAAAACATGCTTACATTACATATATATATATATATTACATAAAGTTATGGTGAGCTCTGACTCTTCTAGTTCAAATGTCATTGTAGGTAGCCCTGACACTGCAAAGTAGCTCTCAACTTATAAAAGGTTGGTGTCCCCTGGTTTAAACTAATACCTGAAATAAGCACATATATGGGGGTTGAATCCATTAGTCAATCTAATAAATAATATTAAATTGAAATATCAAATAGTTTTAACCTAAAAATGAAACAATAGGCTCTTTAATGGATGACAACGTAGGGCTAGTGTAATACCTTCGCGCAGCTGGTCCACTCTAATGATGCGGTGTTATTACTAGAAACACATCAGGGTGGGGTTGAGCGCTTGTGGGGGTTTAGGGGGCTCGTGCGCGTGTGTGTGCGCGCGCGCTGTGAGGCAGATGCAGCACGCGGGCTGAGCTGAGCGCGCGGCAGACAGTGACAGTGGGAACTACAGTCCGCGTGCAGCCACCGCGAGGACGAGACGTTACAGTGACGCTGAACGCCAGGACGTGTTACGGTAAGAGGAGCTCTGCTAATGTGCTTTAGTGCTGCTTCTGCGTTATAACGCAGCGCTTGGACTTTACCAAGGAGTGTTTTGCGCTTTTGTTACCTTGCGTTACGTTTTAAGAATCCTGTTTTATGGTGATAAAGTGACTCGGGTGCGACAGCTGCTATAATAGGATACATCTGTTTCTATAAATAGACTCCAGGTGAGAAACGAAGCAACGCGCAGTCCAGAAAACTGTCTGTTTCAGGATTAATGAGGGAAAACAAATCTGTGGTGAGGAAAAAAAGGAGTTTTCAGGTCTGACTTTACTCCCATATGATGACTTACACAAGAACTCGCCTTGATTGTGCAAGAAAGTTTTGTGAAATTAATGGAGTGGATGCTATAGGCTACACTGGGGTGAGATCATCCCCAAATGGTTTGGTCTGATATATTTTTTCCCTCTCTTCTTATTATTACTTTGGGGGCTCTTCCTTTCCACTCCTCTGCAGTTCACCGATTTATGTAATGTTGCTGGAATGAAAAGTGCTGCGCAGGGGGTGGAAATCTGGCTTACTGAAAGTCCAACAGATGAGGAGGATTGTTTTAATCATTAGTCTCATGATATCACTGGCATGCTTTTGCAGAGGGATTGTGGTTTATGATTGCGATGCTGTGCCACAGAGGTGTGTGTGGAGCCAGAGGTAAATCACATTTGATTTTTATTATCCGCTTTCATATTGTCTTAAATGTGTGGCTGTAAAAAAAAAAAAAAAAAGAGCTGTAAAACCAAATTTACAGTGTTTTTAAAAGCCCGTGCCTAATATGCCTTTGAGGGTCTGATTGGGTTGTTGATCAATACCAGTGACTGGTCAATTATTTCTCCAGATGCTCAAACTGTTTGGTCAAGTGCTCAGCTGGAGCGGGAAACAGCAGCAAGCCAAGATTCGTGTCGACCTGAAATATTTGTTTGGATTGGCAGATCTTCTGTATGTTCGCTTCAGCTGCATGCCAGGAAAAGAGAATAACAAAAGCATTTCAGACGAAGTGGATTGTTTTTCTAATCCCGGGCTTTTTATATAAATGTAAGCAACAAAACTGCGTGTTGGGGGGTTGCAACATGGCTGGACCAACCTGAGTGGTGCACAGATAAAAGCCATGTGACTAGAAAGTGTAGACCCTCTGGCACTGCTATTGTAGACCCTAATTTTGACGTGTTCTGGCAAGATGTGTGTATTGTGTGGATGTGCTTACAGTTTTGTAATAGTTTCCTTTGATTTCATCACTTAGAAAAGTGGAAATGATAATTTAATAACCTGCGATCTAAAGCAGTTTCCTAATAATGAGTGATGAAGAAACGTCTTCGCCTTGGCCAAAATGTCTATAGATGCAGCAAAGTTCTAGCTTTTGTAAATACTAATGGGAGCAGTCGTATTTACTCACTTAAATGCAATTTTCACAAAGTGAAGAATTTTTTGTCGTTTCATTGTTGGCTGTTTTTGAGCATGTAAACATTGTTAAATGTAAATAACAAATTAGAAGTTATGACGTCATTACAGCCCTTTAGTAATATTTAAGCTTACAGATCAATAGTAACACAAGCATAAGTTGACACAAACAACACACATATAACAATAACATAATACCATACTTACGGTTGTAATAATGGTATCTGTACGACTGATGTTATTTAGATTTTTCTAAATAGATTTAAGCATAATTAATAAAAAAAAATTACCAGCAGCCATCAAGGAATCATTAGTATTTTGCAAAATATCTTACGTGGCTTTGACCGCATTATGTCTGCAGTGCTCAGCAACAGGTGGGGGAGGGGTGCTGCATTACTCCATGCTCCATATAGCCAGAGAAAATGCCAATCACTTGTTTTGGCACCGCAACAAAAGGACTTTAACCAAACAAACTGAAAACTGAAAGCTTCAGTAGTTTTTAAACCACAGCTTTATATAAACTTGGTATATTTTGACACTGGTAACCAACTCATGGCTAGAATAGTGTATCCCGAATAAGGTTGTGTGATGTACAGTAGACGCAACGTTTTATAATAGTATTTTGTTGCTAATACTGTTTGAAAACATCCAGGTATCCCCTGGGGTCCGTTCTTCGTACGTCGCTAACTCAGTTAGCAGGATTTCATTGTTGACGATTTGGCATGATCTTGGATCGTTTGGTTCTTCGAAAGACTTCCTGCACTTGTTGTCATAGCAACAAGTGCGCCAGCTTGAGCCTGCTCCAGAGCAGGCTTATTTCATGTAAACAAGATTAGATCACGGCTGTATAAGCGGAGGAGATAGGGAAGTCTGCCGTAGCTATGTCCATTTTTACGACTGCAACCTGTTGCGGAAGGTGCAAGAATAATTTGCAGTTTTTTTCGAATTAATCGCGTATTGCGCAATAGACAGGATCCTTTAGAGCAGCGCGACAGTGTAGAGATTTTTCTTGGTGGCTGTTATAAACAGACAAACACATCATTTAACAGTGGCTTTTAAAGAGGAAGAAGTGGTGTTGGAGCCATAAATCTAAAATTTTAAGTTATTTGTATGGTGGTTTGCTTTTTATTTTTATCCTATTCAGTAAGAATATTTGTTCGGGCCATTTTATTGTGAAGTTTAGTTTACTTTGAAATGCTTGCTTCCTGTCGAGCCGTATATTGTATTAGAAAAAACTATGGATGGATTATCTAGACATGGAGCAATACAGTTTTACCGTGTAAACTGTGGATGACTTGGAAAAGGAAGATTTTCATTTTTTATGGATAAAGATTGTTTTTTTGTTTTTTTTTGTTAAAATTCTCAGTTTGCACGTGTCCTTTACTTCCCGTATCTAAGGAATGACACTGAAATTTGGATCTCTTGACATAACAAGTGCCTTTTTAAAATACAGTATAATAATTAAAGGCTATCATTTTGTAGAATATTCTTGTATTTCCCTTTTACTTGTCCCCATGTTCTAGTGGGTCCCGTGGAGGCTCTGACATAAAAGAACAAAGTAAATATGAGATTATGAAAATGCAAAAATTAATACTGTAGAAAGTGATAGAAACATCTACCATGGACAGTATTTACACATTAATTTGTCTGCTGCTTTTTGCCAGCCCTCTCTCCTGGCTTTAACAGATTTTTAGGTGTTTTAATTAATGACTCAAATTGGGCATAACCTTCCATTAAAAGCTTTTGTTCTGCTGGGAAAAAAACTGTGGGCGTTCTTTGGCCATGCTGAACAGCCAATAGCAGCGTTGCTGATCAATGTTTCTACTATCGATACATTTCCCCTTTTAAACAAACGCATGAACGCTCAGTTGTCTCAGATAACTCAATCCAGTGATACTAATCGTAAACAACAGGTGTGTTCGAAGAACCCAATTAGCCGGATCATGATTAGCCGGATGAAATCATCTTGGATGTCTCATTTGATCTTGGATGTTTTAAGCAACGTACGAAGAACGGACCCCTGGTAGAGCATAATCATCACGGTATATCATGCTATCATCATATTGCAAGGTCCTCAGGGCGGAGGCTCAAATGCGGGATCAAGGCGTACAAGCTAAACCACAAAACCTTAACATTTGATTATAATAAAAAATACAAAAGCGGTGAATTGGAGGCAGTTAGTTCACATCATGGAGAAAAACGCAGACGCAGAGCTGACGGATTCCTGTTGAAAGCCATGAAGCTTTTGGTCCCTTTTATAATAGAAATGTTACAAGAAAGGATCTCCCTCTGCCAAACCTGTTTATGTATTGGGTCTTCAGTACCAGTTAAAAATCTGCACCTTTTCTTCACCTCCTTTTAGACCTGACAAGACTATGAACTGGTAGGATCTGCAAAATGAACCAAATATAAATGTACAAGCTTGTAATGTTGCTGACTATCATTGCTGTTTGGTTCATTATATGTTCAAAGTTACATATTCGCTTCTGCTTTGCAATAAAAATGTATCATTTTGCATAACAACCATGAAAAAGGTTCAACATAACATAACTATTTTTTTTAAAAATGGATACTGCTAAACTCAACATTGATGCTATATGGCTGCTTGTGGTGCAATAATATCGTGTTTTATTTCTCCAATTTTGAATGTTTGCTATAGTTCACATAACAACTTAGGGCTGGACGATATAGAAAAAAAGCACATCGATAAAATAGAAATCATATTGATCGATATTGATAATTATCAACAAATCCAAAAGATATATTTTAAGTGCAGCCCTGGCCATTTTATGCTGTTGCTTAGCGACCTATTTTTAGATACAAAATACAAACTGATATCAAACTAAACCCTTTATTCAACCAACTTTTTACCAAAACTACAAGTTTTTAAAAATAAAAAAGTTTGCATGCCCTCTGAACTCTTTGAAGGGGGCGGAGCTTGGTGACGGAGCGTTCCTGGGTCTATGTCTGTGATTGGTTGAGAGGATGTAAAGATGTAATATTAACCTACATGATAGGCTAGAATGCATAAGGAAGGAAAACTGTTATTCTATTGAACTTTTTATTGATGCTCTGTTTTCTATCATTGGTATAATTCCATCGATCGATTTACATTATTGAATTATCGTCCAGCTCTATCACAGATTCAGTGTTATCTTGAGGTGAGGGCGTTCAGCAACCCTCAAAGGGTTTCTAATGTCATGCAACACACCTTCAGTAAGGCAAGTACTCTTACCATTTAATAAAATCTCACCTTGACTGCCTGAAATAGCTGGAAAAGAGCAACGAAACCCTTCGCATTAAAATCACAGAAAGTAGAAATCAACACATGATGTGAATCCATTGTGAAAATTTTATTTTTCATGTTTTTAATTCTGCAGATGTGATCCAGAAAGTTTTGAACATTTCTATCAAGGCAGCTGATAGAGAAATGCACGGCTCTACTCTTTTTAAATATAAATTATCATTTTGAACTTTTATTCAGTCTAACCAATACATAAATGAAAAAAAACCTCCCTATTGGCATTCTCTTTGGTGGATAGTAGGGTTAATTTACTGCAACATCTTTGTTACTAAGCTGCGTTTAATACATGTGTTTACATTACGTAGCACAGCATGACCTAATGCATTTAATTAAGGTTTCAAAGCCGCAGAGAAACAACTCGGATCATATGGTATTCATTACGGAAAAAAGAGAAAAGAAAATGATTTGCTGGCTCATGTAAATATTTGTGACCATGACAAAAAAACAAACAGCCCGGAGTCTGAATTTGTCACATTTTTTGTCTTCCTAGTTCGAATGGACGGTTTATGAAAGTTAGGCTGTTTTCCGCGCCACACCGATGAAATGGTTTGTCACGTTTTCCCTAGCTGCCCAGTTCGTACATATATTTCACGGACATTAACAGTGATTGGCCATAGGCAGAGCTCATTTTGGTTTGGTGCAGAAATATTATTCCTGGCTAGGGGTGCCTGCTCTTTTGCAACACCCAAGGGTGACACAGCTGGGTAACACAAACCGCTGCCAGTGTCAGAGGTAACTGTTTCAACATCGTTTCTGGGGTGCATTATAGCTGAAAGCCGGGGCTTTTATAAATTGTTTTTACTTGGTAAATCACTGAAAGTCCAAGAACTTTTGTTTTCTTTTACGCAATGGAGTAAATTAGTGGTATTGGATGAGTTTTGGGGTAATATATGCAGGGTTCTTCACCTCCACTTGATGTGCTTCGTACAGTTCTTACAACAGATGAATGAACAACTAATTTATTTAGGAAACTTATTTATGTGTATCTATCCCCCCATGGTTTAAATTTGAATCTAAAATCAGTAACGGGGTCCAACTTTTGTTGAAATGTTGCTCAAACCCTTTAATGAAATTTGGAGTGCAAAAGAGGGTTAAATAGGGGGTATAATGTTAAATCTGCTGTGGCTCTGAGAAGTGCAAATGGTCCTGCAGCACAGAGCCAAACATAAGACCATATAAATTGTTTGAAAAACATTTTTCACATACAGTATAATGTTATATACACCCCCAAACAGTTAAACTGAAAAGAAAACATATATTTAAGAAGAAAAATATTGTGAAAACAAAAACCACCTGATTGCACATGAGTAGTTTTGGCTGCTCCTTAATCAGGGGTCGCAACCAGGATTCAAACCCAGGTACCCAAAACAAAGATGCTGACTCAGACCGCTACGCCACACAGGGACTCAACCTGAATGCATGACAGAGACTAATTAGCAGAAAACCTTATTAAAGGCCTGCAAACCAAGGAGGAAAGATAAACAGAAAATCCCAAAACAGAAACGCATGAAATAATATGACAAGACCTAACTGTCAAAATGAGTATAAATAAACAGCAAAGAAATACTGAAAATACATCTGCAAACGAAAATCAAAACCCAAACAGCTGGAAATTGTGACGACGTCCAGTTTAAATATTTTAAAGCTTATTTTCCACAATTGTGCCACACAATAGGTTGTTAGGTTGGTGACACAGATATGATTTTCTTCTTACTTTCTGATGTCAAGAGGATAAATGACGGTGTGAATATATATATATATATATATATATATATATATATATATATATATATATATATATATATATATATATAGACAGATAGATAGATAGATAGATAGATAGATAGATAGATAGATAGATAGATAGATAGATAGATAGATAGATAGATAGATAGATAGATAGATAGATAGATAGATAGATAGATAGATAGATAGATAGATAGATATTACCAAAGATCTGGCAGCATTTATCAGGTCAGGATGACCTGAAAAAACTTCACTTTTCTCAGCTTACGCAAAAATAATAGAAAAGATGGAATACAATATCCTCCTATTATTTCTTCTATATGGAAGTTCTTAAGAGTTATAAGAGTTTAAATAGATAAAACTGTGAAATGCCTTGCATCACCTCCACTGTAGTAGTAGGCATTCACATCCAAAGCCTTGCTATTCTCAGTTTTAAATAATAGTGATCCTACAGTTGGTCTAAAACGTCTTTAACTCAACATTAAAGTAGCCAAGTTTTTACAACATAAAAATCTCCACCAAGGCGCCGTCCACACGAAGACGGGTTTGTATCAGACAAAATATTTAGGTGGATAGGGGGTCCTGTCCAGACAGAGCGACCACAAAACCTAAAAAACATGTGAAACCAACTCCCAGAGTGGGAAAGTTTGAAGTTGCCCCCCCCCCGCGGAGTCCTTATCTGGACACCCCCATCCCCATAACCGCCTACAAACTGCTGTGTTTGCACATGTGAGGTAAAGTAGACCTCACCTCTCCCTTAACACAAACAATGGCGGACTTCGGATGTGCGCTTGTGTTTCAGACAATATTCAGTTTATTACCGATTTTACACCAACACATCTTACTCCTCCACTGATGACCAGGTGGTCCACGCAAACACTACTTTTTTTACTCCTGCGTTCTGTCTTCACCATCCTCTTCCTCCTTCTTTACATCTGTGGCAGCGTTACTGCGCCACTCACTGGTGTGGCATAAGTATTACAACGCCTATAACAGCTCCTCCGGCTTCGAACGATTTCGCATTTAGGCTCCCATTTTCCTGTGCGGATAGAGTATCATGCTAGCATTGATTCTGTTTTGATAAGTCTCTCTCAGGGTCCCACATCTATGTTTGGCTGTATTTGCCCTCTCTACCTCGCAAAGGATCTCAAAATTGATCGTATTGTGAGGAGATCTCTTGCTCACGGCCAACCGTAGGTGATTTTTGTTAGATTTAGCTCTGAACTCTGGATTCACCATTCGTGGGCACGTTGGTGGTGCAGGGGTGTTTCACGAGACCCATTTAATTTCATTTCATTTCAAAGTTTATTTGGTAGGGACAGATGCACATCGACAGAGACAAATTGAACAAAACAGCACTCCCATGTTTTTAGAATCAGAATCAAGTTTAATTGCCATGTAGGTTTGCACATACAAGGAATTTGACTTGATGTTGATGGTGCAGACAAAAATAAGAATACAATAAAATAAAATAAAATTGAATAAAATGGATATATATACAGAAGCAATATACATTCAGTAAACTGTGCGTTAATGTAACGCAGAAGCTTGTAAGCCTGAACGGGGGAGATGTTTGTGTCATAGTGCAATAATTCGCAGCACTTGTCCCTAGATGGGCTTTTAAAGAGTACCTCTAAAAATTAAAGTGAGGGTAATTTAAAATATCACAACATAATATTGATAATATCTACAAACAAACAGTATGTATCATGTATCTCGGTCCTTGGTGCTACCGTCTCGGGTTCGAGTCCCAGCCTTTGGACTTTGACCGCACGTCTTCAACGTCTCTTAAGAACGTGAGATCATGTTTTTATAAATATTTGGATGTATGCTTGGACCAACAGAGATGCCGACGAATAAAACGTTTCTTCATCTGTAGCTTTCCAGCAGGTACCTGAAGGTTTTATATGAAAGCTGACTGGTATTTAAAAGCGGTCATGATTTAATCCACCTTGACAAAAACTCTGGTTCTATTCAATTCAGTTCAATTTTATTTATATAGCGCCAATTCATGAAACATGTCATCTCAAGGCGCTTTCCAAAGTCAAATTCAATCAGATTATACAGATTGGGTCAGATTATTCGGATTGGTAGAAAAGAAATTCCTATATAAGAAAACCCAGTAACTGGGGGTTAGAGAAGACAGAGCAGAGACCCAAAAAGAGACAAAAAGCACAGAAGCACACATTGATCCAGTAATCTGTTCTACATTAGATGGTAATGGTAATTCTATCTGAATAAACGTAAACCCCAGACCATCGTTCTGCCACCTCCATGCCCCACTGTGTGTTTTTGGGCTAAAAATATCTTTTGGAATTGTGACCCAGAAGTTCAAGCTTGGTTTCATCAGTGGTTATCGTCCTGTGAGATTTTTGCAAGGCGTGTCGTTCTTCTTCTTTAAAAAAAAAAAAAAAAAAAAAAGGCTCCTGGCCTTCAACTCTACTCCTTAATCTAGACATAGAGCACAAACAATGCAGCAGATTATTGTCTCTTGTTGAATACAACAGCACCAACCAGAAATACGTGCAGCTCTTTCAGTGTTAAAATAATTTTTTAACATTTCTGAAAGATTGGGTAAATTTCATAGTTGTGACAGCTATTATGTGACGTTAACGTGTCAAATATCCATATTTGCCATAAATATTGAGCCATCTTTCAAATTATTTTTGGATCTCTACCGTATAGGGTAAATATTTACTTAACTATGAAAAGGTCAGGAGCCATGAAGCAGAGGTTTGTATTGTGGCACCGAAAGGAACGCTGGTACCCAGGGTTTTATTTATGGAGCTGCATGGAAATAAAATGCCCCATTAACCAGATTATTTAATAAACTCAAGGTTTAACACCAGAAAATAGAAAAGTATTTGGTCCAATTGAAGTTAAGCCTTTAAAGAAATATTGCAACGGTCAGTAGAAGCACGGTGCTATTTTTATTTTATTTTTTTATCTTCGTTTATGTTGGGACAGGTACAGTAACGAGAAGGCCAGACCTGGTGTTGAGGGATTTCTTCTTAAATATTATTCCTGGGAGCGACCTAAGACTAACATGCATGGATAATAAACATAGCAGGTAAAACATTATAAAAATATGTCAAGATTAATGACGCCACATTGCAGAATCAGCAGAGGTATACAGCGTTCATACGTTCAATAAAGGGTAGCTGATTTACGTCATAGAGCAAAACGCACATTTTAAAAGCTGCAGAGAGGTTCGGATGAAACGGCAGGGGGTAAAATTAGGACAAAAAATGTGTTTGAAATGATGCTGAGCAGGAATTGTTGGTCAGAATGTGGGTTTAGCTTAAATACTAGCTGCAAAGTGCTGAGAAAACCCTGAAACAAGACCACATTTACAGTGTTATTTAACTCAGAAGACTTCCTTTGATGTTTTTTTTTCTCTATTTCCCCTGCATTCGTGTTGAAAAAGACCTCAAAAGTATCACAGGCGTTCAAAGAAAGCTGTAGCTGTCTGCCTGAAGTGATCTTTGGCACCGGTGGGAACCCTTTTCTCCCATTTCAACTTCATCTAGTAATACAATAAACAGTATTTTCTCCATCCAGCCTTTTCATCTGAGCTGAGATTGGGTCGGAGGCTGGTAAGAGGTTTCCAGCTCAGTTCGGGGGATTTTTAAGACCTTTCCAGTCCAGATGGGTTATGATGAAGCCCCTCCGTAATCTGGATATTCCCCAGCGTCTCCTCCCAGTGGGATGAACCATAAAAGCTCCAAAGGGAGGTGCTCAGGAGAAATTAGATGATTGAACCACCCTAGCTGACTCCTTCTGAGCAGCAACTCTACCTTTAGCTCTCCTCGAATGATGGAAGGCCCCCCGTCCCATTTTCTTAAAGGCTGGTTCCTGTTTTTGAGCTGGAAATCCTGTAGGAGATCGTGTAGCCATCAGATTGTGACTCTAAACTCAAGCTTACATGCATTACGCAACAGTTAAACCTTCCAACGTGGCTGAATTAAAACGGTTCTGCAGATAAGAGAGAGACAAACTCCTTCTAATTGTTATAAAACACACATTAGGGCTGGACGATAATTCAATAACGATATATATCGATCGATAAACACATATCGATGATAGAAAAAAAGAGGGGTCAATAAAAGGTTCAATAGAATAACTTATTTTGTATTCTATCATGTAGGTTAATATTACAGTCATTGCATCCTCCCAACCAATCACAACGCAGACCCAGGAACGCTCCATCACTAAGCTCCACCCCCTTCAAAGAGTTCAGCGAACACATGTTCTTTTTAATTTTTCAAATCGTTGTAGTTTTGGTAAAAAGTTTGTTGAATAAAGGGTTGAGTTTGAATTCAGTGTTTGTGTCTTTATCTAAAAATATGTCGCTAAGCAACAGCATAAAATGGCCAGGGCTGCAATTAAAATAAATGTTTTGAATTTGTTGATAATTATCAATATCGATCAATAGGATTTCTATTTTATCAACATGCTTTTTTTCTATATCGTCCAGCCCTAACACACATAGACATTTGTCACAAATGCTTGATGATAGTAGCTGCCAGCATGGAGGGACACAAGCAGTTTTTTAGGTTTCGGGTTGTTCCAGGTGGACTTATATGACTTTCTTTCTGCCCTACATAAATAAATTAATCATTTCTAAACTGTTTTCTTTGTAGTTACTCAGAATATCTTTGATATTAAAATGTGTTTTGATGATCTGAAACATGTAGGTGCAGCGAAAAAAGGTAAAAGGAGAAATCAATAACCTGCATGAAAGAGGTTCATTCATCAACTCAAAAACACAAGAGCTTATTTTTCTAGAAAACGGTTGAGAATAGCTAAAACAAGTATAATTCTTGACAAAGAAGGCACAATGGAAATATCTAAAGGGTCTTCTGTATGTTTCAGGGTTAAATAACCCGGAGACAGAGGCTGTTCCCAATGTGACATCATGACTTTCTCCTGTTTATTCGGGCAGCAAAGGCAGATTCGTTATGATGCTAATAATTTAATGTTGCAGAGGAAAAATAAACGTTAAATTTCGGGCTCTCCAGGGACCCCTTCCTGTGTTCATCACTCACTGCCTCCTATGATATCATGCGCAGGAGAGCTGGAAAGTGTTGCTCAACGCTGAGCTGACGGATCCGCCGCCTGAAACCCTGACGGTCCACCAAACATCGCCTCCTATAAACCGCAGCGGGTGAAACGTACTCTGTTCTCACAGGGTTCCCCTCTCGCCGAATGCCACCCAAAAGCTGTTTGGAAAGAGGCAGTCAGGGCCCATCAGAGCAGTTTAAGTCCGTCAGAGGATAGATTTAACAGATGCCCCGTGAGTGCGCTCGGGTTTCTGACCCGGTCCATCGGCCCTCCGCCGCCGCCGCTGTCTCTGGTCCACAGACTCTCTCTTGTGGGTTGGACTGAACCTCTGCCATTCATTCCAGGTGAAATTCCTGAAAGTTTCGGACAAATCCACAGCTGCTTGAAAATATTTTGCCTTGGCACATCCGCTCGGGTAGTGGCGACATCTTTGGTCGAAATATGAGACTTTTTTGAGTGTATTAGAATAAAAAATTGTCATAATTGTAGCAGCATTTGTTACTTCTTCATGTGACGTCTCTGTGAAAAACACAAAATTATAAATTAGGACCTGGGGGTCATCTTTTGAGAGAGACAGACGTGTCCCCATTGTGGTCAGTTTTTTCAGGACAAAATTTGTGCCCGCTGTTCTCTAGTTGGGCACGTGAAAATATGAAATATAATAGTTCTGTAGCCTATAGACCTATAAATCAACCCATTAGCAGATGAAGGAAGAGGCATCTGAGGGAACCTATGGTAAATCTTTGATGAATGTATTAATAATTCTCAGATATGTGACTTTACTGCACATGGCTTTTAAAACATACATTTTATTTCGCTTACTGCAAAATCCTGTTCTTGATCAGGTACAAGGATTAGACCGGAAAGAAGTCAAACGTTCAGAACATTTTCGATATCGAAAAACAACTCTATCAAAGATGATAGGAAGGCCCAATCTGGAAACTACATATAAAGCGATGGTTGTTTAACACTTTTCCCTGAGAGCTTCTAAAAGGAAGGTGTCTATAAGACGGCCTGATCCGTTGCTTAGAGGAGCTGACTCTCATCCCGGCCGCTTGCCTCAGCAGCAAACCTCCCACTGGAGGTCATGGCCTGATGAATTCAACAGAACCATGTCATCAAGTAAAGATGAGTTGCTGAGACACCCTCCTCTCCACGACTGCTCCTTAACATCCTGTCCATGAGCATCACAAATACTCCCATGATGCCCTTCACCAACTCTGCAAAAGTAAAGATCTGATCCGGCGTTGCACAACCAGGATGAGATCCACATTCCTCCTTATGGATCCGAGGTTCGACTCTCAGTCAGAGCCTCCTCTACAACATCCCAGAGTAAGCTTTCAGGGACCAATTCAATTCAATTTTATTTATATAGCGCCAATTCTTGAAACATGTCATCTCGAGGCACTTTACAAAGTCAAGTTCAATCAGATTATACAGATTGGTCAAAATTTCCTATATAAGGGAACCAGTTGATTGCATCAAAGTCCCGACAAGCAGCATTCACTCCTGGAGAACCGTAGAGCCACAGGAAGAGTCGTCTGCATTGTACATGGGTCTGCAGCAATCCCTCATACTGAGCAAGCATGAAGCGACAGTGGAGAGGAAATCGCCCATTTAACAGGGAGGAAAACCTCCAGCAGAACCAGAACCAGGCTCAGTATGAACGGTCATCTGCCTCGACCCACTGGGGGTTAGAGAAGACAGAGCAGAGACACAACAAGACAGCGCCTCAGGTCTGCTACTTCAACGTTGCTGGCCTGGTCCTCTGTGCGACATTGAAGAGACATGTCAATCTAGACGGTCCAACAATGTCCAGAGCTTTCAGAATGTTAGGCTGAATCTCTTTTTTCTCTTCATAGTAGGTACACCTGGTCTGGCGTTCTGTTAGCTGAGACATCATCCAGAGAAGACAGATCATCCTCTTTTACCATCTAATGTAGAACAGATTACTAGATCAATGTGTGCTTCTGTGCTTTTTTGTCTGTCTTGTTGTGTCTCTGCTCTGTCTTCTGTAACCCCAGTTGGTCGAGGCAGATGAGTGTTCACACTGAGCCTGGTTCTGGTTCTGCTGGAGGTTCTCCTCCCTGTTAAAGAGGAGTTTTCCTCTCCACTGTCGCTTCATGCATGCTCAGTATGAGGGATTGCTGCAAAGCCATCAACAATGCAGACGACTGTTCACTGTGGCTCTATGTTCTTTCAGGAGGAGTGAATGCTGCTTGGAGAGACTTGATGCAACCTGCTTCTGACCAATCTGTATCTGACCAATCTGTATCTGATTGAATTTGACTTTGGAAAGTGCCTTGAGATGACATGGTTCATGAATTGAATTGAATTGTATTGAATCTGATCCACACCCAGTGCCCTGGTGACGGGGTGCTTTTTGACCGGAGTTCAGGCTCTGCACACTGGAATTACTTTGCAAAAATAAGACATTTTAAACACTGTCGTCTTCTTCCACAGTGTGCTTTTGCACGTTTTCTTCTACCACGTAGAAGAAAACGCCCTATTTTTAAGCAAGAAGCGTCATGCATAAGAAGACAACATTTACTGTTTGCAAATATATCCAGAAAAACACACAGAGTAAAAAACTAAAGAAAGGACACCAATTGCTGTTATTAAAGTAATGGTTTAAATCTACGGTTTGCAACCACTTTAATCAGTGGGTTCGACTTATTAACTTGTTAATATTTGTCTCTTTTCTGATGCAAATGAAACATCCAGAATGCTTTTATACAATTCTGATCAGAAAAGGGTTGGGTGTCTGTCTCTAAACCGTGACGGCTGGAAACTGGAAGTTCAACTCACGTTAATCTTGCAGGCCCATATGCAACCATGTCAGGTTTTTTTTAGGTGTCTCAGTGTGTAACAGCGTTGTGATCAAAGTGTCTGCTGGGTATTCAATTCAATTCAATTCAATTTTATTTATATAGCGCCAATTCATGAAACATGTCATCTCAAGGCACTTTACAAAGTCAAATTCAATTATATTATACAGATTGGTCAAAAATTTCCAATATAAGGGAACCAGTTTGATTGCTTCAAAGTCCCGACAAGCAGCATTCACTCCTGGTTTTCTGGTTCTTCTTATTTGTTGTGATTTCTCAGTCCAGTATCATGCTGTGGTTCTGCACACATCAGCATTTCTGTCACCTGGCTAAGCTTCATCTTTAGATAAAGTCTCATTCTTCAGGTGTTTCAGCTGCTGCTCCACACTGGCCCTCTTCATTAAGCTGATCAGCCACTTAAAAGATTTAAGGTTTCCTGTCTGGAGAAAAACTAACTCAGTCTCCCTGACTTGGCTGCAGTCTGAGCGTCAGCTCAGCAAACGGCCCAGAAACGAGGTGCCACCTTCCTGTCATGTGGTCCTCAACTGTGGCACGAATGTCTCCAGATTTTCTGTGCACCTTTTGGTTGGCAGCGCTGCAGCGCACACGTTACAGGTCAGCTTTGACGACACGCTTTAACTTGAGCTCAGGGCCAGGAAGGCTTAGATAACTTTATTCCCTTAAAACTAATAAAACATAATTTTAAAACTGAAATGTGTATTTATTCAGGTTTAAATCTAAATGCACACATCATTAGATTTAATCTAATTACATCTTAGTTAAATCTTATGTTTAAATTAGTTTGATGTTGGACTCTAACGGCATGACAACTTGAAGCAAATATGCAACAGGTTTTTTTTTTTTAAATGTCAAGAAACAACAACTTAAAAAAAAGTATGATTTCATTGCTTTTACAAAGGAAAAGAAATGCAACTATTATTGTTATTGTTGCTGCTTATTTTGTTTATTCCTTCTTAAAAACTTCCCTTTTTTTGTTGCTTTTCCCCGTCACACACAGTCACTCCCAATGCTAGTGCTTGTTTTAAAACCAGTGATGTTGTATGAAAGCTATGATTTTCTGTTTAGCCACCGGGCTGAGATCCAACCTGCAAAACTTCGAGGGGAATTTCCTGACAATATTTTCACTTATAAATGCGTGTAAAGCACAGTTTGCACGTCCTTCAAATTCCCCCAAAGGCAGAACTGGTCCTAAAATATCACCACTTTGATAGCAGCTGTCTGCCCTCAAACAGTTTTGCAGATATTATGCATACGTTTTGGGTAAAGTCCACCCAGATTTATGGATATTTATGTAAATTATAGCCAGAGCGAATTCCTTTGGATACTGAAAAACCACAGCTGATTGTGACGTTTAGATTTGGTGAAATAAATATGATGCGGTGAGAGATGATGCTAAAATAGATGTAGGATAAAAAGAGAAAAAAGTGACCTCCTGCATTGCTCTTTTTACAAAAAAAAAAAAAAAACTTAACCGGGTGAATTTCACACAAAGTAAAATCCTCTCAAAGACCAACTGATATTTTAAAATGATCTGTCCAATAAAATAAGTTCTTTAAGATGTTTAAAATTGTGTTTTCAATAAGAAAACCTAAGAAGAACAGGATGCAACCATATCAAGATAAATTATCACAAATTAGTCCAATACCTGGCATATTTACACAAACCACATGTAATCATTTAGAATCACAATAAAATCTGTTTTATCTCCAAATGAATCAGTTAAAGCGATGAATCATTTCATCATCTTTCACAATCTGCAGCTGTGCATCAGAAACATCTGTCACTGATTCCGGCTGATGTTGTTCCTTATGAGTGCCTTGTCAAATTAAGGGCCTGAATCTCCCTAATAGAAAATATTTTCTATTAGGGAGAAGAGGAAAAGTTGCAAAGTGATGCAAAAAACCCCCCAAAAAAAACATTGCTAATTGCTTGCATCTGCTGGATGTGATGGCCATGTTTGGGTCTGCGTGTATTTAGAGTAAATCCTGAGCAACGATGAAGCAGCATTGGAAAGAGAAACAGACCCAAAGCAACACAGATCCCTCGGTGGGGGGCACTCTTCCAAATGTTCATCCTTTGTTTTAAACCCAAGCAGTCTTGAAAAGCTCTAACTTCTAGAAGGTTTTTCTCTAACTGTGAGCTTTGGTGATTTTATTTTTATCTCACTTAGCTCACAGTGTTTGGTGACAAGATAAATATGGGGCTTCATGCAGCCCAGCGGCCAGCGGCTAAACCAGTGGGTCACTGTGTCACGTCATATTTATACCCCTGGGAAACAGAATTTAAAATTGGAAGTTCCTAGAACCTCTAATCAACCTAAAACGTTTATGAATAAATTTTAAAAAATGTCCCTGTTGCATTTATTTTAAATGGATTGGGAGGGGTACAAATAATAATGCCAGTGGTAAAGTTGTAATGACAGTTTTTATTTTATTTTATTTGGAATATGGAAGAATATACTCTGGCAAAAAAATCATTTATTTAAAAGAGTGTTTTCTTCGCACATCTTTGCCAGTGCTGTCAATGAATTGGTCCACAACTGTATTTAGTTTTAATAACGTAATTTCTCCGTCATGAAAGACAGCCACACTCATTTGTCTTTAATTTTCTACATTCATTCAGGATATTAGTTTTTAGGGGACCTGTTGAACTGAACAGTAGAAGCCCCTCAGATGAGACTGAACTTGATCTTATGATAAGCTAATCAATGATAAAGTCATAAATAATGACCGTTTCCACTATTTAACTCACAATATGTTCTCATTTTAAAAATCGCAACAGCTTCGTTCATTTCGGAGAACTCTTCTTTACTTTTTTAACCTTCTTTTAACCTTTCTTTAGACACATAACCCTTTTCTATCACTGTCTGACATTAAATCAGACTCAATCTTTCCTAGTTGAGGTCAGTTAGGGTTACGATAGAATAGAAATATCTGTTATTGTTCTTTGTTGGGAAAATTAATGTATTACAGCAGCAAAGTGAAAGGCAAACAGAAGCGCGTAGACACATAAAGATGAATAATAATGAAACTGAGATATACTGGAAAACTTCTACAGTTATAAAAGTAGCAAATTTAGATTCCAAGAAATGTGTAATCATTTATAAATATAAAAATCTTTCTGTTTAAAAAAAATATTATTTATGAGAATATTGAGAATTATACAAATAATACCAGGGATGTAAACAACATATGGAGTTTATTGGGATCAGGGATGGTTATAGAGTCTTATAGCTGCTGGGAGAAAATTATATTTGCTAAATGGCCCAATCATTTGAAAGATTATTTAAGATTTTTATTTTTGAACTATTTTTTAATTTTATTACACAGATTTATAAAGTATTTGGTAGAATTGCCTTTGAAATTGAATAATTGGGCCAAACACTTTGGGGTTCCTCCCGCAAGCTTCTCAAAATAGTTAATTGGCATTTGGTCCCATTCATTCTGACAGAACTAGTGTAGAGGAGAAAAAAAGATTTTTAAAGCTTTTTAGAAAATATGTTTTGGGCAGCTGCAGAACATCCCCTCACTGGTTTAGCTAAGTCAGGTTTGTAAGCACATCTTGCACATTTCCACCTCGGTCCACACATATTCTCGAGGATTGAAAGTGACGCTTTGTAATGTCCACTTTAAATGTTTGACTTTGTTTTCCTTAAGACACCTTTTGACTGAATTGACGGTTTCATTTGAGTCATTGTACATTTGGAAGACCCATCTGTGCCCACTTATATATTCTGATCATTACATATAGGACAGTTTAGCCTAAATTTTTACACATTGTTTTACAATATTTTCATCCAGGATCTAAGCTGGAGGGGACCAGCTGTCAGAACAGGATGACATGGTGTAAATTTGTGTAAAGGTTAGCAGGATACAGCAAGATAAACACTAATCCTTTCATTTGAAATGGACACATACAGATAATTGATCTGATAGAAGATTAAATACTGAGCACCATGAGCCCACTGAATTAGTTTCAACAGATTAATGTAATCTGAGGGAGAACCTGCTGCAGAAATTGTTTGGGGAAGTGTAAACGCTCACTATTCAGCCGACTATTTGTTACTGGGAAACTGGTCTCCTGTGTTCTCTTAAAAAGACACACAAATGGATGTTATTGAACAAGTTGCGTAATCCGAGTTCTTTCTCTGATACAGAGTCAAAGAGTTCTTTATGAGGTTTAGCTTTCTTGTTTTGATATATTGCACCTGTGCAGCGTTGTAAACAGAGAAGTCAGCTTTTTTTTGTTTTAAAGGCAGGATTAAATATGATTTAAGTTTGAGGGCTGCAAAATGGGTGTAAAATGTAACATGTTTTTTTGTTGCTGTAGATTCCGCTGAATCAGCCTGTTTCATTTGGAAATATGGAAAATTGGTGTTTAATTTCCCTTTACTCAGTATGTTGGGTCCCTGTTTCCTCAGTTTGAGGATACAGAGACTTAAAGCGTTAAAGGACTGCAGTGTTGGGTGATTACTGTCTGTCTTTAACACCTTAAAGGAAAACCTTTAGTACAGCAGCTTGTAAAGCAGCAGGAATTTGGCTACTGTGGTCTTGGAGTCACAATCTTACATACTCCTAAGAAGGTGGGGGGCCGCCCCTGAGCCTCGGGTCCCTGGGGCCATGGCTGGATCCGACCTGAGTGAAGCTGGGTGCCGGTGGTGTCGACATTGTGGCTGATGGGGGGTTTCCTGAGGTTCATTTCTGCTCTGCCCTGGGATGGGGAGGCAGCTTTCCCTCTGTTGGTCCCTCTTGGGCACCTTTGCTCTGGGGGTCCTTTTGGGCATCTGGGGTTCTGGTTCCCCTGGCGTCTGCCTCGGTGCTCTGGGCGGCGGGTCTTTGGCTCTTCACAACCACTATTGAGCATTTTTCTCATTGATAAATCTTACATACACAATCACTCTCACAAACACGTACAGGTGCTTGGATCCGGGTACTTACAGACTCACTTCTATACATGAAAAACCCCTATTATTAGCTTTAGCTGTCACTTTATACACTTCATATTAAATAATACTGCATATTCTTCTGTTTGTACCTGTAATAGCTTATCGGCTGGTTTTGCTGTTGTTTTTATATCTCTGTTTGCAGTTGTAGACGCAGACTCATCGGATGTTAGATTGCTCTCTCCTTTTCCTCTCCTCTATTTTTCACCTTTTCTCACTTTTGCCATGTTGTCTCATCTTTTTCTCTTCTTTATTCTACCTTCCCGTTTTTGGGTCCATTTAACATGAAAGAGTACCAGAATAAAATCCAGTAAAGCTTCTTGCATACAGAAATCAAGCGAACCGATTTTGGCGAAAGCAGTAAGGCTCCATTGGTGAAAGTAAATCTGTTGGGCTCCCACCACGTGTCCTGTCATTTTTTTTTAAGGCAAATTGACTCTATAGTGAGAATTTCTCTAAATGTTTGAAGGCAGATTTTGCGTTATTTATTGTTGGCTTGAGTTAAGGTGTACCTCTAGGAAAAGTTCAGTGGATCCCACTTGGATTTTGTTTGAGGGTCTAAAACAAAGCAGTGTGTAGCCTTATTGTGGAAACATGGAGAGAAAACGATGAAAGACTTTCAGAATTTTCTTTACAAATTAAAAACAGAAAAATGTGACATACTTTTATTTTCAAACCAATTTTACTGCAAGTACAGCTGCACATCTTTCGGAGTATATCTCTTCCATATTTGCACATCTACTTTTAAAAGTGTACCCTCTTTTGGCAAAGTAGCTCAAGCCAAGTCAAGAGAACGTTCAAACTAGGGTCTACAAGTCACATTTATTCAATTTTGTCACATTTTCTTGATTGGATTTATGTCTGGACTTTGACTGGGCCATTCAGACACTTCATGTTAGAACAGCCTAGTCTGCATTGATCTAAATCATTCAGTTGTAGCTCTAGGTGCATGTTTAAAGTTCTCCTGCTGGAAGGGGAATCTCCACTCGTCTTACATGTTTAGTTACCTCTAACATGTTTTTTTGCAGGACTGCTCCGTATTTAGCTCCATCCATCTTCCTAGCAAAGATCCGACTGGCTTTTTGTGTCCTTGCCATAGAAAATCCTCCCCACAGCATAATGCTGCCACCATTATGTTTTACTATGGTGATGGTGTATTCTTTTTGACGTGCAATATTAGTTGGAGGCCAAAAAGTTAATCTGACCAGAGCAGAGGGCTTTCATTCAACAATTGCTTTTAAGGCACTATGAAATAAATGTGGGCGAAACATAAAGAAACGCTTAACAAGACAGTGTTAATGTCTTTAGCTTGTTGCAAAGACCTTGCAAGTATTATAAATACATGAAATTAACATCTTCCATTTCAGCAACGTGGTTTTGTTGCAAAAACCTAAACCTGGCTACGGTTGCTGTTTTGGTGGTTAAGCAACTCCATGGCAAAAACAAAATTAATCATTATAAAACAGTTTCTTAAAGACTCTAAAGGATTTTCTGCTGTATTGTTGCCTTCACAGACACACACGTTTCCTTTAAGGGTATAAAAGCTGATGGGGGCTGAATATGATGCACTCCACGCTTCAGATTATAAAAAACAAATGACAAAACTTCTCTTTTTCCTTCCCGTTTAGAAATATGGACTACTTTCTGTTGGTCCATCACATAAAATCCTGTAGAATTAGTAGCTGTAATGTGACAAACATGAAAACGTTTGAGGGAAAGAGGACATACCCTTAAACATGTCGATATTAATCACATCCAGCATCACTGATCTCCTCTAACACGTAGAGGAATAAGAGTATAACTATTAGTATAGAGTATGATTTATGAGGACTATAATTGGAAATGTTGGTTTTTGTGGGTTTAGGCTCATTTCAATAATAAAGCAACAACAAAAAAAAAATCTTTCCCACGTTGCAGTTAAACTAGAAGGCATGTAAAAAAAAAATCCTTTGTGCTTATTGTTGAGATAAGTACATATTAGCTTGTCCTGAAATGCCACAGCTGTGTTTAGCTAACCTCAGCAAGTGAATCTTTAAAAGAGACCAAAAGAGATGAGGCTGCTATTTTACAGCGCTCGCTGGCTCGCTCCAAGGTCTGTGGGACACTTTTCTTAGTTTCACTGTCTGGCTCTTCTTTCTGGATCACGACCAAAGGGTTTTTTTGAGAACAGACAGCTGCACTTACAGCTGGAAATCTGATACATTTGTGGAAGAGCGGATGCGATTACGAACAATTGGGTGATTATTATATACATGGTTGGGTTTTTTTTTTTTTTTTTTTGGTCTTTGATGGTTTTATTTGCTGTCAAATGGCTAATAGTGGTTCCAGCTCTCAAAGCCAGCAGGTAGTGGTTTGCAATTATCATTCTTCAGTCACACCAAACCACTTTGCTATTAATCCCGTTGAGTTTGCTGAGGCACAGACACATCGCAGTCTCTCTAATTAAGATCCAACCACAGTTCCCATGACTGGTCTGGTACACGACTCCGGTGGGGGGAAGTGGGGGGGGGGGGGGGAACTCCAGCGATTTACGGGAAGAATCATAAAACTGTAAACCAGAGCATACCAGGAAACACGGGCCTGAACCTACACTTTGTGACTCCATCATCAGCTAATATAACTACAGAAGTGAACTTACTCATCCTCTTAGCTGCGATGGTTTATAGCCCATAAAGGATCAACGGGATTTCATCAGCATGGATTCCTGTTGAGGCGCTCCGATGACTAATTGCACATGGCAGGGATCCGGCTGCAAATTAGATCATCAATATCTGGCAGATGGAGGAGAACAAGTCACTGCCAATAACCAGTGAAGGACAGTAGAGCTACTGTATTTGTGAGAGGGGCGAGGAGAACTTCATTTTCAGCCCGGTTTCCCTGCCCTGCAACGGCGGGGCTTTAATCCTAATTTCAGGCAATCGGCTGCCAGCGTGGTCTCTACACTCGCTGCAAATGTGCAACTCTGGGCGCTAAATGGTGCTGAAGTCAAACTGAAAAAATAAGAGGTTTAAAAGTCAGAGAGTGAAACACGTCAGGTTGCACGTTTGGGGATTTTAAACCGCTGCACCAGCTGAGTCACAACATCTCTGAAGATCCTGACTCAGTCTGGCCGACATGGAGTAATGCGGCGCTTTGAAGGCTCAGTCCACCACTTTAAACACATTTTAAACATTTGTCTTCTGAGCCCTTTTGAGGCAGTTGTGTGAAATAACTGTAAAAAGAAAGGTGAAAACTAAACTAGAGTTTTATACTCTTAACTTCTATTATGGCGTTAAATAAATAACAAAAAAAAAAAAAATTTAGGGGCAGTCTTGTGAGAAAGAATGTACACCCATTTATAATTGCAGGATTTTATGTAACAGCACATGATCTAAATTAGGGGCATCAAACTAATTCCTATATTGGGCCACTTTGAAGTAATTAAAAGGGCCGGTTGCACCTGTATAGATGACACTTTTGATTTCATAATTTCATTCACATAAAAAATGTAAAAAGACTTCACAGTAACATAAAATTAGCACCCGTAGGCCCATTTTAAAAGTTTATCTGCAAACAAAGTTGATATTGATGTGAGTTAAACTTTAAACTCATTAATTTTTGTGTCACTTTTTCTCTTTTTGGACTTTTCTGGGTTGTTTTAATGTGTTGTGGGAAAACCGACATCTAGTGGCAGGATGCTGTTACTACACAGTTAAAAAAAAATCATTCGCTAACAGGAGGCACAGTTTCAGCCACTTTTTACACTTTAAAAGGATATATGCCTGTACTTTATGACATGATATGCATTTTCTGGCTCTTGAGGGACGGATAAATTACCTTGACGAGGCGGATTCATCCCGCGGGCCTTGACACGTGATCGAAATGATCTGGACTTCACCAGGTTTTGCGTATATCTAAATCAAACCTCCAGTGTAATAAAACACACAATGGACGCCACACTTTCATTTACGCATGAGATTCTCACACTGCATTCACTGATACGTCTGACATATTTAGATTTAAAGGGGACGTATCGTGCTTTAAAACTCTTCCTTTTCACATTGAAGTCATCCAGCTGTGGTCTATATAAAGTGAAACAGCAATGCTTTGGTCTGAATTCCTCGTTAATTTATCCCCGTGTTCCCCCTTTTTACCCCTGTTCTGATAGCAACTAATTTTGGTGCCGTCTCTTTAAATCTAAATGAGGCACTTCATACCCCACCACAGAGCACTCCAACCCAATTGGGCACTTTTGTATTATGCTGGGGGACGGTGTACTGAATGATGTGGGTTAATACACCAAACAACCAAACGTTTTCCCTTATCCACTTATAGTTTTGGCATCCTTCAGCTTGGACTACTGAGAAATCAGTAAGCCAGAAGTCCATGAGCTTGTTTAGCAACTCAGCAGAAAATACTGTAACGTAATTGTTCAAAAAAACGTAACAGAAAACTAAGAAAACTGAACAGCTTGAAAAGTACGACCTAAACAGAATATAAAGCTATCTACTCCGCACCTGGAGAGACTACATTAAAAGTGTTGCATTCCAAGAGACTCCAAGTACAAAAAAAATGTATTTAAAGGAGCAATAAGTAATAACGACCCCTTGTGGCTCAAATCAGTATAACATCTGGCCAATGACAAGAATCTAATAAGCTGTTTCTGCTGTTGTGAAACTCCATTGAATGTTCACTTCCACAGGATAGATATATAACCTTGTATTCTCCTCTATTTCTGGTCCGCTTCTCTTGGTGGCAGCCATGTTTAGCAGGCTGCAGCTCTTTTGCCTAAGTAAAATACCAAATGCTGGCTCTGTTTTGGGAACCCTGGGAACTCTGATATGATTGGCTCAGGAACCAGGAAGTAAAAACAGGCTACACTGAACTGAAGTCGTTTCGGACCGTACCTCTAGGTTTGAAAGGAGGAAAACGTGACAAAGACATTGTTGATGGAGAGGACCGATTGTTTATATGGAATGTTACTGTCATCCTGGGTGAGAAATGAGAATGATTTTGGTAAATTTTGCAGTACATTTCTTAGTTATTGCTCCTCTAAGAGCTAGAAAAGTACATTTTGTATGATAAGTCTGCCTTAAAGCAAAGACCCGGCATGGTGGAAAGATTTAGCAGCTTTTAAAAGCCTAACTTTTTAAAAACCTTGACCCATCTGGATGCCAGTTACCAGCCCAGGCCTGCTGCCATTATGCATTCAACAAAGATGAAGCCAAATTGAAAAAGTACACCCCATGAGACAACAACTTCTTCAACTATCTTTAGTAGAAATCAGTTCAAGCAGTTGTTTTCTGGAAGCATTGGACAGAAATTAGGACCCACCAGGTCTTTAGTCTATGAAACATATAAATATAAGCACAGTTTGACAAGCCTGCAGAGTTCTGGATCAGACTGTTGCAACACCTTGATTTTATTTTTTTGTTCCTTTTTCAGTCGTTCTGTTGTATATTTGCTGCTTTGTTTGGGATCATTGTCCTGTTCATGACCCGCTCTGTGCCAAGCTTTAGCTGTCAGACACATTTGAACGTAGAAAGCTTTGGTCGGTAGAGGAATCCATGCTTGACCCGGACCAATGAAGGGACCCATGTCCAGAAAAACGTTTAGAACAGTTTTGAATTTGTAACTGGACAGTCGCTCGTTGGCCAATTTCTTAGCTTGTCTTAATTTAAAAACTTGGTTTCCTTTTTTACTTTCATGACTCGATCCCAGATCAACTCTGTATGTTTGATCTTACCCCAAAACCAGAAGTAGCTTTAGGTGCATTAAAGACGCTACGTCTCTCTCTGGCTTTAAATCGCTTCTTATAACTCATCTCTTTGCCTTTGCTTTTGACACTGTGTGAGATGTTGATTTTTAGCCTGTGAGGTTAAGTTATTGACTTTTGAAGCTCATATTTAATGTTTATATTTTTTACTTTTAATGTATTGTATCTAATTTATGTCTTTGAGTCTGTATATGTTATTATTTTGACTCTGTTGTTTACTGTACAGCACTTTGGTCCTTGGTAAATTTTAAAGTGTTTTTACAAGTTGGATTGGCCTGGATGAGCCCACCTGTTTGTAGTTTGTTTTTTCTCAGTTTAAATATGTCTTTCTTGCTTTGTTTACTGCAAGCTCCTTGTCGTTGTCAGTCAATCGCTTTAGTTAGTGTTGTTGCGTCTAATTTTATGTTTCGGACTTCAAATTCAACTTGCTTCTGCAGCTGTTCGGGTTTCTTTCCAATAAATGTTGGCTTTGTTTCTTCATTTGGCTCCTGCCTCACAATAAATGTACTTTTGTGGCGTCAATCTGTTGAACGTTGCCTTTCCACCTACTCTTTCCAGCGTACCATCCTGTTGGATTAAAATCACAGAGCTGGAGACATCAGTGTGATGTAAGATCTGTCTGTATCAGCTGGGACTGATCAATCATTTTTGTTTCTGTTTTCCACAGAGCTGGGTGATAACTAACCAAGCTGCCATTCGGAGCAAATGAGACAAGATTACCTCTCTAGAAGATGCCATCCGCTGCACTTTTACCAAGTCTGGAGGATGCCATGGAAGGTTTTGCCTCCAGAGGATTGTTAAGGTGGTTTTAAGAAGATCGGGGGTTTTATCGGCAGGGTCTCTTGGCGGTAGAGAGGGGCTGGTATGTGGCCCCCTGACCTCGGCCCTCCAGACGTGCAGCTCACTCTTCCCAGTTTCGGCAGTGTGTTCGAGGATGCCGAGGAGCTCCAGGCGCCGCAGTCCTTTGGGGGCCTCTGCCAGCCGGCACTACATTCAGGAGGCCTGTCCTCTCTTCCCAGGATCTCCCTGGGCTGCAACCCCAATTCCCTGCTCAGTTGTAAGACAGCAGGACCCCACTTAGAAAAGACGGTGGAGGATTTTGTCATTACAGGTCAAACAGACCTAAAGACCAACGCTCAGAGGGTCAGCTGCTACCCTCAGCCCTCCCTTCCTCTTTCCTTCATGCTGACCAGTTGTGCCAAGTCTCCATCTTTTGAATCTTCACCCTCATCCCTTTCCTCGTCTTCTTCGTCGTCTTCAATTCTCACGCCCCACGTGCCTTATTCTGATTACTATCACAAAATGTCTGCACAGCAACGCAATCTACACGAGGATTACTGCGCAATCAAACAAGAACCTTCGGACAATTTCTCGCCATGTAAAAGGGAGCCGTTTCAGATAAATAACCAGCAGGGGGAGCTGTTCCGTCTTGGCCAGCATCCTCGGGGTAACAACGCTCAGGACATAAGCCAGTCCCCTCTTCCCTCACCCAGCCTCAACAGCCTAGCAGGAGAAGACCACATGTTGGACCAACAGGAGCAGTCGTGCCATTGGATCGACTGCAGCGCCACCCACAGCAGCCAGGAGGAGCTGGTGAGGCACATCGAAAAGGTGCACATCGATCAGCGTAAAGGGGAGGAGTTTGCATGTTTCTGGTCCGGCTGTGTCAGACGACACAAACCCTTCAACGCTCGCTACAAGCTGCTCATCCACATGAGGGTCCATTCTGGAGAAAAACCCAATAAATGCATGGTGAGTAGTGGCAATCTTCCCCTAAAACATTTTAATATTAAACCGTAAAATGACAACAGTTATGAAAAAGCTCAACTTATTTTTTTTTAAAGTGTTACCTTTACAAAGATAGCAAGATTTTTGCATCTACACCAAAGGGTTCAAGAACAGCATTTAATTGAATTTCAATACACTTTTTTTGCATTTTTGAGGTGCCAGGCAATTAATGTTAACTTGCTTTATCTATTGCAAAACCAGTTTTATTTATTTATGTTTACAAGAACTCTCCAGTTTCAGAATGTCAACCATCTGTCCCATTAACACATCTTTGAGTTTTAATTGGATATAATTAAATCATATCATATATCATATCATTATTTCCCTAGAATAATTGCACAGATAAGCAGTGACCTTGTAAAACTCAAGCAGAGGTGCATTACCCCAGGTATTAGCAAACATGGCTACTATCTAATTGTGGAGAAATGCATTTTCATATCAACAGTGGCAAGAGCCTTCTGAAGGTATCATGACGACAATTCAGGGTTTTTGGAGACTTCATTTAGCAGCTTGCAGGTGCTTTGAATATCCTCACCACTGAACTAGTTTCCCCTAGAGTCAAATGGCTACACTGCAAAAACAGAACTAGAAATAAGTAAAATGTTCTTAAAATGAGTGTATTTGTCTTTCATTTGAGCAGGTAAATAAGACCATTTGCCAATGGAATAAGATTTTTGCACTTAAAATAGGAACAATTCATCTCCATCATCTTATTTTAAGTGCAGGATGTCTAATTATCTTATTTTAGGGGTCAAAATGCTCATTCCATTGGCAGATAATCCATTTTACCTATTCAAATCAAGGATAAATACATTAACATTAAGAACATTTTACTTATTTTTAGATCCATTTTTGCAGTGTAATTTCAAATAATTTTGAGACCTTGTTAAATCCCTAATCTCACTCATAAACTTCAACAATCCCTGTTTTGAAGTCCCCATTCAGCTCTTTTGACCTCACCAGGTTGTTCATGCTCACTTCAACAGTCAGGAGCGCACCAAACTAAAAAGTTTAAACCTCCTTCAAAACACTGCATAGTAATATCCTAAACATTTTCATCTGATGTGGTGCATCTGTCTGTGGTTTTAACCATTTAAGGTGGTAATAAATGTATGTGTGTGGAGGAGCCATTTATATGACTTATTAAGGACATTTTCCAGTATTTTTAATAACCTGCTGCCTACTTTAGATTTAGTGTATTCAAACCTGTGATGTTTGGTCCACCTAAAGCTGGCCAGAGGTAATTTCCCCCAGGTTTGGACCAAGCAACTGAGCCAAGACCGTCTCCAAATGTGGGTCTGCTTCCAAAGGAACTCTGGTGCAGTTCACTTCTGACCAACCCAACTACACAAAACACGCAACTGTAGTGCTCAAATCATACATGTTGCTTAGCTGCCAGCATGCTGTGGGACTCCTTCAACCTGCAGGATGCGTTCTCCCCGATGTCTCAAATGTCTCAAAACCTGCAGTGAATGAGCTGCTCTTGCCACTCCCAATGATTTAGCAGCTGTAGCAACAGTACAAAAATGCAGAGGTGCAAGGTGGTGCACGCAGGATTTCCATAAAAGCCCCCCCCCCCATTTCCTGGTCTGTGCAATGTCCCGTCCTAGTTATTTATGTCCAATATGGCACCAACAATTGTCACACACGTTGCTCTCTTCCAAATTATAGTTCACTTGCAAAAAGAACAATGTCAAACAAACTGCAGCACACACAAAAAATTAAAATAAAGCCTGGTAAAGTGGACCCAAACACTTTCTTGGTGTGAATGCACCCTTAGAAGTATGTTGTGTATAAAATTGTGTTAAAAGTTTACTGGTAGCCATTGGAGTTAAGGATGGTTTGGGTTTAGGCATAAATGTATTTACTAAAATTGATGGAAGTCAATGTGCGTAGGGATACACATTTTACTACTAATACACATGTCTTATTATATTTTACAAAAAGATTAAACATTTCTTTGTATAATTTCAAATTATGTTACAGGGGACATATCATTCAAAAGCCACTTTTTTGATTTAAGTGTGAAAAGGAAGGCATTAAAAAGCATGATATGGATATTTGCTGGTTTGACAAAGATTAAACATTTCAGGTTGGCAACCTTGTTGATGAGCTGGACTTTCTCTCCACCTGCAGGTGTCTGCTAAGGAAAATGTAAAATATGCTGGGAGTTCAAACTGCAGGACAGAGGACACTGTGCTCCTTTTAAGGCTGCATCTCAAAAGAGTACAATAAATAAAATCCTCCAATCAGACTTTATGTATTGGGCTTTCCCCTATAGGTTGCTGATTGCCTCTGTTGCTGTCAGGTTATCTTTTCTCTCATCTGGTTTTCTCTTCTGTCTAACCCACTAATGAGTTCTCACATGCTGTCCACAGGGTCCTAGATTGGGATTTTGGAGATATTTCCAGAACTCTTGGAAAAGTGACTTTAAACAGCGAAGGTTGAATTAGATTGGATAATTTCAACAACCACCTATTTGCATCTACAGAGATATGCTGACTGTGAAGGAAATCTAACCTAAGTCATGCATAGGCCTGGACGATATTGAAGAAAAAACCTTATCGACAGAATAGAAATCATATTGTTCGATATCAATAATTATCAACAAATTCAAAACATATATTTTAAGTGCAGCCCTGGACATTTTATGCTGTTGCTTAGGGACTTATTTTTAGATACAGAACACACAAACAATGAATTTAGACTCAACCCTTTATTCAACCAACTTTTTTTTACCAAAAGTAAGTTTTAAAAAAATTAAAAAGAACACACGCTCTCTGAACTCTTTGAAGGGGGTGGAGCTTAGTTCCTGGGTCTTTGTTGTGATTGGCTGGGAGGATGTAGTGACTGTAATATTAACCTATACGATTGGCTAGAATGAAAAAGGAAGGAAAACAGTTATTCTATTGAACTTTTTATTGACCCTTTTTTCTGTCATTGATATTGATATATATTGTTATTAAATTATCATCCAGATCTAGTCATGCATCAAGAAAGGAATAAAATTGAACAGTATATAATCTATTAAAAAGGATAAATTTGTACAAATTATTAATGGGATATTTCAAAGACGTTACAGAGGTCTGCACTAGCAAGCAAAAGATTTTTTTTTACGTGAATAGGTTATTTGATCATTTATGGGAACGATGTACCCCGTTTTTTTACTGCTTTAGGGTCATCATGTGTGTTGACTACCAATGAAACACAATCTGTTGAAAAAGCATCCAATTAAGCTCAGTATAATCTGATTATAATTATCTTTTTCAAACTCAGGAACAACTCTGTAACTGATAAATATATACAACGAAAATAGAAATATCCAGCTAGTTTCTGATTTTTACAGCAGGTATACTGTGGATTTCTAGTGACATAGATGGTCTACGTCTACCCTGAACTGGAAGTCCTTATAGATTATGTGTCGGAAAAACACACAGGCATTGATAGGCTGCCCTGATTTTCACATGACTGTGAATTATTCAAATTTCAGGACCTGGCATTGGTACCATGGGCATCATGAGCAGAATGATGTGTTACAGGCAGGAGCATCTAACAACAAAGTGTTAGTAAACGCCACCAAACAAGTGATGGCTTGTAGACGCATTAGACATCATCATATTACTTGATAAAACTTGCTAAAGGTCATATTGACACTGTGGGGCCATTTTAAGGGACGTACAGCTAACATTTGTCACAGTTTCCTGATGTTGAAAGTAATGGGTAAGTGAAGGCGAGCTATCCCGAACAAATCTCATAATTTTTACCTTTACGTCAGGTCTTTTAAAAACTTAGCAGAACTGCTCTGAGCCTGCTTTCAGTTCGTCTCGATTTGTGTCAGACTGATCAGGCCGTCTGTCAGACATGCAGATGATCGAGCCGTTTCCTCTGCCACGCAGCATGTTTCCCTTACTCATGCACGCAGAGGAAGAAACAGGGCTTTATTGAATGAACGCATGAATGCAGGATGTGTCTTCAGCGCTGAAACAGTTGGAGACGTGCGGATCCACCGGGTGTTAAATCTAAAAATACAGTCAAAATTAGAACCATAACACTGACATAATGTAGTAATCTGGGATGTACGGGTACTCCACAGTTTTAGAAAACAACTATCAACAGGTTGTTTTTTGAAGTTTGAACAGTTTTAAGGACATAGTAAATACGAGGATTCTTCCTTTTCTGCAGAGCAATGCAGCTTAATTATTGTGTTTTTTCCAATTGAACAGTTTTCTCCAAGTTCTAGAGAGAAGCAAATCAGCCTCCAAAGAATATATAATATGTTGTTGAATAAGTGCCTTTGCATTGATAATATATTTGCATTGAGCTTTGTCACATGGAGGACAGTGACGAGCAACGAGGCCTTCGTCCTGACCATTAAAACAGTGGACCAGACCTTTACTCTCGCAGGGGTCATGCTCTTGTGGTCTGCATTTGTGATTAACAGACCCAGAGGACCCAGAATTCAGCCAGACAAGACAGTTAGCTTTTAAAGACAGTTTATTAGATGATAAAACGCTGCAGGTTGCAGGTAAATCGTCAACAGGCATAAACCAGAGTCCGTAATCCGAGAGCCGGTCCAGAGTCAGAGCCAAGTGATCAGAAATCCAGGAATAGTCCAAATCAGACTCTGAGGGGGCACAGATACAGGACAGACAGGATAGGCATGCTCAGGAGGCAGAAACAGGTCAGGAAACAGGCTAGCAGGCAGACAGGATTCAGGACGCTGGATTAAACTCACCAGTGTCTTGTAACAATCTGGCACCAGTGACTGGTCTGAAGGCCGGTTATATAGTCAGTGGTGCTGGTGAAAACGAATGAGAAATGGGGCGGAGCTGTACAGGCGTGTCAGGTGGATAATCAGACCAGCACCAGTGCCAAGATCGTGACAGCATTTGTTTTGTGGATCTGTAAAAGGCCTACGACTGTGTCCCTCAGGGTATTTTGTGAGGGGTGCTGCATCCATTTTTGATGTTCTGCTCCTTTTATAGAGTAAAACACAAGAATGAGAAGAACACTAGCTGGTTAATTAGTTGGACTCAGGTAGCCAACCTGCATTCAGCTGCTTAACAAATACGTTGCCCATAGGTTCACAGGTGTAATTTAAAAATGTTTTAATTAACAATGACGGGGAGCCCTTATTTAGTTTCCCCTTGCTGTTTTTAACAAGACGAAATATTTCCACAAAGTAGATTTTAACCTTTTTTAAGGCCAGCTAGTAAAGGTTGAGCAGTAACAAGTGGGGGAGGGGTTGTGCTGGTTTACTACACGCAACGTGAGAGAGAAACGTCCTCTGGCATCCCACAAAATGCTTCATACAGCCAAGATACAAAGAAATGTTAGCCAAGGGTAACCAGCTGCATAACTTTATGTGTTAAAGGTTTTTTTAAGATAAAGAATAAAGCAAACCTCAAGATGTTTTAGGAAAAGTACATAAGGTTTCTGCGTTACCCATCGCATCAGAGCCCAGAGCAGCATCACTCTTCATCACTCATGTCAGCAGTCATCCTCTGAAGCTCAACTCATCACATCCACACCAGGACGGCCTTCTGTTTGGAGCCAAATTCCCGTCTCTGAGAGTGACTAGCCCTCTGTTATTCCCCTCTGTCATCAGCCCAGAACTCGGATTAATAATTCATTTAAAAGGTTTCGCTCGGGGACACACGCTTCCCATTTAACCGAATCACTTCGTTACTGCGCCCCGCGCCGCTGCCCGCTCATAAACGTATTACTCTGGATTAATATTAAATCAACATCAACACCAAAAAGTCACACTTGGACTGGACGGATAACGTAATTTCATTTTAATAAAGCGCTCCGACTCGGACACGACGGTGAAGTCACTGCTGGTGCCGCAGTGGAAAATGAATATTTCACATGAATGCGGTCAGTGTTTATTAACGTATTCTGAATTTATTTACCAGCTCGTAACGTCGGCAGGTGTTATTCAGGCCGTAAACACGAGTCCCCAAAGTGTGTTTGAATCCAACATGTTGCTGTCATGATTTATGGGGCTGCGGTGAGATTACCATGAGGGCACAGCAGCAATTATCCCATGAGCGAGTAATATCTCTGAGGCTATTTTAGATTTGTGCGGCCGGGAAAGATTGCTCACACCTGTAACTGTCAATGCTTGTATCCAAACTGTAAGCTCTCTCTGTGTTGATCCAACACCCTTTGTGTTTAAACCTCAAGAAAGATGACATTTTCTTTAAGGGTTTGGGACTGAGGATAGAAAACCGAGTAGTCTACGGCATTTGGTGAGAAAATAACAATGTTGAAGGCGAAATAAAACTGATTTGCGCTCCTCCTGAAGAAGGAATTCCATAAACTGCTTTATTATTCTCGTCTGTAATGCTGTAATTTTTGTGTTCATGAACACAATAAAACATTTAGTGAAGGTTTTCTGTTCAGTGAAACCGAATCGCAGTTTTGCATCAATATAGTTTTTAATGTCCAAGTTGGTTTCCTTGATAATGTTCTGCCAAAATAAATACATTGTAATAAAAAGTTCTACTAAATGTGCACTAATATGAATTGCCTGGAAATCATTTAATGGCTCTTGATCCTTGGAACCATTTAAATATGCAGGATTACGGTTGTTCTTTGGTGTCAGAGTTCACACAGAACAAGTCAACGGTCTTGGTGAGTTCTTCTGGGAGGAATTGGGTTCCTCCACAGGGGTTTTCAGATAAAGAAAAACATACCCGTCCATCCAGTCTGGGTATTTTGCATGTACCATTCTAATTTATTTATTAGTTTGTTTATTTCACATTCTTATTCATTTATTTATTTTCTGTATTAGTTTGTTTATTTCACATTCTTATTTATGTATTTATTTTTATGTATTAGTTTGTTTATTTCACTTTCTTATTTATTTACTTATTTTATGTATTAGTATATTTTTTTTACATTCCTATATATTTATTTTTATGTATTAGTTTGTTTATTTTTTTTAAAAATGATTGGAAAATAAAAGTACTTGTTTACGTGTTCAAGCCATTCTTTGTCAGGAAGAGTTAAGTTAATGAGAAGAAGCTACAGAAAGTGTAGAAAAAGTCAAAATGTTATCAAGTTTTGTTTTTATCTTTATTAGAAAACAAAAAAATTTTCGATGACTGAATTTAAGAAAATCATTTAATACATCAAAAATTGCAGTGCTGCAATTAAAAGTTTGTCTGGCGCACACACACACTGCACATATAGGTTATTAAAAGTGTTTTTTTTTTAGAATTAAAGTTTAAGTGTAATGAAAGATTTTTCTTTGTTAATTTATAAGTTAAAGTCATGTTTGTTTTTTCAGCTTGGGAGCCTCAAAGCTGCACCTTCTTGATTGTGGACGTTTCTCAGGATTTCTTATGTTTACATGTGGTCTGAACTGTATTTTTACATTGAGGCTTTTTTTTAAGCCTTGCATTAATTAATCATCATGATGTAGTGGGATGTTTTTTACGCAGAGACTTATTAAAATAAATGAGGTGAGTGACATTTACAGACTCATTAGCGAGAACTAATAAAACCTGGAGTGAATGTTTGGAAGGAAAACAGTTTAGAGGAAAGTCGTTCTTCCTGCTCTTAGACTCACACCTTGAAGAGGTTTGAAGCCCTTATTCTGAGAACTTATGAGTAGTTTTCAAAAGCAAATACACAGCGCTGTTTAACTTTCATGTCAGCCTAACAAAGTTCTTCATTATAACCTTAAGTATGAAATATTAACTGCTGATGGTGATGTTTGCTTCTTGTCTGGATTTTGCCAAAAACAGAGAGTCCTGTAACAACAAGCCACCACAACGTGTGTTTTTGGTTTAGTTGATTATTTGGGAAAAAGATTACCTAATTATTTTGCTCTTGAGTGGTGATCCATTTTCTTCCTTAATATGGCTAATAAATGAGTTTTAATTTGAAAAACGTGATTGTTTTTTGTTAATTAAATTGAAATATTAAAGTTGGTTGTTAATTTATTTTACAAAATCAAAGAGAGGATAAAACTTGGACCATAAATTGTGAGGTTTTATCTTATGTCATTCCTATAAAAATGTTGTTTTTGTCATTAGCACAACATAAAATGCATTTTTATGTGCTTTGGGTTTTTTATGAGGACAAACAAGATTTTATGTAACGTAATGGGAAAAAACTTGTTCTTTATGAGTTATTGTATTAAAGACATAAGTTTACCACAAGACTAAATAAGACTTACTAAAAACTGAGCAAATCTTCAAGATGTCATAAGGCGAGCTGCTGCTGGCAAGATTTAAATAATATATAAATATAAATAATGTATAAATATAAAGATTGCTGTGGTAATTGTTGGTTTACATTTGTCTGTGCTGTATCAATTTCACTTTTATTTCTTATTATTTTGCATGTTTGCAACATCTGTTTACTTCGTCAAGTTACAAAGTGGTTCAGTTTACTGACAAGATTTGTTACAATGTCACTGAATCTCCAGGTGTTTGGGTTTCTGTGTTCTTTGTTGTTCAGGTTTTTTTAGTATTTCTTTTATTGATTATGTCAATCTACATTGTTACCATGTTAGTTTATTCCCCGCGTGTTAATGTAATGTATAATGAAAAAACATTTCTCGACAAATTAAATATCCCTGGCCCATGTCCGTAAAATCCCCTGTGCACAAGTAATGATACGAGCCCCTGGTATTTTGTTTATGATACCAATTGTTGTCCTCATTGACTTGGGAACATGATGTTGTTGTTTTTTTGTTGTTGTAAGTCTTATAAAATAAAACAACAAATAAATAAATAAAATGGTAATAATTTTATGTTTTATGAAAGGATAATCAATAATATCTCAAAATGGCCAAAATATTCTCAGACGTTTGAGGCCTAAAAGCGTCTGCTAAAGTCAGTCGTTTTATTTTAATATTTTGCTTTACTATTCCTGCACTGTTAAGGTGTGTTCACACCCAATGAGAACTTTAAATGGAGCGAATGATGGAAATTATTAAACCATTGTTGAAAAAGAGCGATTTGGACAAGTTGCTACTGCAGAACTACAGGCCCATCTCAAACCTCCCCTTCATCAGTAAGATTATCGACAAAGCTGCGTTTCAACAGTTAATCACTCAATTTGATTGGAGCGTCTGGAAAACTGTGTCTACAGTAGATGCATAGAACAAATCAATACATGGATGTGCCATCATTTTCTTCAGCTGAATAAAAATGAAACTGAAGTAATAATTTTTGGTCAAAAGTAGAATCGATCAAGAGTTAACGCACAGCTTCAGTTACCACAGCTGGAAACCACAGATCAGAACCAAAATCTTTGTGTCATGATGGACGCAAACCTGAACCTCCACATAAAGAGAGTTACTACTGTAAATCGGCCTTCTATCACCTGAGGAACATTTCCAGGATTAAAGGACTAATGTCTCAGCAGGATCTGGAAAAACTAATCCATGCGTTTATATTTAGTAGAATTGATTACTGCAACGGTGTTTTCACAGGTCTGCCTAAAAAGTGGGTCAGACAGCTGCAGCTGATCCAGAACGCTGCTGCCCGCGTCCTCACTAAGACTAAGAAAGTAGAGCACATCACCCCAGTTCTGAAGTCCTTACACTGGCTCCCTGTATCTCAGAGAATAGACTTTAAAATACTTCTGTTAGTCTATAAATCCCTAAATGTCTTAGCACCTAAATACATCACAGACTTGTTATCAGTGTATCAACCCTCCAGACCACTAAGGTCTTCTGGCTCCAGCCTGCTCTGCAGAACCAGAACCAGAACCAGACACGGAGAAGCAGCATTTAGTTCCTATGCTCCACTGATCTGGAACAAACTTCCAGAAAACTGTAAAAGGGCTGAAACCCTGAGTTCTTTTAGATCAAGATTAAAAACACCTTTGTTTAGGATTGCCTTTGACTGTTTTAGTTAAACAGTTTTACTCAAACATTAGTTTAAGTTTGTAGTCCAACTGTTTTTAATATTTGCTTTTAGTTTCCTATGTTGATTGATTTTATTCTGTTTTTATTTTCCTATGTTTTAATCACGTAAAGCACTTTGCGTTGTCTTTGTACCGAAATGTGCTATAAAATAAACTTGCCTTGTCCTGATTTACATGTTATCCCCTATGTAAAGGCGTGATTAAGAGCGAATTAATGGTTGGCGATGCAAACGACGTGTTTTGAGCGATGTGAATGACACGAATTGGGCCAGTAGAGCGAACCAAATCTTCGTTCTTTTGTTGCCTTAACCATTCAGGGACCGGATCTGGTTGTGACAGGGTAAAAAAGCACAAAGCTTTTTTTCCATTCAAAATGGAAGATAAATTTCTATTGAGCACTGATTGATTTACTGACTGAAGACAGATGGACAGGCGCTCTGCAGCAGGGATAGAGCGCCTGTAGCGGGTGCCCTGGAGGATGATCCGTCCTCCGATGTGGGACAGCAGGTCCTAGCCAAACCTGCCAAACTGGGTGTGTCTCTGGAGGATCTGGTGGACCAAGGGACACCAACGCTGTTGTTTGGCTCCCAAGTTACTTACAGCACCATGACTCGCTCTGTAAACTCGAGGTCCGCCATGGTGAGCTGATCAGTGGATAGACTCTCCTCCTACTTGATGACGTGAAGCGAGCTGGGGGAAATTTCTCTGTGTTGTCAGTGCAAATTGTTTGTGAGAGCGCGACCAACGACAGGGTATCAACTCAAATAATTCACCTTATTCAAGTTCATGTGAACGCACCTTTAAAGTTGACATATCATACTTTTCAGTTCCTCCTTTTCACACTTAAATGATTCAGTTTTATAAAGTGGAACTGCAATGCTTCGGTCTGAATTCCTCGTCATTGTTGCCCCACTGCTCCCCTTTTTAACCCTGTTCTGAGGTCCGTCTGAGAGCAAATAATTTTGGTACTGTCTCTTTAAATGTAAAAGTACTTCACATCCCGCCCTCCTCCAGGTTGCACAGCGTTCCACTCCACCCTGTTCAGCCATTTTTGTAGTTTGATAGCAGAAATACGATAATGTAGTGAAGCAAAAACGTTTAATTCGTAAATTGATTAAAATATGTTAACAAAGGAAGATTTGCCGATCTAGCCTTACATGTTGAATTCAGTTCAATTCAATTTTATTTATATAGCGCCAATTCATGAAACATGTCATCTCGAGGCACTTTACAAAGTCAAAATCAATCATATTATACAGATTGGTCAAAAATTTTCTATATAAGGGAACCAGTTTGATTGCTTCAAAGTCCCGACAAGCAGCATTCACTCCTGGAGAACCGTAGAGCTACAGGGAGAGTCGTCTGCATTGTCCATGGCTTTGCAGCAATCCCTCATACTGAGCATATTCTCTGATTGGGAACAGAGAAAACTGACCGGATTGAAAAATATGACCCAAACAGAATATAAAGATATCTACTCAGCACCTGGAGAGACTACATTAATTTTTTCTGCATCCATAGAGACTCCCAAGTGCACAGCAATATGTATTTAAGTGCTTAAAAAGTGTATTTTGCACATGTCCCTTTTAAAAATAAAGTGATATTGGAGTGTTATCTTCCTATGGTGTCATTGAAATGAAATGCAGGTATGACGCTGATAATATTACCACCTCTGTTTTTTTTTTTTGTCATATATCTTTGTAGTTTGAAGGCTGCTCCAAGGCATTTTCACGTCTGGAGAACCTGAAGATCCACTTGAGGAGCCATACGGGAGAAAAACCATACATTTGCCAACACCCAGGCTGCCTAAAGGCCTTCAGCAACTCCAGCGACCGGGCCAAACACCAGCGCACCCACCTGGACACAGTCAGTGTACACATGCACTCACGTGACAAGACGCTCTGTTGCTTAACTAATTATAAAACATGCTCCATAGATATCTGACCCCTCATAAAAAGGAAACAATCATTTAAACATGTGCAAATGATCGAAAGCCGTAGTTTTTTCGACTCTTCAAAACGTCCTACGGGCTTTAAAGTGTATGTTTTCACACATAACTTTGTTTTATAGCTCCAAATATTTTATAAATTATTATCGAATCAGTTGTGAGTGCTTATCCAAGGACACGCACATAAAACCAGTTTAATTTAAAGAGCCTTTGCTCCTCTTACTCCCCTTTCTGCCTGATATACAGTCTCATTTCAGTGGAACGGTTGGATTGCAGACTTTCTGTGGATTTACTCCAAAAGCCCGCAGTTATTTTTGCTCCTGCTGACAAGCAATGAGGATTTAGCTGTAATCCTGCGAATCAGATCTCCTATTACACGGATGAGATGTCACACTCAGTTGTTATTACAACAGGAGCGGAGAGCTGGTCTCTCCCTCTTGTGGTTTCCCTCTGGTTAATGGCAATTTCTTAGTTGCGTCACAAATCAGGAATCAGACACTTCTGGCGCCATTTTGGAGGCCCAGCAAAGGACTGTCTGCATGTAAGTAATTACCGAATATAACATAACGACCTCTAAAAATGTATTTTTTTTTTCATTTAAGTTTGATAAAACAACATGAAAAGCGCTGCTGTAGTTTCAGGATGGGGGGATTTTTATTCCCTCTAATTTAAGGGCACACAGAAATGTAAAATAAACAAAAAACTGCGGCTCAGAAAGCCCGAAAAATTTGCTTCATTCTTTGACTTTCACAGAAGTATTAGAACTCGTCTTACTCAGGTTTCTGCTATATTTGGTACCAACAGAGCGTTTTATAACTATAATTATCCTCTGTTTTCCCGCATGTTCAAATGGAAAGAGCTCATATCATTTTCACTTAAGTTTTTTGTTAATTGTGTCTTTTTCCCCACCTGTTGTTTTGTATTTTGACGTCAAATAACAACATATGGTAATCTAAAATGAGAAAGTGGGTTGGAAATGATAAAAATTATAATAATGGCCCAGCAGTTGCATTTCTCGCCAGCTGAAAAGAGCAGAAATCTCCGATCAGATGCAAAAGATGTAAAGTTTTGTTTTTTTAATACATAGTCCAATTTTTTATTTCAGGACTACTCTATGGTGTGTGGTCACGGAGTCGAATGAAGCTAAACAACCACATGCAATCATTAGTTGTTTTATGCTATTGGTGTTTTTTTTGGGGATATATTCTTTGGTCATTGTATGTTTGTAATCAAAATAAACATATGCTGCATTTGGGGTTTAACTGGTCAAATAATATTGATTAAATCTATATACATATTAGCAAACACAAGCAATTCCTTGTACGAATCATTTCGCTGTAATGCAAATAAAATAATAACATATGCCTGCGATTACAGTGGGTTAAGTCATGGGAAGGATCACATCGATAATGATTAAAACATACGACTAAAATGCAAGAGTTGGTCAACTTAAAAAATTATCCGGATCTGTTTGAAAAAGCATATTTGACTGTAAACGCAAATTTACCTTGTATGCCACTTTTTGGCAGAAAATGTAGAGTTAGAGTTAAGTCAAGGGAAGGCCCCACGGCAAAACTGGCACCTTCATGCTTGACATAAACAAGCAAATTCCCACACTGACAAGATGCGTGCCCTCAGGGGAAATTTTATGTTCAAACGAAACAAAGATTGAGCCTGACAAACCTAACAGAGCTGCACGGTGGAGGTAGCACAGTGATGAGCATCTGTTTGGCCACCAATGGCGATGATGCACTGGACAAAGTGGGTCGAGTAAAGAAAATGAAGCAGCACGTCCAAATTCTTCAACCGTACCTTAAATCAACAGCTAGACGGTTTAAATTCGGGCATAATTGGGTGTTCCAACAGGATAATTATCCCAAACACAGATCAAAGCTGCTTCTGGCATGGATCAGGCAGCCTAGCCTTAATTTCAGGGAATGGCAAAGACCTCCGCCCTGTGAAACGTTGGCGGACTGTGTTTAAAACTTGGGTCTGTGACAGCAAATCAACAAATGGTAATGAGTTTTATTATTTCTGCTAAGAAGACGGGTCAAACTACCCCAGAAGTCTACTAAAAGCCCTTAGTTTCCCTGCCAGGGGCTAAGGAGCATTTAACCAAATATTGGTGGTGGAGTATTCATATATTTTCGTCGGTCTGAATAACCTTGACCCTGCATGGATCAGAAGAAATCCACAATAAGTTCAAACATCTGCTTGTCGTATAATTATTCCCCATGAAAAAAGCAAAATAAGATAAATAAATATACTTTGAGATGATGGAGATGAGCTATATCTCTTTTAAGTGCAAAAACTTATTCCAATGGCAGATCATTTAAACTTGCCTGCTCAATCAGGGACAAATGCACTTATTTCAACAAAGTGTTACTTCTTTTTAATTCCCTGTTTGCAGTGCAGCATTTTGAGTGATGCCCTGCTGCTGCTGTGAGACTTTGTCCAACTGGCTAAATATTATATTACTGTGTAAAATGCAACTTCAAAACACTTGGAATATATTAGCCAACAATTACTGCACTCCTAATGGTTCTTTGCTATATGAATAATGCACACATTGTATAAGTATATTTGTGAGTAATTTAAACTGGGCAATTGTGAAATGAAAGATAATTTATATGCAGAAGAATTTTAATTGTGGAAAGTATTTAGATACTTTAAACCGAGAGGCATAATATGGGAAATATGAAGGTTTTATTTTATTTTATTATTCTTATTACATTGTTTTTCTGCTGGCATTTGTCATTTATATGCTTGGAAAAAAAGATTTCATATATTCAGTCATTCATTCCCGCACTGATGTTGTTGTAATATATTGTGCAGCATTTTTCTGAGTAAATGCTGACTTTTAAATTAAAACAGAATAAGAAATGTGAAATATTTGAGTGATTTCTCCAGTAAAAAAAACAAAAACTTTAGAGCCTGTTTTGTGTCTGTTCCAGTGTTTGTTTTACACTCTTATAGATTTTTGCTTTATTTCACTTCTATTATACACATAAATGAAGGTCTAAAATCATCTTTTCTGCTAGGAATAAATTGCTTGTTGCTCATTTTCACATTAAATATGTTTGTTTCTGAATTTCTCTCTTGTTTTCCTCCCTTTAAGCTTTCAGATGAGAGGTAAATATTCTCCGGTCAGGAGTGAATAATACTCATGTTTCCTTTCTCTGTGGAATCTCCACAAAATTCTCAAATTTGTCCTAAACTTTTACATGAAATGTGAGGATGGGGCTCAGTTGGTTAATGCATAAATATATTTGGCATTATAATGAGATGCCATATTTTAAATGCTGCGCAGCTCATAGGTTTTGGTGCAACTATAGGCACGATTAAACATATAAAAGCAAAATAAAGAAGCATGTAAAGCTATCATGTAAGGCAAACGTTCCTGCTGTAGTTTTCTGAGTTTTCCTCTTTGTGTCTTTATTGACAGAAGCCGTACGCCTGTCAGATCCCCGGATGTACCAAGCGTTACACAGATCCCAGCTCGTTAAGGAAGCACGTCAAAGCTCATTCTGCCAAGGGCCTGCAGGAGAGGGAGGTCAAGGTACCCACAGCTACCCTCACATTACCTCGCTGATCATCCACATGAGAAATACACATCTTTACCAAAACCTCTGTAAAGAGTAAAGGTGGCGCCAGGTATTTAAATGTTAAGAGGCATGTTTAAAGCACAAAGATCATGGCGGTAGTCGTGTAGATTCAAGTGGAAACTTGTCTTTAAGAAAATAGCATAAACACCTAAATCTTTTGAATGCTGAATACATTTTTTGTAGTACACACAAATCAAATCTGACCTTTTAGCACATTCAACCTCTTTCACCAAGGGATTTTTAAAATTGTCTTTACGGGGACTTTAGATCACCTCTAATCTCAGAGATGATACCCTGACTGCATTAGGATATTATTTTAAGATACTATAAATCTGAGGGTGAAATAACCCTGCCTCTTAACTCCTAATGGTGCGTTCACACTAGATGCCAATGACGCGAGTGATTGTAGAGGCACGATGCGAAGGACGCGAATTTCCCTGCAGTTCAAAAATCTGAACTTTTCTGTCAAACAGCGTTGCGTCAACCAATCAGGGACTGGATGTTGTTGTGACGTAGGGGTAAAGGAGCACAGCGGATGCTCCAGAAATGGGAGCATCTATGGAGGATCTGGTGGACCAAGGAACGCCTGCACCGTTTTTTTTTCAGCTTTCCACATTAAATACAGCACCGTGACTCGCTGGGTAAAATCCCAGTCCGCCCTGTTGAGTTGAACGGACCACAGGCAAGCAGATAGAAGCTCCTCCTATTTGGTGACGCGAGTGGATCGTTGTCCCCGTTCGCCATGTGAATTGCTGGGAAATGTCAAGCAAGTGAAAGAAGTGAAAAATTAGCTAGAATCGTGTGCGGTGTGAACGCACCATTAGAATACTACATGTTAAACCTGCCGGTGAGGCATCAATAGTGGGTTTCCCCCCAAGGCTGCGTTCTTTCTCCGCCTCTACTCTCCCCGTACATCAGCAGCTGCACATCTGGTCACCAGTTTGTGGAGAACACCGCCCTCATCGGCCTCAGTAAGCCTACATGAGTGAAATGGACCGTCCAGTGTCCTGGTCCAGCAGCAACCACCTGAAAATGCTCTAAAGACACTGGAGATGAGATGATGTTGGACTTCAGCAGTCATCCGCTTCCCCCAGTCATCTTCTTTGGTTCTCCGGGTAAAATCTGGAAAGCCCAACAGCTTTCTGGGCACCACCACCACCCAGGAGCTCAAGATGGAGCAAAACATCACCAATAAGTCTCAGCAGAGGATTTACTTCCTACGGCAGCGGCGAAGATGATGGTGAACCTCAACTCTGCCATCGTTGAGTCCATTCTCACATCATCTGTCACAGTCTGGTCTGCTGCAAAGCCAAGCTGCAGCGGATCATCCACTCAGCAGAGAAGGTGATTGGCTGCAACCTCTCATCTCTCTAGGAAGTGTCCAGGACCCAGAGATGTGCAGCCAGGATTGCAGCTGAGCCCTCTCTCTCCCTGGACACAGACTGTTTCAGTCGTTGCCCTCTGGACCAGAACAAAACCAGGACAGTTTTTTTTTATTTTGTTTTATTTTCCTATATTTTAATCATGTAAAGCACTTTGCATTGTCTTTGTACTGAAATGTGCTACACAAATAAATGTGCCTTGCCTTGCCTCCCCGCTGCAGGCAGTCTGCTGAACCGTGGCCCAACTAGCAGAAATTTCCTCATCCTGTAATATTTTAATGGTTTCTGGCAATAAGGTATTTCTGATTCTGATTGTGATGTATTTGCAACATTGATATATTCTCCTTTATTATTCATTTTGCCAGATGAGTGTTTTGTTGATGTACCCAGGCTTTAACTTCCTGTCTGATTTATCGAGAAGGAGCCTCATTATTTCTTCATAATGGTCTTTTCTTTATGATGTCATCTATTTTGCAACAGCCCCTCAACAAGATTTTGCCACCCACGTAATTCACAGCATGGAGGGAGTTCTCCGGCTTGCAAGCTTCCCCCATTTTTCCCTTTAAATCATCGTCTTGGCCAAACACTTGAAGTTTTGTTTCATCATACTACAATATATGCTTCAAAAAATTTAAGTATTTTGTCCCTGTGTGCATTTGCTAATTTTAATCTGACTTTTTAATCTTGCTGTTGGAGTAATGGCTTCTTCCTCGCTGAGCGGCCTTTCAGTCTGTCCAGGACTTTAATGTTTTAATGTTCATAATGGTACTCTCTTATCAGCCCCCATCTAGCTGGACATCCCAAATATTTTTATATATGTGAATAATTGTTTAACACGTTAAGGAGTCAATAAGAAATTTACATTATACCCAAGGATGAACCAGACTGGTGTAGTTTTCTTGCTCATATCTTGTCTGATTTAAGTTTTCGCACAGTCGGAATACCCAAAAGTATTTCCATCAAATGCCAGAAAAATAATGATTTTTTTCTATTATTGTTTTCTTACAATCCACAACGTTTAATGCAGTAAGTTAATTTTTCCTCTAACCATTTGGAAAAGCCAAAAACTGTGATGCCATGGCTTTGTAAGCCTCTGGTAGCCATTTAACAACATTTAAGTTAAAAGCAGAAACACCTGGGGACGTATTTTAAGGCAAAAGTTTAGTCTGATATGATGTCAGAGGAAGAACAGAAAGGTTTATTTTATGCACTTCTTGTAAACATCTCATTTTAACAGTATATGGTTGCATAATACAATTCAAGGTTAACTTTCTGGATAGATGTGCATGACGGCTAAGGAAGTTAAGCTGTTGTCCCTTGAAAACCTTTAATGGACGATGTTGCTAAACTCAATTCTCACACCAGTTAATCCCCTGATGATAAAATATTTCAGAATAATCCTTTTTGTTTATTCTAATGAATTTTTTTTTTCCTCTGAGTTTTTATTGGAATGCTTTGCCAAGAAATAACAAATAATAGTTACCTTGTAAAGGTTTAATATCAGCATTCACTGAAACATTGCGTTAATGTTCAAATTGGCTGCTGGTTTCTGTAGAGCTGCGTTCAATTTCTGGAATAAATCCTTACTGTTGTGTTGATTTTTTTCCTTTAGCTCTTTTGGGTTTGGTCGGTTTTTTGAAAAGGTGCTTTTGGTGGTGGAAAATGCAAAGGTCTGGACCAATGCAGTGTTGCACCGTTTAGAACCAGACTTGACACACTGAAAATTTAGTTTTAATATGTGTCACTGTATTTTTTTTAAATCAAATTAACATGATGAGGTTTACTCATGTTCTTTTCTCATAGGTGCTCTACTAGCTTTGGTTTAAAGAGCAGGTGAATCACCTGTTAAGGTGATCTGTGTTTTTTTCTGTTCTGTATGAGTTTTTAGATACTGTATCTCCTAACAGGTCTCTCTCGTACATGAGAACCTGTGTCTCAATGAGACTACCTGTATAAATAAAGGTTTATTAATAATTATGATAGCCTACAACAGCCATAATGCTAATTTTGTTTGTCCATCCATTCGTCCTTACAGTGTGCTGCCTTCAACCGTCAGGCCGGTCCTGACAAGCTGCTCATTCCTTCATAATTGTGCGCAGTCTCCTTCACTTTTCCTAAGAAACAGTCAAACAACGTTTGAAGCATATTTTGAGCAGAGAGAATATTAATTCAATCAACTTTTTAAGATTGAAATGTGTATAAATATGACATGTATTTATTTTTTTAAAATCTTGGAACATCAACAACACTTGGCTGCATAAACATTCAGTGAAAAAAAAAAACTTTTATGTACAAATAAGAATGATTGAGTTATATATTGCGGCCTGGGACTTGACCACAAACAGAAGGAAGCTGTCATGATGGGGTTTAAGGAGGACCCAGGCGCAGAGCGCGGTAATGGCAAACACTTAATAATAAATGAAGACTTACAAACGCAAGGGAATCCAGGAGGAAGCACAGAAACTGGACTCGGCATGAAGAAATTGCAAAACAGAGAGAAAGAGATTTGGCAGAGAACGGAGGCAGAGCAACAAAGCGTCGAAGCTACAGGGAGCAGAAAATCAAACGGATAAACCCAGCAGGGGACAAAGAGAAGCAGGGAGGAAATATACTGAGAAATGACAAAAGAAGAGCTAATCAGGTGGAAATGAGGAACAGCTGAAACCAATGAGAGCAGAGGTGAGGAGTGTAATGAGCAGAAACTGAAGAAGGAAATTAGAACTAAATCCACCAACTAATCCACAAAGGTGTGATCTAAAATGGGAGCGTCTAGAAAACGAAACCAGGAGAAAAACAGAAACCCAAGCAACTAAAGATAATTAGCATAAGGGAATAAAAGCACGACAGGAAACTTAACTGCAAAGAAACAGAAAAGAAACTCAAGGTTCAAACACCTGGAGATTGTGACAGAAGCAGGAAACTGGATGCTTTATTTTCTGACTATTAGCTGATAAATTTCAACATTTGGCTTGTAGGCAAGTGGAAAGCCACTTTAAATCTCAAGAGGTTAAAAAAGATCATCTCCTTTCCCCAAGATTATTTTTCTTCAAGGGGAAAAAACTATTTAGAAGTTAACAGGCTATAAAGTAGGTCTGATTTCCTCCTGTGCCAAGGAGATGGAGATCAACAACACGGGGGGAAAAAGTGATCACGCTTATTATTCAGTAGGATGAAATACAACAGAAGTATTACACAAACTCACTGGAAGTCCAGAATAGTGGAGCTATTGTTCTGTGTTATCTGGGCCTTATTTGTTTTCTATGGGCCATGAGTGACAGTGCATTTGGTGCGTTTTCAGATGCATCATTGGTTTAAACAGAACAACATGTGCTTCATGTGTTATGACAAAGCCAACACACCCTGCGCTGCAGTAAACCCTCTGGGGCTAAATAAAACTTTGAAACACACACTTCATAAACATTCATTTTAAAAACTACCCTACGGTTAGAATATTCTTAAACCTTTTGTGGCCGGGGCTATTGATGCTTGCATCTTCATAAACATTGATTTGGGCAAATTTTCTCCGCTGATTATACATACTTAGCTCTTTGGCAGCCGCTGAGAGCTTCCTCTGTCAGTTAAATGTTTTAGAAAGTCCCCGGGGATGTTCTGTTAACAGAGGATAATAAAGTAAATTGTCCCGCTTTTCTTTTACCTAAACATCTTGGAATAACTTGCCCGACACGATTTCGGGGTTTTGTTCCTCGTGAGGCTGAAGCACAACATGAAATAAGAACCAGGCCTCATATACGTGGAAAAATGAACGGTAGAACACAGAAATAAATGTGCTTTCTATTGATCTACTGTATGTAATCAAAGTCAGTCCTTTTAAATTGGAGCTGCATGGGAACAGCATGACCTAAACACAAAATAAGAAAGAAAACTAAGCTGTAGGGTTTACATACACTGACCTGTAAAAGTATTCATACCCCATAAACTCTCACACGTTTTGTCAAGTTTCAACCACAAGCATTTCATTTGTGTTTCAGTAGTGTTTTATGTGATGGACTAACACTAATTTAGTTTATAATTGTGAAAATGATACCTGGTTCTGAAACTTTTTTTTTCTCAAATGAAAATCTGAAAAGTGTGGTGTGCATTGGCATCCAGCCTCCTTTACACTGATACTCCAAAACAAAGTCCAGTGCAAACAATCATACCCAGAAATGAACCATATGGACATTTAGGCCGGCTGTGTATAGTTTAATTTCAGTATAAATCCAGCTGCTCTGTGCCTCAGAGGTTTGTTACAGAATATTATCAATGAAAAGCCACCAAGGCAAAGGTTGCAGAGATGTTCAAAGCAGTCAGATTGTAAAACTAAACCCCAAGCTTTGAACTTCTGACAGAGCTCAACCATCATCTGAAAAATAAAACTACTATGGCAAAGTTTCCAAACCTACCAAGACATGACCGTCTACCTAAATGACAGCGCATTAATCAGAGGAGCGGCCTGGAGGCACATGGTACCTTTGGGGGGGATGCAGAGAGCTGCAGCTCAGGTGGGAGAGTCTGTTGACAAGAAAACTATTAGTCATGCCCTCCAAATATCTGGCCATAATAGAAACGGTCAGAAATAAACCGTTGGTGAAACCATTAGGAGTCACGTTTGCTGTTTGCCACAATCCATGTAAGGGATAAAGCAAACACATCAAAAAAGGTTCTTTGATCATGATGAGACCAAAACTGAACTTTTTGATTGAAAGAAAACATACACTGCATATCAACCGGATAACACCTTCTTTCCAGTGAAGCAAGGTGGTGGTAGCATGATGCTTTGTCTTTGTTCAGCAGCGACAGGAAAGGTGGTCAGAGTTGACTGATTGGAAGACCGATGGTTTGAAATACAGGGCCATCCTGAGAGAAAGTGTTAAAAGCACCCAGAAAACTGGGAGATAGATACCCTTAACGTACAGAGTTCCGGTTCAAATAATTTTATATAGCAAAGTCAAAAACCAAATTGCTGTACAGAGGTACAAAAAAACAACAACAAAGTACAATGGGACAAAATAAAACTATATTGGAATGATTTAAATCAGGAGTTTTCAAAATCCGCTCCTCGATGGTCAGCTTCCTGTAACGTTTAGATCCATCCCTGTTCCAATGCAACTGATGATGGCTAAACTTCTTAGCATGTCATCAGTTTCTACAGTGTCCTGTTAGTATCTATTTATTTGATTCAGGTTTCTTGAAGCAGATACACATCTACAAGTTGCACAAAACTGGCACTGAAGGACTGGACTTTAGCATGCCGAATTTAAACAATAGAGTATTCATGTGTTAGAAAGGCCGAGTCAATGTCCAAACCTAAATCCAACAGAAAATCTGTGGCAGGATTTAAAGATAAATGTCTACAAACACTTTTCATCCAATTTGAGAGCTCTCGAGCTGTTTTGAAAATATACATTTTAGTCTCTACATGTGTAAGTCTAATAGAGACAAACTCAAAAGGCTTCCTGCCGTCACAGCATCAAAATGTGTTTCTGCAGAGCTTTGACTCAGGGGGAGGGCGGAATATAAATACACATCACATTTCTTCAGATTTTTATTTTCCTTTTTTCTGCATTCATAAAAAAATTGAAACCATCTATAATATTGCTTTCATTTCCTAATTATTAACAATGATGTTTATCACATAAAATTCCAATAAAATACACTGATATTTGTGGTCATAACGTGACAGCGTAGGGAAAAGCATACTTTGGCAAGGCACTGCAATTATTCTCATTCCTTCACATGCAACATAAAAGCACCACTCCACATTTAAGGACGAACATCTGTATTTTGTCTTGCTTGCAGGCTCATGTGCATGCCGTGTTGGACTCGGACATTTTGAGTGATTGTCTGGCGAGGCAGCATCTCCACAGCTCGGCTTGTTCCCACCAGGAAAACAGCTCGCCTCTACCAGCCTTAGATGACTTCACAGGTATTAAACAGTAGCAAATGTCTGCGTTTACGCTCCAACAAAGAGATGTTGTAACCACCCAAACACCTGGGCTGTTTAAGCTGTCTCTTTCATTTTCTCCCATGGCCTCATTTGCTCCTTTTCCGCTCCCTCCTGTCTCATTCCTTCTACGATAGCTCATTGCGCCGGTGTTTACCTTGTCCAATTACTGGGCACTGAATGCGGGCGAGCTGGCCCCCCTCGCTCCGCCCGCTCTTTCAGCTTCTTCAACACCAGAATTTGGGCCAAGCTCTATTTTTTCCCTCCTTCAATGGCTGAACATGGATCAAGAAGCTGTCAGGGATACTGAGGCTGAGTTGGCAAAGGAAAGGAGAGTGTGTCCAGGAGAGCTGTCCATGTCTATTACTTCAGACTACTTGCAGTTTCACTGCGAGGACTTTGAGGGAAAAGCCTCAAACAGCTCGCTGCAAGCTATGTTTGTTCAGTGAAACAAGCGTGTCAGTGTTTTAATTCTCAAACTACCCCATGAGGACTCCCTCCTTATCAAAAAATTGACAAACTTTTGTCACAAAACCATTTTTCTGAATAAATTGCTTGTCTTTTTGCTGGCTTCATGGGGACAGACGTCATTATCATAAACTTTGCAAGAACTCGAAGTGTTGAAGAGCCAGCTTATGTTTAAGCTTTACATAAACATGAAAAAATATGTTTTTGTATTACCAGTTGGCTGAAGGAGGCTGCACAGGTGAGTCTGAAGCCTGAGGCCTGCTTCTTTCTTTAAAATCGTTAACCATTCCCATTCAATTACAGCAGGAAATCAAAGCACATTAAAATTAAATCTTGGTGTTGCTATATAAAGTCATACGCTAATTAGCACATTCGTTATTGCATTGAGTAATGTTTGCTTTGTATGTTTTATTTCTGATTGCTTCTTTATTATATCTGCTGACATCAACTGTTTTGCAATAGAAAGAGCTAAGCCCAAAATGATTCACATTACCTTTTAGATTTAGGTGTAAAGTAATTTTCATTGTACCAAAACATTTTGTTTCTGAGAGGAAGTGAGACAAGCTTCTTTAAAATATAATAAAACAATGAAAAAGGTGCTTTAATTTACATTTTATTACAAATATTTACTAATGCCCTTCTCAGTAATACATGAAAAAAATCTTTATTTGCCTACTTTGCCATTGATATTTGGAGCTCCAAGTTGAAAGTCCTCCTTGCCATCACCCTAATATTGAACTCTCTCTGGAGAATCTCAGTTTTAGGCAGAGCTCTGGCTAGGCCTCTCCAAAATTTTCCAGCCAGAAGAAATTTTGGTTGACATTAAAAGATTACTGTAAAAACCAGAGCTTTTCTTTATAATTGTGGTCACAAAGGTTGAGGTGACTTCTATAATGTATTTACATGTCTGAAATCCAAAAATAGTAACTAAATGCAGAAGGAGTAAAAAACGAGCCAAAGGCCTTCAAGTGAAAAATTATATCTAATGTCACACACGTTGATACAATTTTATGCTATCAGAAATAGCCGACCAAAACAGTTGGTGACTGTTAACATTGTTGAGAGCTAATAGAAATTTGGTTTCTTGCTAATGTGGTTAGCAGTTATTTGTTAAAATCTAACAGAAATGCTGTTTCTAGCTTTTACCGTGTAATGAATAACTATTAGTATTGTTGAAAGGCAACATAAATACACAAAATAGTAAATGGAATTAACAACTAACCATTAGCATTGCTGAAAGCTAACAAGAATACTATTAGATAACGCAATCAGCATTTAATTGTTAATATTGTAATTACACAAACACGGAGATAGAGGTCCCATTGGCTAGGGTTTATTTTGAACAACAAGCTGCTATTCAAAGACTGCAGTTCACACCTCTAACAATCAAAACTGGACGCTGAATGCCTGTCCTTCAAACAGAATGCATGAAGAGCGAGCGAGCTTGTCCCAACCCCTGCTGCTATGCCAATCTTCACCTAATATGACAGCCACCATAAAATGTGAGTGACAGGTAGCAGAATCCAGGCAGCAGCAAGCCAACCCGCCCCAACTACACATAACATGAGCAACCGTAACAACATTCTGCACACAGGATTGTTGATATAAAACTTGGATACTGAATATTTTAGCTTTTAATGTGCAAATTATACTTGTTGACTTGACCAACATAATCAAAATATAAATACTGTTTCTTTCTAATGCACTTGTCAATTATTTGGACCTTTGTCTTCCCTCCCTCCGTAGGCCTATTTCCAGTCTGTCCACTTTGAAATAAAGGCCACTAGTGCAAGAGACAATCGTTAAAAAAAAGAAATTCAATCTTTAGATAATGCAGTAAGCGGTCTGCTGCTAGCATCATTGGAAATGAATGGAAATTGTTTTTTACTGATGTGCAATAGTGGGTAACTGTTAGCATTGTTAAAAGCTAAAAAAATAGCCTACAGTTAATCATCAATAATGTTATCAGTTTACTGTTGCCATAGTTAAAAGCTAATACTGGAATAGCTAAAGCAGTTATTTGTTAGCATTGTTAAAACCTGACAGAAACATTATTATTAGATCAGTTAGCTAGATGTTAGCGTAATAAAAAGCAGCAACAGAAATACTGTGGGGGTTTTCTGCTTGCATAGTGGGTAACTGTTAGCATTGTTGAAAGCTAACAGAAATAGCCTACAGTTAATCATCAATACAGCTTCCAGTTTACCGTTACCATAGTTGAAAGCTAATACTGAAATAGCAAAAGCAGTTAGCAGTTGGGCTATTTGTTAGCATTGTTGAAGCCTGACAGAAAAATTATTATTAGATTAGTTAGCTAGTTGTTAGCACTGTCAAAAATAACAGCAGAAATACCATGTTTGTTTGTTTTTGCTAGCACAGTGGGCAATTGTTAGGATTGGTGAAAGCTAACACAACTAATAAATACCATTTTTAAATAGTGGATTTAGCCGCTAACCATAACATTGAAAGCTTACAAAATACTTAGACTGGAGGACATTAATTACTTGGGTAAGCTAAAACCTTAATGTTGTTAAAATATAATTAGATTTTACTTTTTTTTAGATTCAGTTTATGTACATCCTTTAAAAATATCTGTGGCTCTGTTTCAGGTTTGTATTCAAACAGAAGCTCGTCACACAACAGTGGGAATCCAGAGCTGATGCCACTATCTGCAGATAGCCACTCTCGTTACCCGGGTTCGGAGGGCAACTTTGATGCTAACAGTCCAGTATCTTCAATGACAAGCCTGGGAAGCATCATAGATGGGTGAGTGCAAACTCAGAACCAACGGCCTTTGTTGTATCTCATTTTCAAATGACCAAATCTTTATTAATTTTAAGATGCTGAAGATTCGACTTACTGGCAGTAATAGCTGCAGTAAAAAACTTTTTTTATTCCTCTGGGTAAACCTCATGAATGACGTGGTAAATGTCACGATATTTTAACATTTCATTACTATTATCTTAGGTTTTTCCCATGAAAACAGAACACTTTAATGATATTTAATCATGCACCCAGAGGTAACCCTAAATCTTCAGTTCAATCAAATCCCCCCAAAAATAAAGAAAAAAACATGTTTTGCCTCTTACCCCTTGTTGTGTCTGGCAAAGTTTTAAGTTGCAGGGATTTCTTTTGCAAACCTGATACAGCTGAGCTGAATTGGGCTTTGTTTTGGCAATTGATATCTAGAGCTATTTTATGCTAAACATAAAAATAGTTCCCCCCTGTTTCTCTATTTAAAGCAGTCTCTTATCCTGAAACTTTTCCCCAAAACTGCTGTCCGTTTTGCCCTTTTAGTATGCTTTGTTCAGCAAGTCAGATGTGACACATCCATCAGGTAAATGCTGCAAGATTGAGCCAAACGTCTTACTCATGGCCAGGTATGTGGGATGAAATAGAGCAAACAAACTAATACACAACGAACAAAAGCCTCACGTAACTTTAAAGATATTGTCTCTAAACGTTCAGTATACTTCTGTGATTTTTTTTTTTCCTAAAATTGTACCCAGAAACACACTAATGAAAGGATTATCAGAGTTTTCTACAAGCTCAGAACACATAATCTGCTTTCTGTATATTTATGTTTTATTTCTCCAACCTGGACGCACCTGATCAATAAACAGACTGAATGTCCTTGCGTAGTTTGCTGTAGTTTTGGTTTGTTTGGAGTTTTTTCTGTGGAAAGAAACTGAACCACCCAGAAAAGTTACAAGTAAGCAAACTTAACAACTGATTCTGACCAAAGTAAACAAACGATTCGTGTGAAAGTGTCCTCAAAAGACACAACTGAATGTTTACAGGGGTTCGGTTCCTGGATATTGTGGTCTTAAATTTGGGCTTCTTGAAGCTTTGCATGTAAACTAACTTTTATTGGCAACATAGGATTAGTAATGGCAGCTTGTCAAGTAATGGAATATTTTAAAAGCCTAACTAATATAAAATCATGACGTTTTCTCGTAATCTCATATGCAGTTCAGATGGTGTTTTTGGGCTTTCTTTAAAAAGAATGTTTAGGAGAAAAAGGCGGAAATAGATTATCAATAAAACATCTGAATCTGAGACACGGTTGCAAAATAAATCACTTTTACAGTGAACTAGAACTTAACCACATAACATTTTAACAAATGTTTGAATTTTTCTAAAGCTTCAATTCCATGAAATGAAATTTATACATTTTCAGGAAACTTATTTTCCCCTCAGGAAATAACCCTTAGCACTCTCTGAGTATTTTTCTTTGTAGCCAGAAAGCATTTGTTCATTATTTGGGCACTTTAAAAAGGTAACAGATCCAAGAACCTTCTCGGCCGTCGTCATTAAAAGCAACAAGTCAGGGAGTTCATTAAATCCTACGTCATTTACCATCCTTGTGGGGATTTTTTTTTTGTTGTATACAGACTATGCAGAGCTATTAGTATTTTTATGTTTTTTTCTGTATCACTTACAGAGAGGGAACAAAAATGTGCATTTCTTGGATGTTAATCATACAGCTTTGCAGAGCTGAATGCAAAATAAATCTGGAAGGAAGCTAAGTTTAGTTAGCATTAATAGCTTTATAGTTAACGACATGCCGAATGACACCAAGCTGTTTAAGGAGAACAGAATTATTTTTATAGTTATATATATATGCATCGGTGAGTATGAGATTCTCATTTTATGTAATCTTCCTAAAAACACCACAGTGTCATTATAACACAGGGAACAGACAATTTTTTATTATGCGTTTAAGGCAGAAAAGCAAACATTATTCCTGCTGCTGTTTATATGGCATAATAACATGACCTTGATATTGAACTTTGTTATTTTGATTTGATGCGTAGACTTACACAAAAAAAATTGTGGTTTTCAAGTAAATGTGCTTCTTGTGCAGAATATACTATTTATATTGTACAGAATATACTGTTTATATTGTTTATTCTGCTCTTTATAGACTACCACTGAGAGGGTATTAAGATCATATTAGCTGGTGAATTGGTGGTGAGCTATCAGTGCTGTGAAAAAGTAACTACCTTCTTACAAATGTCTGGTTTTGCTTTTTTGTCACAATTAAATAGTTTAGACGAATGAATGTTTAGTTTATACAAAGATGACCAGAGAAAATATAAAATGCAGTTTTCAAATCATGATTTCATTTAGTCAGGGGGTAAAAACAAACTTGGCCCTTAAAAAGAACCTTTCTGACAACATGTAGTGGGCAAATAAAATGAAAAATAAAAATCACCACATCATGCCCTGATTCCCTGAGATTTAAGAAAAGATTAGAAGTAAAGTCATAAAATTGTGGGGACCCAAATGCAGAGACAAGGACGTTGAGATTGGGTTGAATAAAGATGATAGGTAACAGCAAAACAACAGGGTGTAGACAACCAAGCACTATCTGAACTGGGGAGTTTGTTACTCAATGCTACACAGGTGAATAAATTAAAAGGTGAGGAACAACTGTGAGGGACAAGGAAGCAGAGGCACAGAGGAAAATTAGTATTAGCAGAAAACCACTGAGACACAGGATGCCACAAAGGGCCCAATAATGACCAAACTTAACTCAAAATCCTGCAGATCATGAAACAATTATCCACAAATAGAGAAAACATGGAACAATGGTTTCTCTTATTAAACACAATCATCATAGGGAAACCAATATTTGTATTTAATCGGGTTATCTTTATCTGATATAAAACATCCTTGATGATCTAAAACATTTGAGTGAGACAAAAACAGAAAGAAATGTGAGGGAACAAAGTAAGTACGTTAAGTTTCTTTATTGGCGAGTCAAGTTCATTTGTTTAGTACCATTCTCAGACAGGATAATTCAAAAAGTGCTTTACACAAAGAATAAATTGCATTTATTAAGTCACAACGCGCTTTACAACATAAGAACAATTACAGTACAAACAGTATAAACCTAATACAACCCTTTAGAATTAAATTATGACATAAAAGTTTTAACTTTTAAAAACATTCACTGTGTTAACAAAACAAAGTATCAAAGGCAAAACTATTCCACAGATGGTCATAGGTGAGTATAATACTTTAAAACCTGCGTTAAAACCCACGACGAGCCAATGTAAAGAGTATGAAACAGGTGTTTAACAGTTGTTTGACTACTTGATGTAGTGAGTCTGGCAGCTGCATTTTGAATGGCGTGGAGACACGAAAATTGATTATTTATCGAGACTGAAGCATAAAAATTCAATAATCAGATCGTGATGACATGAATGCATTCAGATTATTTATTTTTTTTGATCTGTAGCAGAAACCACATGTCATAAGAAATGGTTTCTAAATCAAAGAAACAGAAACAAGAAATTTGATATGCTTCATGATTCAAAACTTAAAGAGAATTTAAATAAAACTCTTAGATTTCTTAAACTGGACTTGGCCGCTGAACAAAAAGGACCATTGATTTCAAAACGTAACAGATTAGGAGCCAAGATCGGGATCTCTGTCTTGATGGCATTTGAAACAAGAAAAGTATTTGAGAGCAAGTCACTGATCCAGGGTAAAAACCGGACGAGGATGGACAGCCGGTGAGAGCTAAAAATCACACAGCTGCACGTCACCCACATAGAAAGGAGGCGTTAGAGAAAGACTTAATGGTGCCAGCTAGGATGTAAATAGAAAACAGTAATGGGCCCAGAACAGAACCTTGTGGAATGCAACAGGTTACAGAAGCTGAAGCAGACCAGAACCTGTCTGTCCCAATAGAAAGTGACAGTTTGTAGTAGAACCAGTCTAATGCAGAGACAAATATACCAGTCGGACCTTTCTAGCTATTTGGCATTTCTTTAACTTTTTCATAGCACTCTCTCTCTCTCTGCAAATGATTAAAACAAATTTAACCTACATTGAAAAACACTCGTAAAGCACTGTTTCAGTACACGGTTGCAAAATTGTTTGTTTAGAGTAGATATAACCCTCATTGTGCCTCAAAGTTCAGGTGTAGTAGCAGCAGTGACAGACAGATGGAGGCATGCAGATTCACACAAAGACAAAAAAAATACAGAAACAAAAATAATAATAACAGGGGAACAAAAAAGGTGTAGTCATGAAATCAGGGCAAGAATTTGCAAAAGGGGCAACTCGGTTCAGAGCCCAACATGTCACCTCTGAGTTGGTATGTTTGATGCAAATGTAAATAGAGAAGGAGTTTAAGAAACTACTTTCGCCTTCAGTGAGCCACTTACCCTCATAAATGCGTTTTTAAATAACCAGAAAGCCTAATGGCTGTTTAAAGGAAAGCACAAGTCTCTTGTTTAATGCAAGGCTCTGAATACTGAAACAGCATGTTTGGACCAGCATACACACCAGTGGTATTCGAGACAAACTTTTAAGTGTAAGCATGTTAGGAATCCTGATGCCACGGCCGACTTTTTAAAAAAAACAACAACAACACATCCTCCTCCAAAGTAAGGTTTAGCTCAGCGCGTCATGTCATGTGTCTTCGCAGATTATGAAAGTCAATTAATCCTCCCGGTGCCCATCGTATCCACAAGCCTGCCAAAGCCAACGCCAGACAAGCACTTGTTTTTCCTCCAAATAACTTAGCGACACATTAAACACGTGAAAGTAAATCATCTTTTGCTCCACGGCCCAGCCAGCATCCCGCTCTGACCTCATAGCAAGGCGACTGTTTACTCTGGCTGGAGCGGGGCCACTTCGACCTCCTTTATACTCGCAGGATTCAGCGGCTGCACCGAGCCGTGTCCATCAGCGAATATTTCTGATGTGCAGTGTTTGTGTGTTTTGCGGTGGAGGGGAAAAAAGGGTGGGACGGAGGCAGTGACCAGGATGGCCCTCGCACAGAAACACTGTTATGCCGGTCGAAGGAAAGAGAAGTGGTGAAGTTTACTTTGCAGAAACTCAGTGACACAAGACTTCAAGTTTGACACATACGCATATTTTTCTATTTACTCAACTACAACACAAAATTAGCTTTCTTAGGGCCGTCATTGGTGATGCTCGTTTCACTTTAGTTCTGCATCTTTGTTGACATGTTGCTGAGCGTTTGCTGCAGCACTTCCAGGGCGGGCAAAACCGCAACTTCTTAAATATGTGGATGGATAAAAACCCGACGGGGCAAGTTGGCGTCCTTTGGATAATCACGGTGCCCTCAAATAAAACAAGATAACTTGAACTATAGTAAACAAACATTTTAGGAATGAGTGTTGAAGTCGTTTCAAAAGAGAGGCCAGAATAAAACATGTTCGACATCCAATCTGAAGCCTTTAGACTACTCTTGTATTTGGACACAAATGTTACTAATTTTGTAAACGGTAAGTCCAGAAATTGGAAAAACCTTTATCTTTAGTTAACATTTAATTGTGGTTTATTATTTCTATTTATAATTTCATAAAGAAGAACGTAATTGTTAGAATAAACATTCATTTAGTCAGATTAGTTTTTCATTGCAGCTTGGGACTAATTGATTATGATCATTTAATTAATTTTGACTTCACAAAAATACTTTTATGTTCATTATTTTTCACCACACCTAAAGAAACTGAGCAATGTAGCATCAACAAACCCTAAAGGTTTCCTTCTGTTTATAGTTGGGTTGTAATGCAGGGAAATCAACCACATATCATGACACTATTCACTGACTTTAGACTTGACTTGGGCTTTAACACCAGTTACCCGAGACTTGAACCTGTTTGCTTGAAAAGACTTGATATTTTACCCAAAATCTAAAGCTTAAGGCATCTATTATTTAAAATGTGCGCACCATTAATTAATTTAACTCAATCAGCATCAACAAACGCAGACCGTCTCTCTCTTTCCCCACTCTGTACATATGTGTGCCTGAGTTGCAGCACAGCCAACCAAATTAACCAAATATTTAAAAAAGGAAAAAAGCTAAAGGCAAAAATGCTTCCTAGAATAATTTTGTTTGGCTCTGAATATGAAGTTTTGCTGTCGCATTTTTTACTGAATATTCTGGAAAATATAGTTCAGAGGAGGACTATTCTTGAAGCTAAGTTTAATTTTACTGCTTTGTAAGGTCAGTTGCACTGGTTTTATCACGTTTTGAAATAAATACTGATTTAAGAACTCATGTTCTGTTATTTACATTATTTCAACATTATTAAAGACTCGAAATGACTTGAAATTTGAAGTTTCAGATGTGGGACTTGACTTGACTCGGGTCTTGAGGATAAAGACTTGGGACTTACTCGGGACTTGCAAAACAGTGACCTGGTCCCACCTCTGCTTACATGTTAAGCAGAAACAGGAAGTAAAAGCAGCACAACACATGTAAATGTAAAAAGCAGCAACTCCTCCATGTTGACTGGAAATTTCTCTCACTCATTTTCTGGCATGAAGCTATTAATTTATTTTACCACCAGAAAAATTAAAGATTCTTCATGGCCGATCTCATATGTTAGGAGAGAAACTGAAGCAAACAAGAATAAGTTTTTATTACCTTTTTTTTTTTTTACCTTTTTATAAAAGTACAGTGGCTTTTGAGGGTCAAGCAGAAGAAGCAGACCATAAAAGTGGAGAAAAAAATGGTTTAGTGAAGGCAGTGGGGTTACATCATGGAGAAACAAGCAGAAGCAGAGCTGACAGGAACTGATGAAGCTTTTGTATCCATTCATTATTCATCTATTGTACTGTACTGTAAAGAGAGGGAAACCATCTCCCCTGTGACTCACATCAGTTTCCATTTAGAGGTGGACTTGCTCGTCTCTTTTGGATTGATGTCCTGCCGTATAACCCAAGTACTCTTGAGCTTAAGGTCACAAACTGATGGCCAGGAATGTTCTTTAAATATTTTTTGCTTAATTAAGAGCAGAATGCATGGTTGAATCAACTGCAGCAAGTCATCCAGGTCCTGCAGCATCAAAGTAGTCCCAGACCGTCATACTACCACTACCATGCTTTTTCTGAAATGCTGTGTTAGGTTTACACCAGATGGTATTTAACACACAACTACAAAAAAGTACCTTTTTGTCTTGTCAGAAATTATTTTAGATGTTCTGTCTTCTTTTATGACCTCTTGGAGTAATTTTGATTGGCTGATCACTCCTGGTGGGGTTTCACTACTGTAACATGCTTTCTTGATTTCACATAGGGCTGGTTTAGATAGCGCTTGGTTTCCATTAAAAAATTTAACCATCGTTTGAAAACTGCAGTTTGTATTTGTTATATATATATATATAGCAAATATATATATTATTACTTATTTAGTCAGATATTTGTTGAGGACTTGAACCATTTGAGCGTGGCAAAGAAAACTGTAAGGGGGTAATTACCTTTTCTCTGTACTTAAGTGCAATATATGACATAAGTTAAACATTAGATCCTTAAAACGTTAAGCAATGTATTTTTTTTTATCAGTTTGCCAAAAAAGTATGGGCAAGCCAGAGTTTACTGTCATGAAAGCAGAACTCCAAGCCCTGTTGTGAGTTTTACATTTTTTGAAAGGTAATAAAAATGGACAGCATATTAAGCCCATATATCATTTTAAAGTGTTACCTTTCAAATACTGTAACTAAATCAATATGAGTCACTAAAAACAAAGTGTTGCCCACTCCTCTTTGAGATACACGCCGTGTACTACAGCTGGCTCTAGTTAAAGACGGGAAAAAAAAACGTAGGGAGAGGGTGGTTAGCTGGTAATATATGATCCAAGGGCCCGTTTTCCTGAGGTCCCGCTGACAGCCGCGCTCTCCTTCATGGGCTCATACCGCGTTAAGCGTATGCGTCGGAGCGGCCGCAGAGCGACACATCAGCCCAGCGCGGCTGAAACATCTCAGCTATGTTGCTGCAGCGTTACAGGAATGTAAGCTGTGGAGCAGACTTTTATAGCCAAGGTCAGCCCTTAAGTTTTCAGGGGCCACGGCGGGGAATCCAGAGACGTGTTGGATTTTTGGGGCTTAGAGTCATCGCAGCGCATTTAACAGTCCCACTATATCAAAGCCTACTTTGTTTACATAATCGAATACAAAGCATGGTCTTTATTACCTCAAGAAACCGCAGCCATCTGTGATTTATATCAGTTTGGGTTTCAGAAAGTCCTCCTGATTAATTTAGGCTTTTATTGGGTTTCTCCACTGAAAGCAGAGGCTGTTAAATTAAATCTAATAGCATTTGACATGGGAAATCCATAATAAAGTGCTCTGGGGATGATAAATGGGAGATACAAAAAGAAATCTCCAAACATTTTCTTTCTTTTTTTTTTTTCTTTACAGCTGGTCAGATACAAATATAGACTGTATTTGGGCCAGAAGCCATCGGTGTGTTTGACAAAGGCCAGCTTGTTTATGAAGCCCACTAAAAAGCCTCCCAGAAGAAACCAAGGCCACTCGGCTCCCTGGGGATGAATATGCTACAGTACATCATCCAGGAGAGGTCCCAGGACTCATGAAATGTAGAGAGAGAGCTCTTGAAGAGGGGGGAGTGAAATACCATACTAGGGGGCTCAGCTGCATATCTCCTTTGAGATATCCAGCTGCCTTCTTCCTTCTTGTCGAACTGGCTGCACTGACTCATTTGTTTCCATGTTGAGTCAGGGTGTTTGTGCACAGTCAGCACATTCCTGCTCCTCAGCAACGGATACAGCTCTGCACAAATCATCAGGGGGTGTCTACGTTACGCTCTCTGAGGTGGAAAACGCTTTTTTTTACGCTCCGGGCTGTTTGTAGATTAAAAGTGTTTCTTAAGAAAAAAAAAAAAAAAAAAAAAGATGATTTATGGTTTCCTACGTTAAATGAAATGCCAGGCTGTTTTCATTTTGAGGGGCGCGTTTCAGGAAGTCCATTTTGAGAAGCAAAATCTATGATGAATAAATATGTATCAATATGTAGTGCGGTGGAAAAATGTTTGCCCACTTTTTTTGCCGTTGTTTTTTTTGGTCACACATCATTTAACAAATTTTAAAATAACAAAGAAAACATGTGAAGATAAAAGACCATTCTCAAGCCATGATATCACTTACTTAAGGAGAAAAAGTTATCCATACCAGCCTAGCCCAGCCAAAATATGTGAACAAATCACATATTTTGCCAACATTTGAAACAATTGCTGCCAACAAGCTCTTGCAATAACTGGCAAGTCTTTACTAAATAAAGTGATGGTTCAGGTTTTGGCAATGTGGTTCTGTGTCCTTAAGAAACATAGATGAGTTTTTATGCGACAGTCTCCCACTGGTATGCCTTAGCTACAGCAACGCTAAAGCTAAGCTAAGCTAACCTAAAGCTAAGCTAATCTAAAGCTAAGCCAAAATGAACAACATTGGTTGCGCTTATGTACATTTACCTTTCTCCGGATTCGTAAAGACTAAAGGTACGTTCACACCAAATACAAACAAGGCGAATGAAGTGAGTGATTCACATGTCATTTCTATGTAAAAGGCAAATTCAGTGGCGAATTAGCGGTCAGCGATGTAAATGACACTGAAAAATGCCGTCAGCACCCCTGGGTCCACCAGATCCCCCAGCGACACACTCTGTTCGGCGAGTACCTCCACTGGGAGCAGCTCTATCCTGCAGTTTCCTAATTTCAATTCAATTTATTTTTTCAGTCTGCAAAATACAAAATTAGAACCTTAACTTACATTTAGGTACTTGAATTAATACATTTTTGAATGTGGATTTTTTTCCCCTTTCCTTTTCCATCATATTAATTAATCTCCGCTTGAGGCATAGACTCACCTCAAACTGGAGGGAGCGCTCCACTTTTTACCGAGAACAAAAGCCTCAGACCGACTCTTATCCAAGCTGATCTGCTGCGATCTGCCCCACTGAAGATCATGGCATTAGATTAGACCTGCGGCCTTCTCCTTCTGGGCTGATGGTCAGTCTACCTTAAGGAGAAGAGATAAAGTGTCTTGTTTCCGGTTGATGGTTGGATGGAGAGGTGAAACATCAGGTGGCGTCATCTTCTGTAATGCGGGCGCTGATCAGGTTTGTTGTGGAGACTAAAGAGGTGAACCAAGTAGGGCTGAACGATTTTGGAAAATAATCTAATTGCGATTTTTTTTTATCTTAATATTGCGAATTAATGCGATTTTTTTTTTTCTGTTTAATTTATCATTCTGTTTCATCGCTGTGCAGATCAGGTGCTAAAAGAGCTGCTGCGTCTAAACTCGCAGCAGAAATGATTGCGTTCTGTCTACGATATATTTCAACCAAAACTGCAATTTGATTTTGAATTTTCTCTGCATTAACCACAAGCAACAAAAATCGCCTGTAGATAAAGATGTTTGTAAACAAGGACTATTTAAAACAAGAACTTTTAATGTTTTTATTAAGAGTATTGTTCAAGAGAACAGCTTTTAATTGATTTGGACATCAACCCTTGTTGAACATAAAGTGCAACCAACAAACAAGTCTATGTATTAAACTGATTGACCAGTACTTAATGCTATGGTGAGATTCTTGAATGTTTCTGGTAAAACAGTATGATTATATAAACTCTAAAACAAGTAATAAAGTTAGATTATCTCACTGCTGCAACTGTCTTCCCTTCCATGTGGAGCAAACCCACTTTAAACATATTACGACGCGTCTGATCCATTAATTGTTACATAGCCAAAAATTTCCAACCCTCACCTATTGGCATGAAAGATGGATAATGAACAAAATCACGAGATCTACCAGAATGAACTGGGGCGATCAATTTCCCAGAAGGCAATTGATGTATGGAAGGGTACTGTACTTGGGTAATATATATGAATATCTATATTTGGAATAATGTAAATATATTTTCTTTCACCAGACACAGATCGACGCCCATGTTCAAGTCTGCTGACCTGCGGCCAGTGACGTCCTCCTCAGAAAGATGCGATATTCAGCTGCAGGGTTTCCAGAAAGCCTTCGACCACCAGCACCTGGGGTTCTTGCAGCAGCAGCAGCAACAAGGTAATGACAGCTTTGTTATCTCCAGGCAATTCAAAAATATTTTTCTTTAGCTCAACCCTTTCGTTTGCTACTGTGTGGCTCTCCAAGAATGTGTCTATCAAGAGGGAAAGGTTGTTCCTCCGGTAATCAACGGCGGATTTGAACCTGCCAGTTACTTCACAAACCCACCCGCCTCTCTCTGTGCAGGTAAGACGTCTGTTTCCATCCACTCATCGGGAAACTTCGCAGCTTTGTTTGTTTGTGATTGAGCATCATTACGACAACACAAAGGCTAAGCTTCCCGTTCTCATTCCCACAGGCTTTGACTTGCTGCAGGACATGCAAGGCCAAGTCGAGGACAATTACTCCCCTTCTCCGTGCCCAGAGGACAGCTTCCTCTTTCAGAGCGGAGGTGTGGACCGCTGCCTCAGCCAGATCTACTCCATCTACTTGGATTCATGATGAAAAACTGAACATATTGTGCGTAAAAGACCAAACGAAATGCAGCATAAAGGATCATTAATCTACTGTACAATGTGCTGCAGCTCCATGAGGAGTTTATCATGATCGTTTTTTTTTTTCCTTTAATGGTACAAAAATAACTGGAGAGAAGGAAACTTTTGGGGCAAACTGGCACACAGGAACGACCAAAACAGGACATCTGGTAACAATACACAGATGTAAATAGCAGCGAACTTTGTATTCAGAGATGACCGAAGCATTTGTTATCTGGATGAAACGAGCTACAGTACTTGCTCCATATTCATCTCCACCTCCCTCAGCCGTGCCAAACTATTGTGAATGTTTCTGCTTGCACAACGCCATAAACTGCAGCACAACATAGGTTTTCTGCAGCTGGGGTCAATACATAATTGTCAACAGATAATAACAAAAGTCAGGGGGTGTTTAGCGTCCTATCAAGAACTTAAATAAATATATGATTGATTAGATGAAGAGTGATGGTCAAACATTAACAGCCTCATTATAAGGGAATCAAAAGCAAAGAAAACCTGAAATAGGACGTATTAGGTCACCGTTTTGAGAAAAGAAGGCTTAGTTTGTATTTGTAAAACCGATCCAGAAGAGGTTAATTGCTACTTGTGCGAAAACACAGTGCAAATTTAACAGAAAGTTGGCATTTTTAAAAAAGATATTCCTTTTACATCCAATAATATTCCAATTCCTGACCAGGTTAAATAAAAACTAAATATTTTAGTAGTTAAGGCTTGTAATTCTTCTCAACTATCATCAATATAAAGTATGCAGAATATCAACGGTTTAGTTGACGCAAAAGCTGTTTCAATCAATTTACGGTCTTTATCCCAAACTGGATATTTAGAACCACTTAATATCAACTAAATTCAGTGTCACCAGAGAGTATCCCCACCCAGCGGAGACATGTCAATAGGGCGCGCCGCCCCCCAACAAAACTGCAGGAAAAAGGTGTAGATCCAGAAAACATTAATTATTAATTATCACATCTGTTCTCTAATAAAATATGTCTGAATTTTGTTTGTTTTGTAGCATTCCCATTCCATTTTGAGTTTATTTGGGGTTGTTATTTTTGTCTAAGTCTAATTTCAGTGTTTAAATGGCGAGGGACGGCGGACAGATGAGTATGTATGTAAATGTGTGTGTCCTAAAGCTTTTAGCTTCCACGTTACTTCTCTAATTTGTTACTTAAAGGTTCTCCTTGAGGCGCAGCTCTCTGCGTCAGCGGCCAATCAACGTTTTTTGTGTCGCTCTTCATCCAATCAAATGGATTAATGATCTGCCAGCTGGAGTTCCACCCCCCCAGCATGAATGTTCTCAAACATATGAATGTAACCAGAGAAGTCAGATTAAAACAAGACAGGAGAAAATGGTGCAGCGAAAAGAAAATTGGGTCATTTGTTTACCAAATAGAAAATTTCTTCAGGCTTTCACTGAAGGAGAAACAGTAGATAAAGGAACTTGGATCGGAGCGGACAGACATAAAAATCCAGCAGCAGACAAGTGACCGTGGACAGATTTACGTTTTGTTGTGTTGTAATCTCAGACCTTTGGTACTTTCAGCACTTACTCCCTTATTTTTATTTAACTTGATTTTTTTTGCGCAACAGACTTTTTCTACAGTAGATTTATTTCTCTCAAAGATCCACATGCAGTACGTTATCTTAACGAGGTAAAAAAAAAAAAAAAAAAGAGCTTTTTAGAACAATGTGCCTTTATTTTTGTTACAAACACTTCTTGGTCCAGGTTGTTTTTAAGTATTTACACCCATGGTTTAGTAATTTGTTAAAGCAGCTTTAGCAGTAATTACAGTCTCAAGTCTTCCTACACGCTTCTTTTGGGGTATTTCAAGGTTCCTACATAGTTTTGAAAAGTCTGTAAAATGATAGAATTTGATAGAAAGCCTGGATAGGTATGGAAAAACTATGTTATTATTATTTTCACAATAAAACCAGATTATTTTTTATACTCGATTGATTTGTTTTGAAAGTTACAGACATTTTTTCATCTGAGATTCTTTAACTTGGCCCAGATTAGATGCCAAAGAATTGCTATCTGAACTTTTGGGGAATTTTTACCAACAAAATAAAGATATCACAGATAACAAACTGTGATTTGAAGGCTCTGGATGTATGATGATCTGGTCCAGATTTGAGCGGTCTGAGCCGTAAAACTAAAGAAATAGAACGGATCCAAGTTGTTGCAGATGTCAAGAAAAGCATTGAAATAATCACGAATTGGAAGCCGTACTCAGCATGGTGTTGTTTAATGATTTGCGGAACATGTTGATGATAAAACCCACAGTAAAAGTTCCCCAAATGTTTTTCTGGAAATTGGTAGGAAGCCTGGTATTTTTATAAGTCTTTTCTGCCGATACTTTGAATTTCTATCTGCTCGGATGGATAAAGATGGTTGTGAGACCTTTTTAGGTCTTTCCAGAGATGTTCGGTTTAGGTTTAAACCCCAGCTCCTTTAAAGTGGCCTTTCTTTCCTTTACAGGCATTCATGTTCTAACATTTTAAATTTAAAACACTGACCTGCCTGCCTAAGTGAAGCTGCACCAAAATGGCTCATTGCTGCCCCCTGGTGTCTGAGTGAATGTACAGAAAGGCTCTATAAACTAAAGAAACAATGTGCAGAAGGAAAGAGAACAAAAGTTACTTTAAAAAAAAAAAGCTTTATTTTAACAGATAAATGTATCCTCGTTGCTTTGGTTGGCTGCCTTTAACGTATCCATTGTACAGTGTTTTATTTACAGTGAGGAAGGTTGGGAGCTGTTTACAAGAACTTTTCCGGACTCTTTGCTTTCTCATGAATAATAAAAACTAACTGACCAACCAGGAAATGTTTACATTGATTTTGTAGCAGATCAGAAATGTCTCATTATCACTGATCATTGTATAAACTGTATAAACTTTCTTCTGTCTTTTGCATCTCAATAAAAAAACAGTACTTGTTGGTTTTTATGATTTTTGTCAGAAGCATCTCTTTCATTTTCAAAGTAAATCAGTGTTGTAGCCAGGTTGTATGTTTTAGTCAAAGTCATCCACATCTGCTCTACGTCTTTCAACCACCTCAGAAATATTTCACACACATCCCACAGTGTGGATGAGTTCAGTGAACTGATGCTGCCCTCTGTGGACCGAAACATCTAAAAAGCAGAAACGGCTCGTCTGTTTGTGGCCAAAAATAGGCATTTCTATCCTTCTCTAAACTTTTGGTTGTGTTTCCTTGACTGATTTTTCATTTGCGTAGCCTTCGGGTAGTAAATCCCATTTGTAGCGAGTGTTAACACATAATTTCAAGGCGTTGCTAAAGTTTACATACGGCTTAAACCTTTTCACATGTTGTCACATTGCATTTAAAGTGCATTGCGTCTATGCTGGTGCAAAGAAATCCAAAAGACGCACCGCTGAACAGAACGGGTAGAAGAACGAGCGCAGAAACATTGTCATCCTGTATGTTGCTGGAATCTCTGGAAAACTGAGGAGGATTTTCTCTAAACACAAGATCCCCATGCATTTTAAACCCAACAGGACCCTCAGACAGAGGCTGGTCCATCCTAAAGACAAAACCCCGGAGCCTAAGATGATCTTTATATTGGAGAAACCAAACCACCTCTCGCTCAACACAGGAGAGCTACCTCCTCAGCACAAGACTCTGCTGTCCACCTACACCTCAAGGATGAAGGACACTCGTTTAAGGACCAAAATATTTACATTTTGGACAGAAAAGACGGATGGTTTGAGACATAAAGCGAGAGAAAATAATTTTAAGCAAAGGAGGACGGCTCAGGTTTCAACTTTGAAAAACGTACAACACTGCGACAGGTTTGATTCCGGCCAAGTTTCACCCCAATTCACGCCTCCACTCATGTGACCACAACATTTCTCCTGTAAGCCAGGCTAACAATGAGCCTAACGACTCTCCATTGGGACGGGCGACCAGTTCCAGGTGAAGCGAAACTTCTTCAGCTTCAGACTAGAAGTCCAGTTGTTGTTGTTTTTAACCTTTTTTGAATTGATACAATGCATCTACACTAGCTCATTACATGTTGTACCAGAGACCTGTAAATATATGCTAATTTCCAAATGATATTTCTGGTCATGAGCAGAGTGTTTAACTCAGTGGTCTTTCTCCCTGTTATCTGAATGTGGGAAAAGGTGTACCTCAGGGCGCTGTGTGAGGGCCCATGCTTTTTACCATTTTATTCAAGAATCTGGGTCAGAATCCAACTGATTAATCGCTTTATCTTTATACCGAAGACACGGTTGTTTACTTTGAGCAACAGCTGCCCAGGTGTTTGATCGTCTTACATTTTTCAGTCCAATTTGTGCCACCTGGGACTTGCTGAAAAAAACAAAACAAAAGTCCTTGTTCTCTCTACAGTTGTCTGCACACGATAACCTTGTTGAAATTTAATCTGCTTATAAGTGTTGTATTTTAATAGAGGGAGCTCTTTAAACTGAAAACAATATTATAGAAACAATGAAATAAAACAAACACTTAACAGAAATAAATCTGCTTTTCATTTAATGTGAAAAACAACTTGTTGCAGCCACCTTCTTACCTCACCTTGGCTATAGTGAGGTTATTTATACAAACGCTCCTGTGGTCTCTCTGCAGATGCTGAATACTGTTTATTGGAGGGCACTGAGATTCATCACTGGATGTAATCCACCATTGTACGTTATGCCAACTGGTTAACTGGCCATCAATGTCCTCAGACCCTTGCATATTTTTATATACAAATCTATAATAGCCTTAATACCAGCTTCTTAAACAGAGCAATCACAATCTCTGCACACCAACAGGGAGGAGACCAGTTGACAGAATAAGTCGTAGTCAGGTGAGACCAAAGGTACTCAAACACAGCATCCGCATGGTAAACCGTGGTGGTGGCAGCATCATACTGTGGGGAGGCTTTCTTCAGCGTTGAGCTTGTTGATGGGAAGATAGATTTAGCTAAATACAGGACAATCCTTGAAGGAAAGCTGTTTAAGGCAGCAAAACTTGAGACCAGGGTGGAGACTCGCCTTAAAGCCGGACAACAACCATAAACATACAGCCAAGAAACAATGAAAGGGTTTAGAGTAGCTAAAGCATTTAGCGTTAGAGCAGTCAAAGCCTAGAGACCTTAATCTGTTTAAGAATCCATCAATCCACCCATTGTCTATACCCAATGTAGTCCTTGTAGGGTCGCGGGTGGAGGGCTAACTTCAGTGTTTACTGGGTGAGAGGCGGAGTACACCCTGGACGGACTGCCAGTCCATCACAGGCCAAGATAGAAACACAGGACAGACAACCATAGGCACTAACTAAGGGTAATTTATTCAGTTCACCTAACACTCATGTTTTTTGGACTGTGGGAGGAAGCTGGAGTACCTGGAGAGAACAGGGCATGAACAGGGAGAACATGCAAACTCCTTTTATGTAATGACCAGAACCAGAGGGCCCAGAATTCAACCAGACAAAACAGAGGACGTTTAAAGACAGTTAAATGATGGGTAAACTGCAGCGGGTTGTTGGTGAATCGTCAGGGACAGGAACCACTGGCAACGGAGACAACAGGTTAGTGACCAGATAGATTTTGCAGTCACCGACTCTATGATCACTAAACTTCTCACAATCTGGGAACAGGCGGGGAAAGTGAGTGCAGGCTCCAGTTTGTGGTGAATGATGCTGATGACTCTTAATGCGATCCAGACTCCGGTCAGGGAAGTTCTCAGGTTGTTTCTCAAAGAACCGGCAGGAGTTTGGTGGTCAGAGGACAGGCAAAGGGTCAGAACCGTGATGGCAACCTCAGGCAGGATTATCAGGGGGAATAACCAGAATCCGAAATTCCAAGAGTAAGTCCAGGGTCAAAGCCGGGTGATCAGAGGTCCAGGGAAATCCAAAACAGAGTCCGGGGCAGAGCACGGGGCAGGGCACAGAAACAGGTCAGGTAACAGGCAGCCAATCAGGTCCAACAGGGGTAAGGCAGGCTCAGAGAATCAGGAGGCAGAACAGGTCAGGAAACAGGCAGGCAGTGTTGAAGCCGTCTTGCTTCTCCGGGTTCGTTAATTCGTTGTGCAGGACTTAAAACAATAACTCAGCCAGGACGCAGATTTCAGTTTCACCTTCGCGAAGGGAGAGATGCTCCTGCCAGCCTCTGCGGGCAGCAACTCTGACTCTCTCCCCGTTCAGGCTAGTTCTATTAACTTCAAAGGATGATTTCAGAGTCACACAAGCAAATGGCGTACACAGTATCAGTTTCTACTACCTAACAGCTACCTTTACCTTTTATGGATTTGTATTTTCCTTCCGTTGAAACCTTCTCTTCTGCTAATTGCTGACCTGGCCTTGAGACTCTCTTTTCTTGCTCAGCAACAGTGCATCTTGCCCTAATCTATTCACATTCTACTTTCAAGCATATAACAGCATATAAAAGCAAATAAAAGCATATAAAAGTATATTGAACCTTCATAACAGTGTATAAAAACGGATTAAAGTTAATACATCACACAGCAGGTAGACAGGATTCAGAACGCTGGGTTAAACTCACCCGTGGCTCGTAATAATCTGGCACTAGTGACTGGTTATATAGTCAGTGGTGCAGGTGGATCTGATGAAGACTGATGAGAAACAGGGGGCAGAGCTGTACTGGTGTGACAGATGAGAATCAGACCAGCACTAGTGCCGAGATCATTGACATTTCAGAAAGATCGCATGGCCGGATTAGAACCTAGAAACTAGAACCTCAATGCAGCAACCGCACTGGCCAGATTTAAGAATCTGTATCAAAAATGAAAAATAAAAAAATGCTTTTCAGACGCTCTCCATCCAATCTACCTGAGCTTGAGCTATTTGGCAAAGGAGGGATCAACATCATTGTCTAGATGTGCCAAGATCGTTCGCATGTGCAGCTGTCGTTTCAGCCACCAGGGGGCGCCCTGTCCCCACTGAGCCGCGTTGACGCTGCGTAAACTTTGCCCCAAGGGTCTTCCAGAATCAAACCAGTCGAACAGAATAAGTCAAAAAAAGGACCAAACAAAGGCTCTCTAAGCGGATAACCCTTATCATCACTCCCTGCCAGATAAATAAAGCGGCTCTGCACGCAGTCCCTCTCAGAGAGGAGGCTGTGGCTCCCCGTCCCGCTCAGAGGAGACACACCCTCAGGGCTGCAGGAGCGGCAGGAGGAGAGCTTCAGCCCCGAGGAGTTGATGGGATGCAGAGAGGAGACACAGCGACAGATTGAACCCCTCCATCATAAGAGCTTCAGAGAGAAACAGGCTGCAGGCATGATGGAGACAGTAGGTAAGACAACATCAATACACTTATTTTGTTGTGGTTTTACTCATTTTTGCACCTGTCATCCAATACAACTTGGATTAGGCGTATAAAACCATAGTTGGGCTCTTAAAGTCTTTTTCTCAAACCAAATCTTCTGGCTTCATGGGAGATTATAATTTCTCAAACACCCCCAGTTTATAGATTCAAGTTTATTTCCATTCCTCTTAAGCTTAAAATGTGTGTTTTTATGCAGCACGTCGCCTTCAAATTCAAACCTTCGGACATTAAGAGTACAGGAGACACGGCTCAGCCGCAGCCTTGGTTCCTCCTCAGATACGTCCTGATGAAGGGATCCATGAGACCGTTATTTCAGGGGAGGCTCGGCTGCCAAAGAGGAAGCAACAGCTCACATTGTTAGAGAGTGAGATCATTCACAGTCTCCAGATTTAAACCCTCTTTCTCTCTCTTAAGGCTTTCAGAAGGCCAGCCTGTGTATTCCTGCTCTGTTTGCGCTGATTGTTTGGTACAGGAACCTCCACAGCAGACGGTGTAGAGACGGCTCCAACCTTCACTCCACTTATCTCACTCAGACAGGAGTTGGACGTCTCAGTTATCTTGACCGAAGAATGCAGACTTTTGTCCTGGTTTAAAAGTCGCTCAGCTGTAGCTGTGGACATTTGAACCAAAACTTCCAAATTTTAAGCCAACAACCCAAGCGGCGCGAAGCGACTGAAACACTTTTCCTGTTCTGTTTTGGAAACCTTGCCGTACTCGTCTGTTGATGGTAATCAGCTGAAACAAAAGGCCTGCACATGGCCTTACGGCATGCAAATAGCCACATGGGAAAGGGACATGCTGTGCAGGATGCTATATGTAAACACAGAGCACCATGGGAGTTAAATTCAAATCGTGTATCCTCAATTCCTGAATTTGAGTTAAAGAGCGTAAATGTTGAGCTTAAGTCTTCATACGCAGTTACAAACCAGAGTCAGATGCAAAAAGGAATCAGTGGACTGGACTTATCCATACAGGGTAAAAGACTGGACTTTAGAGTGTGTTTAGGTCCAAATGCAGTCTTTGCAGCTTCAGAGGCTAATGCAGTGCTTCTTAAATGCACCCTAGGGGGGCGTGAAGGTTTTTCTGTCCAGCAAATTCAGGCCGTCTAAGTCATTCTAAATGTGACAACAGCACCCCCTGCTGTTTGCTCTGTACCTGCGGTCAGTAGAATGATTGATACTAGTAATAAACTCCCAAAAAAAGCACAAAGCTTAATGCAACTTGAGCTTATCTTTAATATTAATGGCTTTATATTATTTTCTCCATATGAGCTTCATAGCTAGTTAAAAGTTGACTGGAGGTACAAGTCTGGCCAAAAGCCATTTATAGTGTTGTTAATATTATATAGTAAAAAGAAAGTGTGGCAATGTTGAATCATTCTAGTTGTTTTATGCCATTGTTATGTGTTATAAATGAACCCATGTGCATGTTATACATTTCAAAAGGGATTCTGGGTAATGTTTAGAACCACAGCTTTAGTGCATTTGAGAAGCACTGGGCTAATGCAAGGCGTACATATTTAATAGAAAAAAACAAACATTAGCCATTATTTTCAATCAGATCGGATGGAGAGCGTCCACGAACGTCAATGTTCAATTCTTGCTGCAGATTTTCAGTTAAATTTAGTTCTGGACTCTGTCATTCTAACCATGAATACGTTCTGTTATAAATCAGTTTCTTAGGGTCCTGCTGAAAGGCGAACCTCATCTCAAGCCTCTAACATTTTGTCATCCTAGTATTTCTCTGTATTTAGCTCCATCCATCTTCACATTAACTCTGTACATCTGAAGAAAAACAGCCCAACAGCATGACGCTGCCACCACCATGTTTGACCGTGGAAACGTCTGTTCAGAGTGCCACTCTGCTACAGAGGCCAGATTTATTTAGATTCCCGCAGCTGTGGTGTTAATCTCTGCAGCTCCTCCAGAGAAGCTTCTCGGATTAATAATGTTTGTCACTTTAGCAACTCATTACGAGCACACAGACTTGACAGAGACTTAGCCCGCTACGCCACCACAGACGGACTTATTACTCCATAGACGGCCCCTGCTCCGAACTTCTCCACCACTTTCTCCCTGACCCGTCGGCCATCTTCCTTGGTCTTCATAAAATCCCAGCAAAGTACACAGAAATTTGCTTTTGTAACAACAAAAACAGAAAGGAAAAATAAACTTTCTCAAAGATGTCAATCTCCAGTCCTGGAGGGCCGTTCTCCTGCAACGTTTGCACGTGTTTCTGGTCCAGAACCCCCGAATCAAATGTGTGCATTGCCCGCTAAGCATGCAGTACATTTCTTCAGAGTCCTGCTAATGACCCGGTTATCTGATTCAGGTGTGCTGAAGCAGAGACACATTTAAAAGTTACGGCACACTGGTCCTTGAAAATGTGAAACCTTTAGCTTTAGATGACGGCAGAATGAAACCGTCACAGCAAAACGAGTTTTGTTTACTCAAGATAAGGAGATAAATACCTTTTGTGTCTCAAGATAACGTCGTCAAAATGAACTGCTAAGTTGTTGCTTCTTCTAGGCTCTTTGTTGGAGTTGTCAAAAAAGAACTGGTTTGCTTTTCCAAAGGCTAACCACATTTTCGTCTCTTTTTGTCTTTGTTTCAACCTTTCTGGGGTGTGTTCTTGGTTTCTGTGCTGGAATATAATGCATGAAGACAGTTTACGTAGATAAACCTCTGTCTTCTTTCCTGTTAACAAATAATTTAGTGAATAGTTTAGAAAACCCACGGATAATATGACTTTTAATTCCACTTTTCTTACTGTGAAATGAGACTGTGGTTGATCTGTGGCACTGATATTTTCTGAAGTTTGTGTCTGCCCAAAGGGGGAATAATCTGGACCTCACCAACGTCCAGACCGGGGCTTCTAACGACTGCTAAATCACATGTTTGCTGGGTCGGCCAGTTCAGCCTGTATGTCGTCTACAGCTCGACCAATATCTCCCGGACTCCCTGCAGATGTACTCAGCAAATAATTAACTGGAGATTGCAGCAAGAAACATTGATTTCGGTTTATTTAGAAACAATCTGCTACAGAAAGTGCATAAAGGCGCTCAGAGCTTGTCTGCACAGACCCCCACTTCCTGCCTTTGTTTTAGAGCCTGGCTGGACCTGCTGAGGTTCTCAGAAATAGCCTTGTTTATGACGCCGCTCTTTGCTTTGCATCGCATTAAAGAGTAAAGGTCGAGTCATGGGAGACTGAAAAACTTCACGGCTGTTTTACATCCAGGTTTTACTTTTGTTTAGAGTTGACGCAGACAACACAGTTGACCTTTAAAATAAGAAAAAAACACATCTTTTTTTGTTTAGCGATAATATATGCCATTATCGTTGTTTCTAACCCCAACCAGGCCTCAGTGTAAATTACCTGACCACAAGCAACGTGTAAAATAACTATTCAGACGTCTATTTGTCTTCAATGATCCCCACTGGCTTCTGCAACAGCAATTTTACAAGTGCTGTCATTCCACCAGGAACAAACCAGCTTTAGTAACAGATGCTTGGAGTCGTTTATGAAAAATAAATAAAATAAGTCGTTTTTTTCGTCTGCTGGTGCTAAAAAAATATATTTTTTTTTTGCAAAACATTTCATTTTCATGCTCATGTTCCTCATAAATGAACAGGCCATTTTTTTAATACCTTGTTATTTTTCTTGTTCGTTTTATTCCTCTTATTATTTAATAACACAGATTTAATTTTAACAGAGTAAATACAAACATACAGAAACAAGACTGTTGTGTATTGTTGATATGAATTTAAAACCATACAATAGGGACAGGACGCACAAAATATTCAATAAACACTCACTAAAATAAGTTTTAGCCACTTTTAGCACCCAGGTAGGATGGACCTACAGTTAACTTTTACTTTTCTTCATTAAGGGCATCAGAATAAAGGGACTGAATATAAAAGTGTGTCAAATACTACAGATGTGTATTTGTACAAGAGTTGGAGAGATATATATTCTTGTTTTTCTACTTCATAATTACTTTGTGTTGGTCTAATGCAGGGGCTTAAATGGATATAATGACAAGTGCAGCTTTTAGCAGCTTTTCTGTTTTTTATGGAAGAATTCCATTGAATTTTTAAACCAATATGATATGGAGAAAAAGTACCAATCATATTTTTTATATCTATTTTTATTGTCTTCATGTTGGAAACTACTTTTTTTTTTTTTTACATTATTTTCCACAAATCTCAGCATCCCTTTGAAGAAAATGTATCTGTCCTCTTTTTGCCAAAAAAAACCCCCAAATATTTATTTTAAAACCTATAGGTAGAAATAAAATGTAATCAGAAATTACAAGTTGTCTTTTTCAAAAGGAAACGTAACATTTGTGACTTTAAAAAAAGTTTTATTTAGCTGGACTGAGGGCAGAAATGGCTCTTTGGGTTGTAAATATTGCAGAAACCATCTTTTGTAGGTCATTTAAGGCAACCAGAACCCGTTATGTAACAAATACGGCACGTTTGAGGTTGTTGCTCAAAGAAACATGGGATAGAACCAGAAGACGCATTTATCTCATCTCTATCGTGATGAAATGTGTTGGCCTGAGGATCAGCTGCGTGTTTGAATATCATCTTCCTGGTCTTTGCTTCATGAATGTAATGCACTTTGTGCACCAGGAGACCAGCTGCCATCATCAGCGTTAAAACAAACTTTCCTGCATCCTGTGTGCTTCACGTGTAAGTCATTTAGGGATGGCAGGCCTTGTTTATGTTCACCACATGCGCTACAGTCAGGCTGAGGCAGCCCCACTCCACACCCTTATTTCAGGAGGTGACCAGTAATTAGTTTGTGTCCTGAAAACATCAGTTTGGCCCAAGTGTTTTCACCTCACTGTCTCCCGAAATAGAAATAAAAAATAAGGTGGTGGCAAATGGATGTGTGGGGGAAAAAAATACCTTTTTTAGAGCCAGTTTGAAGCCTTTTCCCCATATGACTTGTACATGTTGGTGTTTAACGTAATTATTTAAAGAAAAATAACCTAAATTTACCAGTTAAACTGTAAAATTTACAAAATCACTGTAAAGTTCATTTATTTTAGTAATTAAGTTTAAAAAATCAAAACATACGTTTGTACTCATGCTTCAAACGTTTATTTATGTTAATTATGATTATTATGGTTAGCTAATGAACAGCTAACAGCTAATGAAACAAAAAAAAAAAAAAAACTGTTTTTCCAAAAATTGAACGTCGCAAAAGTGCAATAAAAAAGTTTTTTAAACCAGAAATTTTATGTTATGGGCTACACAGTCATGGGTAAGACTGATACCATAACAAAAGAAACAGACTCGTCATAGTGTGCTGTATCCAAGCATATTAAAGGGAAATTGAGTGGAAGGAAAAAATGTTGTAGCAAAGGCTGCACAAGCAACATTCTGGCGTTTTGGAGAGATTCAAAAGATATGGATTGTTACTGAGGTCAGAGTTTCAAGATCCACAAAGAATGAATTTATCCACCAAATGTGCAACAACTACCACGTTCCCTGAGTTAAGCCACTCCTGAACTGAAAGTTATGTCAGAAAAGTCTTTCCTGGACTATGGAGAAATAGGTCTGATGCTGGTGCAAAGTCCTATTCTTAGATAAAAAGTAAATTTAGCATTTTAATCGGAAATCCGCCCTGTGATGGACCGGGAACAGGTCTGGGTTGTACCGCTAGCCCAATGCCCGCTGGGGGTAGGCACCAATCCTACATACGTTTTAGCTAAAAATGAATTATGAATTTTCAGTAGCTGTAAACCATAATCATCCCAAACAACAAACATAAATGCTTAAAATATAACTCTCTGTGTGTAAGGAGCCTGTATGAGATATGTCTCCCTTTTTAAATTGAATAACTGAAAGTATTTAAATCTTGCCATGGTTGTAAAGTTGTGGTTTTGGTGTCCATTAGCAGCAAGAATGAGTGCTTTAACCCTACAACCAGCCTGCTCCTTTGTTCTTATAGCACAATCACTTCCTTATTTAAACACAGAGAGTGATAAAACAAGACTTGCTCTCACTGATGTTACACACTAGTCCAAATAAAATTACCGATATCCCTCCAGAGAAAGGATGACTAACTGATTTCTCAAGAATAAATCAAATCGTTTTCGTCTTCTTCATCCAGGCATCAGATTAACCCTGAAACGTCTCATTTTATTATTCCAATCATCTAATGCCCAGCGAAGCCTTCACCCGAGCATCTGTTTCCTCTCTCTGGCAGCCGAGCGGAGGACTGCCGCTCCCCAGTGATCCTGTAGCCATGCCAACTTTTACAACCCTCAGAGCAAACAGGAGTCCTGGGAGAAGCTGCTGAGTTTGCCGGCATATAGACCGACTTCCACCTCGCTCTGTGGGAGAGACCGGGCGGCAGGTAGGGGCGGCGGGGGGAAGCAGCGTGGGGGTCACTGTGGGGATATGCGCTGCTGAGGTCATTCTCCCTGTGATTTTTTTTTTCGTTGCAGAGATGGTTCTCCGGCGGGATCTTCTCCTGACGTTTACCTTGCTGTTGAAGACCGGCCTGGTTCACGGATGTTTCTGTCCGGCAGCGACCGTCTTGTCCCAGTCTCCCTCCGAGGTTCCCGCGGACGCCTGCTGCTTGAACTACTCCGGCTCTGACCTCGGCCTGCTGCACTGGTCTGTGTTCACCAACGGGACCGACGTACAGACCCTGCACCTTTCCAACTGTAACATCAGCGTGATCGACGTCAACGGCGAGCAAGCCTCCGCGCTGCGCAGGGTTTACTTGGATGGAAACAGACTGAAGGCCTTGCCGGAGCAGTTCCTGGCGCGCCAGCCCAGTCTGACCGAGGTGGACCTGAGTGAAAACCTCCTTCAGGAGCTTCCCAACGGCTTCCTCCAGGACTCTGTTAGCCTCCAGAGGCTTGATCTGCAGGGCAACCAGCTGCGTTCCCTCCCCGGTGAGCTGTTTCAGATGCCCAGTCTTCAAAGACTGGAGCTGGATGGGAACCTCTGGGAATGCTCCTGTTTGTTCCTGGAAAGGCTGGAGGAGGGCAGGCGGGCTAACAGGACCACCGGGCTGGAGGATCTTGTGGGGAACCTGACGTGCTCCTCCCCTCGCCACCTGGCCGGGAGGACCGTGTGGTCGCTGAGGATCAGTGACGTTTGCCGCCCGGCCGGCCTCACGGCGCTCTTCATCGTGCTGCCCCTGCTCATCCTCTCCGCCTTGCTGCTCTGCTGGTGCTGCGGGAGGAAAAGGAAGAAAAAGGAGACGCTCGCCTTCAGCTCCTCCAAAAAGAGGACTTCCGGCTTCGGTTACAACAACCACAAGCAGCACAACAAACAGCAGCCTGCGGACGGCGAGCAGGGCAAAGCCGCCGACTGTGGGAAAGAGGGCATCCTGAAGAACCAGCTGCTGCTTCGACCGGCGTCGGCACTCCTGGGCAGCACTCGGGACATCTACGAAGAGGTGGAGATCAAGCTCAGCTCAGTGGAGTCTCTTCCCAGAGCCTCCTGCTCCGGCCCTGTGGAGGGGAGGCAGGGGTGCCAGGGGCCCGACGGGGCCAGCAAGACGGAGCTGGACACGGTCAGCGTGACGGAAGTGCTGAAAGACTCGGCGGACCGGGAGAAGGCCTACCTGACTCAGTCCACTGAGTACTACAGCCTGGTGCCGGGGATCGAGCTGGAGGACTCGGACCACGGCGAATATGAGAACGTGAATCTGTCATGACACCGCTGAAAAAAAGACTTGAACAGTTTGAAGAGATATGTTAAAGTTTACAGACAGGCTTTTTACCTTCATAGGCATGAATGTCATATTGACTTTGGACTCTTAAGGATTAATTTCGCCCGTTTTTTTTCGGGCTAAAATGCATTCATTTACCTCTAACTAATATTTGGATACTTAGTGTGTGTATCTTTATCACACACATCTTATACATTTATGACATGCCGCTTAGTTTCTTGGCACATGAATGTTTGGTAGCAACCCTGTCACATTAGAGTTTGAATTTTAAAAGGCTTTCAATACGTAACAAAGATTATTTTCAATGCAATGATACCATAGACCTTTTTTCCCCCTGTCAGACTGAACTTCTTAAATTTGGTGACAGCAACAAGAAATATGTTTGAATGAGTCCAGGTGAGGGTTTCAAATATGACAACACCATCAGCTGTCAAGCATGGTGGTGGCGGCTTTTGGGGGTGTCTCGCTAATGGTGACATAAAGTGGATGAAATAGTAAACGTCTTCAGCTTTATTTCAAATCACCAGATATATGTTTGAAACATGGACATGATTGGATGTACCAATAAGGAAATGGTCCCAAATTATATCAGAACCGGTTTTGGGATACATAAAGCAGGCTAGTGTTAAGCTTCTGGAATGGGGCTGAGCTCAACCATATAGAAAATCTGTGAAATATTAAAAGGTGGATCTGCAGCAGAACACAAATTTAAATGTGATCTACCAATTCTGGTAAAGACGAGTTGATTTAGCCAAAATTATGTCATAAACTACTGTTGGCTACAAAAAGAACGTGGTTAAGGTGGAGCTTGCTAAGGGGCATTTATCCAAATTTTATTGGGGTGGATGTACATATTTAAGTCTGTGTGAATAATTTGGACTTTGAGTTTATTTGAGAAAAGCAATGAGCTCGAACTTGTGCCGCCTGTTCTTAATCGTAGAATTCCTTAACGTTTACGGTATAATTAATTCCCAATGTTGAAATTAATCATTAAAGAGCAAAATTAGCAAGACACTAGTAGCCTTGACGAGTGTATTACAACTTCAAACAGCAACTATAAATATAAGACACATTATTTCATTAAAGTTACAGCCAAATCACGTGATCATAAGCTAGAAACAAACCAAAAAAGAAGGTTCTACTCTTCACATTGTAAACACTACTTGAAATATTTGATTAAAAACAAAACAAATCATCACTATGAAGACAATACTATAATTTTTTAAAAGATGGTAAAGAATGGTAACCAACAGACATTCAGGTTTATAAGACATTTATGTCTTGAGCTAAAATGTCTCTTCTACTGGAGTTTCACGTTAAGCTAACAGTTAGCATTGACGCTAACTGAAAATTATCTTCGACAATGCAGATTTGATTTAACATTTATGTGTTTGAAAAATACTTATTTGAGGAGAACTCTCTCAACATTATGAGAATACAGAAAAGGGATTTACAATTTTGGGTCCAAGTTGCTTTAATTAGCCAAAACTTTTTTTCTTTCTTTTTTTTTTATTAGTCAATTAGCCAAACTTGAGTCTGGCTCCAGCCAGGTAACAAACCGAGCGAATCACAAGTGCCCATTAGGTTAAAAGGAAATACATACAGCCCTTAAACCTTCCCTGTGGTAAAGGTTTTGTGCAAATCTGTTTTTTAAATTTAGGAGTAATCTAGCTAGAAACCCTGCATTAGCATTAGCATTAGCATAATTTGGTTATAAATATAAGCTCACAGAAGCTCTCCAGCAAAGAGGATATTTTTATTACAATTGAAGCTAATAAAATTTTGTGAACTCTGCAACTAAGGGAAACAAAAATAAATGTTTTACTTATTCTTGTTTATTTACCACCTGGCATTAGCATCTCAGCAAAGCTAGCTAGTATACTAACTATAGCTACTGTAGGCTGCATGCAAAGTAAAACATTAAAGTCCCATTCTGTCTTTTCTGTTTTTACACTGTTTTTACACTGGTTTAAGGTTTGCGTTGGACATAGTATCCAGAAACGTTTTTAATTGGGGCTTTATCTTTTCCAAATGAGTGATTATGGTGGAATCCGTAGTGTGCTATTTTGTACACTTGAGTCTGGTTTTAAATAATTATAGAACATTGTAAATACAATATAATGCATCTGTTAAGAACCTATCATTGAAATTAGGTTTACTTTCTTTTAACTTTGACTATTTGATTTCTGGTTTTACAAAAAAAAAAAAAAAAATAGAAGCACAATCGTAATTCTTCATACAATTGATGCAATGGAATTAGAAGTAAATAAACTGTACATTTCTTTAATTAAGCTGTCCTTAAACTCTTGGACACCTTGTTGTACTGTGCTTAAGTTAAAACACTAATTTCAACAGTTGAGTTTTTGTAGGATTTTAATGCTCAATAATGAATATTTTTGACTGAACATTTTGTTAATATGTTTGAACTAACCATATTCTCTCAATAGATGAGAGGGGGGTTGCTAAAACGGGTAAAGGAAATGCCAGGTCACAATGCCACACTAAAACAAACATTGTTGACATTTAACAGCTCCCTGCTGGACAATCCAAGATTTTCATGTTTAATTTTAAGGGCTACAAATGTTTAAAGTAGGGCACTGTAACCAGCATCCCAAGGGCCACACATGGTCCCTTGTCCCTTCAGGATGACTCTTGATAACAAATGTTATATAGTAATAAAAAGGTTTTTTTTTTTATGCTTTTGTTTGACTCAACAAGAAGGAGTTATTTTCTACTGTTCTTTTATCTGTTTTAATGCAGTAGCTGCATAGAACTTATACAACAGACTGAATGCAATGATAAAATAGATGTATTTTCTTGTTCATCCATCCATTATTTATACCATTTAATCCTGCATATCACAATTTGGAAAATATGAGCTTTGTTTCTTCAAAGAGGGCTAAGCATTTTTCTCCCATTTCCATTAGCCACAAAGGACTCAACTGGCCCCAGTCTTCTCCAGAAATAATATTTTTACCTCTTTTGTTAAAAAAAAAAATCTTTTTCTTGCATCTAAAAATCTAAATAAAAATGTGATTGTTTTGTTTTACAATAATTTTTTTTTAATATATTTATACACGATGAAACAGCGAAAAAGCAAATTTTTGTGTCTGTTTATACAGTATATGTAAATATCAGTTTTTTATTATATATCTTATCTGATCCCAACCAACACCTGAAAAACTTTGTTTGCTGCCAAGGTTTTAACATCCTTGTTGAACTCATCACGCACTCCTTAATTTTTTTCCCAGTTAGATCACCAAACAGACACTAGGTGTTTTGACTTAAATTAAGTGTCTGAAATAATTCTCTTTATGCATCCCTAAAAATAAATTGTATAACTGGAGGTAATATTACTGAAAAAAACATAGACTGTACAATTTAATAACAAATAATGTTATTATCTAGCAGATTTATTAGTCTAATTGTATTTAAATTATATTACTCAAAAGCTAATTTATTACAGTAACTCAGCTCACTAAGCGAAACACATTGTATAGATTAATTACACACTGACTGCATATAATACACTTAATACCTATGAAAACACATATTTACCATTACAACATTATATCAGACCGCTAAAAACATTTTTAATATAGCTTAATACCTGCTTAAAGGTGGTTATTTGCAACAGGTACTTTTAATCTGACAAATTAATCTCATCAAAGCACATATTGAAATTTATTGGACATGATTGTATATATTTTGCACCCAAATACGATGTAAAACAACGGCAACAAATGTAACCCATTTGTGATGTGTTTCTTTTATATTTACCAGATATATCACGAACTAGACGTTTGGACCCAGAAGCCGACTATCGGGTTGTTTTCACATCCAATAGTCCGGTAGGCGGTCAGTTCAGTTGGGGACCAAATTGCAAATTTTCATCTGGTACTGTTTGCTTTCACACTACATTTTGTCAAATGAACCAAACCTTTTGACCAATCTGTTCAACGCTTCGCCTGTGAAGACGCTGTACTAAGAAACACAGAAGGAAAAAGGTCGGTCAGCAACACAGCGCAACAAAATGGAACGCACTGAAAAAACTGTCCAAGACAAAACTGTCTAACCGAGTCTTAAAAGCTTAGATTTAACTAAAAAGTCTTTTTGATCTTGTTTTTAGATTGATATACTATCTGTTCGATTACTAATCTTCTTTTGAGAAGATACGGCTCAAAAAAGTCCAATAATCTGCCAGTGCAGACTTGGTTAGATGGACAATTTTTGCAGCGTGTTACTGAAATGCGGTCTTTAAGTTAGTGTGCCAGACAAGCTGTGTCACGCTTACACAGGTATTTACAATATATGAGTTACTTTATTGGTATTATTGCTATTGGATTTACCCAGATTGCCCTGTGCCGTAGTCCACTTCCTGCTTTCGGAGCGGCCTCCGGTCCGCTTGGCATTCCCATATGTATTGGAACCGCTCCAGAGTTCAGTTCAACCAAGCCGAGACCTAGGTTCGCTTTTTCGGTCCGCATCAGAGGTCGATTGAGCATCCACACCTCCCCAAACGAACCAAACTCTCTGAGCAACCGAACCAGAGTCCAATTAAAGCAGACTGAACAGTTACTGTTTACTGAGATGTTTTTGGGAAGGAGAGAAACTGGGGATCTGTGGCTCCTGAAGTCTCTGAGATTCAGAGTCCTGGGCGTGGCAAGAAGGTCCAGAAAGGTCCTCCTGTAACAGAGTCCAGGAAAAGTCCATTGGCAAGGATCTGTAGACGGATAAGGGAACATTAGATATGTTTGTTTTAGAGATAAACAACTTTTTATTTCCTAGAAGGGGCCGGCACTAACTGTGGAATTTGGTCAGAAGATCTGGGTGAGAAGTTGCTGTAGAGTCGGGGCTCTTATGGTGGTAGAAGATTAGACTTAGCTGCACATGCCTCCAGTGCACCAAGCACTAGTTCTGTAATTAGCTTGGGAAGGAAGAGCAGATGCCCATAGGCAGATATGATCTCCTTACTGTCAATGCATGTATGCATTAATTTGTATAATTCTCTACTAGATGCAGGTCTAAGGTCCAGTCATGACTAATTTAAGAAAAAACATCATAAAATTGTGTTTTGGGTTAAAGAAATCCATCTGGGGGTCATTGCTCTTCATTAATTCCATATATTAAAAATTCAATCCAGAATACTGTTTTGTAGACAGCTCTGTTAGTTACAATGTTTGGGCCAATGAAACAGAAAATGACTGATAAATTCTGCCCTGGCTTTCATTTCATAGTTTCCATTCTTACTTGGACGAGAGCTTCAGCTGTCACCCTCTGTGTGCAGTGGTTCAAAATGTTCTCCTAATTGCAAAGAGAGACGCTGTTTGAGGGCGTTACACAAAAGCTGAGTGTAGTCCACCCTCTGAAGTATCACAATGTGAGAGGAAGTGATTTAATCTGGGCATTTTCCCTGTGGGGCATAAAGAACGCAGTCACTGCGGCAGAAGACTGAAAAAAAAAAGGTCACAAATGGATGCTTTCGCATTTAAAATGCTTTGAAAAAGTATTTTTATTCATTAGACTTTTTCACATTTTGTCACATTACAACTAAAAACTTTGATGCTAATTAATGTTTAGTTATGAACTAAGAAAGTAGGGCTTTATTGTGAAATATAAAGAAAGTCGTGCATAGTTTTCAGCATTTCTGAACAATAAAAATCTGACAAAATTTTATTTGCACATATAATCAGCCACCTTCCATCTGATACATCAAATAAAAATCCAGAGCAGCTTCTTCTCTTTAGGGAAGAAGCTGCTCTGGATGCATTTCACATGCATTCCACATTCAAATGTACAATAAATGCTACATTTCCATTAGAAATGTCATTGCTTAGCATTGAGTAATGCTTTAGAACGACTCACAACTGTGCTGAAAAAAGGCCAGAGATGTTGGGGCTTAATGGTCCGTGAATGCTGGTTTGAGATCTAAATCTCTCTAAGAGCTGCTGCGGCGCGCTGAAGAGCACACCTGCCACACAATAGACAAGGCCGAACATCGGGGTCACTGCTAAAGTGCACGACACAGACACTCGATTGTTATCCGTGATGTGGAAAGCAGACCAACGGCTCACTCTCACACTTCACAGCCCTGAAAACGAATTGGCTTCAGCGAGGGAGACGGATGGAGCACCGAGGGTGTGGAGCTTCCTGGAATTGAAAGAACCGAGGAGGATTTTTCCAGAGCGGTTTACACATATTTTCCATTGAAGCTTTATTCAAGGATTGCTTCTTCGTGAAAGACAGACAGCTGAAAAAGACTTTTGTCTTTCGGCGATCAGAAAAGGAAGTTGCTGCGTATCTGAGTGGCTTCAGGAACACGCAGCGGAGGGGTTAGCATATGGGGAAAGAGTTTTCCTTTTTATAGTCACAGATAGAAAAGCTAAACCTCTTCATGAATTACACAAATCTTTCCCTTCCACTGTTAATAAACACACATCCAAAAAATATGATACGAACAACAAAATATTAAGGCTTGGCTGTGTCCACCCTGGACAGGGTGACAGTCCTTCACAGGACCACCATGCACAGAGACTTTCACACCTAAGGGAAATTTAGAGAGACAAAGTAACCTAACAAGGATGTTTTTGGACTGTGTGAGGAAGCTGGAGTACCTGGAGAGAACCCGTAAATGCACATTGAGAACAAGCAAACTCCTTGCCAGGCCAGGATTGGGACCCAGGACCTTCTTGCAGCAAGGCAACAATGCCACAAACTGTGCCACTGTGCTGCTCCGGTTAATTAGTCTCCCTCTTTCAGCTTTTACGTCGTCTAAAGCTGAAAAGTAAGAGGTGCTACAAACAAAACTCCAGCTTTCCTGGCCGTCGCCACATTGGAATCCTAACATTTTGTCTTTATTTTGGAATCCTGACTTCTCATTGCACTCCTCTGCTGCCCCGCCCATCACTTCCTCGTTACATTACCTGTTCTGTTTCTCTCACGCAAGGCTGCGAGTTTGCCATTTTGTTGCTAAAATATCATTCACTTCACCTCTCTGCTTCTGGTTTTTGTCTGCACCTGGGTCCAACTGCTAACCAAACATGACAGGTACACCATTTCCAAGTTTTGGCCAGAAAGACCAATGTGGTGCTGATGTTGCATTCCATTTGCCTCAGAAAACGGAAATAGGAGCTGGGAATGGGGTAAACCTGAGTAAAAAGTGTTCCAGTTAATAGAGTCGCAGAAGTTGGGATTCCAAAATTAAAACAACAGGTTAGGATTCCAGTATGGTGACGGCCAGGAAAGCTGTTGTTTTGCTTTAACTACCCTCATAAACGTCCTTTAAAGCTGTACTTTAAACATCAGTATTAGTGTGTTTGGTTCAGAGTTGCAGCCGCTACGTGAAACATTGATTTTAGATGCACTTCTGCAACTGTGTCTTGTAAAATAAACATGTTTATCACGGCTTATTGTTGTTGATGCGAGAAGCAGCCATATTGGATCAAACAATCGGCCTTAAAAAATATTCTCCAGCTTTCGGGAAAACAACGGGAAAGTCCGACTAAGGCGCCGTTGCACTTGATTTTTCCGAGTAAATGCAGCATCTTTCTTTACTAGGTAGTGGGAATTTGGTTGTTTCATATTGGATTATTAAATGATTTACACCCTGATTTTTGCTTTTGAAGTTTCTCATCAGGTTCAACCTGAAAATCTAATATAGCTGCTTAATGTGAGAAATGAAAGTACCTGCATAAAACAGTTCATTTGCAATCACGTTGACAGGATTTAAGTGACAACTTAGAAACGCAAAGGGTAACGACAGAAGAATCCAGAGAGTCATTACTGGGGTAAGGCACTGTGGGGTATAATTTACCTGTATGCGCCACAGTTGCCTGGGGATGACCAGAGGAGCTGTTGGACAATTGACTGATAGACAGAATAAATACACAGAGAATTACCACCAAAACACAGGAAAATACAGTCAACACACCCCAAATATAATGAAACTACTGAAGGGTCAGAATGAATAAGAGTGCAAAAATAAAATTTAAAACCAAAATAAATAAATAAAACCAAAATGCAAAGCATCATCATTCATTGAATCTAATTTTAACCCTTTCAGCTAATTTTGGCCTCAAGATTACCATGTTGACAAGGCGAGTTGGCACACTGTTTCTTTTATCTACCATGCAGTCGAGAAAGAAAATGTAATGAAAAATATTGCATTCGCATTGTATTTGGAAAACATGATGTGCAAAGTTCAAGCTGGATGCTAAATTGATTCCGTCTAAGGTAAAAAATTCACTTTGACGACAGGATTTCTCACCAACTCCAACCTAGAATCCAGTATGACTGCTTTGCATGCAAAAAGTAAGGGATATCAGTTGAATGCTGCAAGATATGCATAACAATAACAAACCTACTGTTGTATATTTAGTCTCAGACAGGCTAAAAGGTTTTTAAGCGCTACATAAGTTTTCCTACAGTCACTCAAAACTCAAAACTTTTTTTTAATGCTTGTATCCGCATTTTAGCTCATTAAAAGTTAAACAATTGCAGTTACTTTAAACATACAGATTAAGATGCATCAGGTGGGACATTTATTTGTCTGTTTTGATATGTGTAAAATAAAAAAGAGAACCTACATGCATAAACTGTCAAGGCTAAACGTGGGATCTTTTGCAAAAAATGCTTGCGTTTTTGTCACACTTTTCCCCATAATTCACTGAATGCAAAAAAAAAAAAAAAGCTGTGAAAATATTTCATTATTAAAGCCTGCATCATGTTATATAACTCAAAGTATGTCTGTCATTTTTCGCTGCATCATGGAGAACACTCTGCGGACCATTTCATTCTCTGTGGCCTCTCGGCTTTTTAGCGCCAACAACGGCTCAGACCAACCCCGTCTACCTGAAATCCCACTTTTTGGTCAAGCTCCAATTTCATTCACCGTGGGAGGTTGTAATTACAGCATCAGGTTACAGGAGCGATCTGCATGGAGCTGCTCGGCCTGCGACTTTCTCAGAAGTCTCAGCTCTGACAGTGGATCCTGAGGCTGAGGCCAGGAAATGACTTGTCGGGCTATCCGAGCACGGTGAATGCGTCCTATTGGGCTCAAAGGCAGGGCAGTGTGTGATGGGACAGAAGGAGGACCGAAAAAAGGACATTTTATTACTTATAGAAGCAATCCAACATGACTCTTAGGGTGGGTAATTAAGTTATCATATATCTGAAAGACAAGAAAACAGGAACATTCTGGCAAAATATGAGAGAGGATGTGTAGCCCCATAGAAAAGATCCCATCGTGGTCATAAATAACCACGCTAATGACCCAGGAAATGTGTCAGATGTACTAGTGAATGTTTTCTGCCTCGAAACGACTCTTGAGAGTTTATTAGATAAACACAGGCCTTATGGTCAAATTAAATATGTCAGATTACGGGCAACGCTGCCATCTAGTGGCGGACAGCAGAGTGATTTATTGCACCGTGCATAAACCTGTTGTTGAGGATGGGTCAGGGTCTGCAGATCCAGGCAGGGAAAAGGGAAGTGCACCGGCCCGGATGCTGACGCAGGACACAGGATGGCCTTATAAATGTCCTGCACGTGTAAAGCAATTCAACCCGGAGCGTAAAATACGACTTGAACATAGGGGGCTGATTTACAGTGGCCTGCCTTAACGATGTGAAAAGCAAACAAATGAACTCAGCCATCACAGCCGAAGCGTCAGGAGGATGAAAACATTTGACCGGTCTGACATTTGGACCTCTCTTATCGCTGCGTCTACTTGTAAATAACCCCAGAAACCTCTGCTGTGCAATCAGGCTGCGTGTCTTGTTTGATTTTTCTATCCTGAGGTGTTTGTTCGCTTTAGATAGAGGGCTCAAAGTCCCCAGTTCATTTTTTTTTCTTTTTTTTCAGTTGACAGGTCTGGAGTTTAGGTTATATTCCTTTCATTCATCAATATATACTGTTGAGCCCTCTCACTGCAAACAAAAATTTTATTCAGTAAAGACATGATGTAGATTTTTAAAGACCTGAAATAAGGATTTACAGTCACCGATACAAACAAACAAAAGTAAGAAAACAAAACAAGGATTTAAAAGATCCACTAATAGCAAGAAGCACACAACAAAGTGCAGAACTGGTCAAAAGTTTACATATTCTAATCAGGTTCTAACATTTATTGGCTATAAATGATGGATTTTAACAGTTCTTTTTACAGAGGGAATGATTATAAAACAACCAACTTAAAATAATTTCAAAAACAAGAACGTATGGCACAAGTGTGTAGTTATTAAGCTGACAGCTTAATTCAGGACCGATATCTGTTTTCAAAATGTTGACTGCAGAAAAACTCGATTTAAATGTTCCTACTTCACCTCAAATCAGCAGCTAGATGGAAGAAATCTGCTGGGGGCTCCGACAGCGCAATCAAAACTGGTCTTTGAACTCAACAGTATTAAGCTTTACTTTAAGGAGGGTCTGTGCCAGAAAGCCAAGCAGTTTAGATATTTTCCAAATCCACAACACAATCAAAATGGGTTTTTATAAATGTTGTTAATGTCAATGTTACGTTTGTGCTGAATGAAATTTCCTATTTGCATTTCTGACCCTCTCTCGAAATATCTCTGAAAAGTGCTTACAAATCTCGAACTTTCTGTCTCGTGTGTGCAATCACAAAGTTTCTTGATATTGACTTTCCTATTTAAAAAGCAGAGACGAAGAGCGTTAATTAAATTGTATTTTAAAATTTATCTCAAACTGCTTTCTGGAAGTAGTTTTTTTAAATCAGGCTTCTCTTTCAACTTTATTTATGCACTCTGTATATAAATGCTTAGTTGCACGAGCCTTAATAACACATTGACGACTGTCGCTTCATGCATGCTCGGTATGAGGGATTGCTGCAAAGCCATCAACAATGCAGACGACTCTCCCTGTGGCTCTACGCTTCTTCAGGAGGAGTGAATGCTGCTTGGAGAGACTTGATGCAATCAACTGAGTTCCCTTATATATGATTTTTTTTAACCAATCTGTATAATCTGACCCAATCTGTATGATCTGATTAAATTTGACTTTGTAAAGTGCCTTGAGATGACACGTATCATGAATTGGCGCTATATAAATAAAATTTAATTGAATTGAAAATTTAATTGAATACATACAATACATTTCTAGTTATTGTTATTGATAAAAGTTATTGCTTCACAGCCTCTTAGTCTGTGGTGAGATCAGGGAGCAGGTGGGGGAGAATTTGGAAAGGTTGGATATTTATATGAAAGGCTGGAGCGTCGAGTAACTGGAGTTGACAGTAAAATAATGAGGAGCAATGAGAGTCAGAAGCGAGGCAGCAGCATGAAGGGAGCATCTGGATGACAGAAGTCAGACCTGCTATGATTGGGTGGTCTGGAGACAAGAAGGCTCCACTGGAGGTGCCAGAGTTAAAGATGTTGAGGTTCTTATAAAAGTGATCAGGGTGAAAAGGGCTAGAAACGATCAGGTGACAGGTTGAGCTGAGGTTGTTGGAGATGAAGCTGCCAGACTGTGAGAAAACAGAAAAACCACAAAAGAAGATTGATGGACATAATGGAGGAGGACATGGAGATGGTTACTGTAAAAGTAGACGATGGAGGTGGCAGACAGGTGATCTGCAACGGTGATCCCTGATGGGAGCGGACAAAACAAAAGGAAAGAGTTTCAATCATGGCAATTTCATGGGGATTTCTGTTTTTAGCCGTTTGGCAGATTACAAATAATACTCGTGGGATTTCCTGTGACGCAGAAAGGTTTTATTCCCGTAATTTCTTAAATGAAAACATAGTAAAGGTTAATTCAGCCTTTTAAACGTCCATGGCCGCAGGAGCTGCCACTGAAACGCAGACATCAGCAGTGATCATGCAGCTGATAAAGGATCTGAAGCATTTCGTTTGATAAGAGCGATGGTTTCCAATCTCAGCAGGTGTGATTGTCTCTGGCTGCAGGTTCTCAGGTAATAAAAAGCCAAGGCCGTAATTCATGGCGGCTCCGCAGAGAGCTTTAAATTGAGATTTACAGGTGGAGGCGTTCTCTCTGCAGATCCGACACCACCCCGGTGCTCCCAGGTGAGACACGTCTTCGCACCGTTCTGCCGCATGTTTACATCCAACCTTCTCCTGGTCCTAACCATTGCTTTCTGCATTGTCGCAGCCCAACCATGACGGTGTCGTACTCTCTTGAGGTGGCCAACGCCAGGTTCCACGGCTTCTCCAGGCTGCTGTTCAGGTGGAAGGGAAGCATCTACAAGCTGATGTATAAGGAGTTCCTGGTTTTCTGTGCGGTGTATCTGTTTTTCAGCGTCTTCTACAGGTAAATTGGCTCATTTTTATCTTGTTTTTTTAATGCCGCAGCAACACTGGAGGCTCTTTCTGTGTCCAGGGTCTTCCTCACGCCGAAGCAGCAGGATCTGTTTGAGCGCGTCGCCCTTTACTGCGATCAGTTCACCAACACAAGCTTCATCCCTGTTCTGTTTGTTCTCGGTAAAACTCAATCGTCAGCATCCCCTTTGACTTGAACGGGAAATCCTTCCTATGTGTCTTTTTGTTTGTTTGTTTGTTTCTGTTGTTTTTTTTATCTAGGTTTCTATGTGAACCAGGCCTTCACCCGTTGGTGGGGTCAGTACACCAGCTTCCCCCTGCCGGACAACCTGATGATGGTGGTGTCAGGAAACGTGCACGGAGCGGACGAGAGGGGTCGCCTGCTGCGACGGACCCTCATGAGATATGCCAACTTGTCCTCAGTGCTGATCCTGCGCTCCATCAGCACCAGAGTCCGCAAACGCTTCCCAACCCTGGAGCACGTCGTGGAGGCAGGTAAGAAGGAAGCCAGATAAAAAAAAAAGCCTTTTGCTGGGATAAAAAGACAGAATCCACAGCCCGTCGTTTGCGAAACTTGAGGCGGAGCACTTTAGACATAAAGCCGTCACGTAATTTTTTTTTTTTTTCACGAAACAATTTTTCCGTTCCTTTGGTCACTTGTTAATTTGCTGTCATATCTCTCCAACGATGTGGAGAAACCACATTTCCAAGTAATTGTGCATCTCTGGAGTACTTGTAAACAAACTTTTTAGGTTCTCCCACAGACACTCAATTGGATTCATGTTTCTACTTTTACTGGACTGTTCTAAGGAAGAGATTCTTTGATCTAAGCCATTATTTCTTGTAGTGTCTGGCTTTATGTTTATGATCGTTGTCCTTCTGGAAGGTGAACCTCTACAGGTCTTCTGCAGCCTCCATTAAGGTTGATCTTCAGGATTTGAATCCATTTACCCTCTTAACTCTAACCAGCTTGCCAGTCAGTGTTGGATAGAAAGTGTCCTTACAGGAGGATGATATCAGCTGCATATTTTACCGTGGTGATGGTGGGTCCACGGTGATGTGTAGAGTTAGTCTGGCATCTAGAGCAAAAAGTTTTGTTTTGCTCTCATCTGATCAGAGCATTTTCTGGTACATGTTTGCTGTGGCCTCCTAGCTTTGGGTAAACTTTAAGTGAGAACTGCAGTCTTTCTTTCAGCGATACATTCTTCCTCCTCTTCCATATCGGCCAGGCTTGTAGATTGCATGTCAAAGATTTGTTCTTGCTCGTCCACCCGAGCTGTGGATTTCTCCAGCTCCCTCAGAGTTAACATGGACTTCTTAGCTGTGTCTCTGATCGAGGCTCTCCGTCCCCAGGCTGTCAGCGTAGGTGGGTGGACATGTGCTGACAGGTTTGCCATACTTCTGATTTTCAGATGATGGATCGGCCAGAGCTCTGTGAGATGTTTCAGGCTTGGTATATTGTTTTATAACCGAAACCTGACCTCTGCTGTGTTTCTTTATCTTCAGGATGCTGTAATTTAATGCAGCAGAAACGTACCATTGAAATAGTTTGGTGCAAATACCTTTTAGATAAACTTAAGGTTTATATTTACAAGCTTCTTATAATTCATGGTTGCAATGACCAGAATGGTTACTTGCACACATTTTACATTAGCGTCCACAAGAGGGCAGTATAATATAAATCAACAAAGGTTCCATAACCTGTGAGACAGAAACATTCAAAACAGAATTTAAATCCAAAGTGCCATGAAATATATAATGGGCATTTTTATCAGGTCTAATTGCTGAAGCCAGCTGAGCTGATTAATTTGATGCTTAAGGTTCTTTAGCTCAATGGTACAGGGGCCTTTCCATTAGTTAGCTATTAATCGCCATTATAAACTGTTACAATTAATTAATGATTTGGTTGCTTTAATTAGTTATGTTTGTTTTCTTTGGAGATGGTATCATTGATTGAGTTTTGAAGGAGCAACATTTCTCTGAAAGCAATAAACAAGCCATCCAATTGTTACTGCACATATTTGAAAAAGAGCACGAGTTTGACATTTTGCACTTTTACTATCTGAATACTTGAATTATTTAACACCAACCATTAACTCCTAACACAGATTTAGTTTAAAATTTAAATAGATGATATAATGTTTTTGCTTCATACATTTCCTGTGCTACATCTGTGCAGGATTCATGACAACACATGAGCTGAAGAATTTCGAGTCTCTCCACTCTGACTTCAACAAGTACTGGATGCCCCTGACGTGGTTCTCCAACCTGGCGGCCCAAGCCAGACAAGAGGGCCGAGTCAGGGACGACATCGCTCTCAGGCTGCTGATGGACGTGAGTACTACTCTGTACAAGTAAAGACGACAATTAAAACGCTGACTACTCTACAGACTGTAGCTGACTAAGAGTTTTCCTCTGGTGTTTGGCTGTTTGTTTTATTTTACACAAAACCCTTAAAAGGTCTACGATTCCGTAAAACAAAGATTGGTTAATATAAACTTAATGAATAACATTTGAGGTAAAGTACCATAACAGTGACATAAAAAACATATAAAATGCATATTTTATTTTTTACTTTTTCCTACTGTGTCAATAGGAGCTGAATAACTACCGAGCAAAGTGCAGTCTGCTGTTTCACTATGACTGGATCAGCATCCCTCTGGTTTACACTCAGGTACACTGAAGTCCTAGAAATACTTCAATTAAAATCTGTGATTTTCAAGCTTTGGATCTGACGATATCTTTCTAAACACCTTGAACTATTATACTGATTAGTCGGCAGGCTGGCATAAAATGAATGACATGAAACTCAACATTAGAAATGTTTTTCATTTAAATATCGGACAGAGCAAAAATGTTTTACATGAAAATTAAATATTGTAAGCATTATTTTTGAGACTCAAGCAGTCGATTAATCTACTGCATAAGATAGAAATGTTTTTAGGGTGTAAATAACATTATTTTATATAGTAATTGAGGGAAATAAAATCAAGGAAAAAATATCAGGAAATGTTTAAGTAATAATAAAAGTATTAATTGCTGATTTATGTTTATGTTTTTTTAATTCCTCAGTTTTGTTTTGATCCCCTATGCTTAAAAGGGAACACAACTGGTTTCTAAAATGTTCCACCTTTCATCCAACAGGCTTCTTCAGTTCTGAACCTCAGATATATAAATTGTAGTCAGAAGAATCCCATCAATAAGGCCGTTAGGGTCTTAGCACCTACAGCGCACCTTTGATGTGTTTCCTCAGGTGGTCTTAAAATAATTCACACTCGATAACTAATATATTGGTATCATTTGGCCCATGTTTGTGACAACGGCCCAAACACAGACCCAAACAGAGGGTAGGGCCAGAGTCTCATTGATCTTCACTGCCCTATGTAGCTTTAAAGGTCCCATTAGTGTGATTGTTTTGACTATTATTCATATGCCTTGAGCTTACAATCACTGAACTGATATAGGCTTTAGGATGAGAGAGGAAAACATATTTAAGAAACAAGAGGAAAAAGTCCTTCTATTTAGGTACTTGGCCAAATGGATGGCTTTGAATAAACACTTACGTTTCGCTTAGGGTAACCTCAGAGCTGAGATATATGATGTATTTCTCCTGTAATGATTTGTTTCATTCTAACACAGGTGGTAACCATTGCCGTTTACTCATTTTTCGCCTTCTGCGTGATCGGCCGACAGTTTTTGAACCCCCAGAAGGGATACAGCAGTCACAGATTTGACATGTACGTCCCCGTTTTCACCCTGCTGCAGTTCTTCTTCTACACCGGCTGGCTAAAGGTGACCGGACACCTCCACACTGCCTAACCTCTTTACACTATTCCACGTTTTTACCTTTTATTTTCTAAGCTTTCTGAGCTTTATTTGCTAAGAAACTGCTCAGTCACTGGCTGCCATGGCGATCGCATTGCATTCCGTGGTTGCTATGACTCCATTGTTTACTAGCAACCCATTCTGAGCTGTGGAGACCCGGGATGGGGAAGCCCATTGCCAGGCAAAGAAATAAACAAACAAGAATTTAAGCCTTATATGAATAGTCAAAGTGCAAAAACTGAATTATAATGAAGAAGAAAATGTATCCTGAGGGTGGAAGCAGCTTTTATTCACAGCTTTAAAGTGTACAATGGTTGATGCTGGAGATTCTACAGGGCTACATGTCATGTAACACCTAACTATCCATTAACCGTTTTACTGTTAAATGGCATTTATGCTGTAAAGAATGGCTGAGCTATGGTGTCACAAGAAAGGCTAGATCTTCTCATTCATTTCAGCAGGTTGCTTTTTTGTTGCACATGTTGTTAACACACAGAATTTAATTGCTACCAAAAGTAAAAGCACAGTATTGCCGAGCTGGCTTCATTGTGATGTAATAATAAGCTTTTTCCAACACGGGAAGAGAAGAAGGAGATGAAATAGTAATAAGAGTAACTTAATGCTTCTGTATTGGCACTCAATGCAGAAGCAACAAACTAGATTAGTGGTCTGTAAATCAGTTTAAAGAATGTGTTGGGGGGCATTAAGGTGTTTAAGGTGCTTCAGTGCATCTCTGTTTTGTAGGTAGGAGAGCTCATAATCAACCCTTTTGGCGAAGACGATGATGACTTTGAAACCAACAAGCTGATTGACCGAAACATTCAGGTTTGTTTTTCAAAGTTTCGCTCTGATACAACCAGACCAAAATGTGGATTTTAATTTTATTCTCATCTCCTGCAGGTGTCCATGCTGGCTGTGGACGACATGTACCAGAACCTGGCTCCGATTGTGAAGGACAAACACTGGAAGAACAGCCTCTTCTCAGTCCCTTACACCCAGTCGACGGCAGCAGAGACACTCAGACCAGCGTTCAAAGGCTCCACTTATGACATGAGGTGAGCAAACACAGCTGACTAGTAGCTACAATTCATCATTCAGTGACTTAGTAAAAGAACACATTAAACGTATTGGAGTAAAACAAATCAGATTTATTTGAGTTGAACAAACTTCAGTTTCATTTTACAGTTTTTAAGGGTGTATTTAAAAAAGAAAAAAAAGAAAAGAAAACTTCAATAATAAGAAAAAAAAAAGTACAATGCAACAACTGGATACATTTCTGAAAGATATGAATTGGAGTGAACTTCTTATAAATGTCAAAAACAATGTGACATGAAAAAGGAAATAAGGGATAAAGAAACAGAGTGACCTAGAGTTGCCACTTAGGATATCTCAGGTCCTGACAAGGACAAGAACATTTGGAAGTCAAATAAGACAAAATTATAGACTTGGCTTTCTTTAAAGACACAGAAGAATGAAGTCTTTGTTCTTGCTGCAGTGTCTCCTGCATTCTATTCCAGGTTATGGGTCCAAAGTAGCTAAATCTGGTTTTTCCAACTTCAGTAAAGACCTCAGGCTCCTGTAACCATATGGTGTCTCTGTCACTGTCACGGCGGCGTGCTTCATCACAGACAAGCATTGATCTAATGTAAGGGGCTGAAGAGCCTGTCAGAGCTTTATAAATGAATAGTAACAAGTGGCTCTCACGCATCAGAGGGGGGCAAAGCAATCTCATTCTACGATACAGCCTATGGTGATTAGCATCCCTTCTGTCACTTTTTATAAATCTTAATGCTGCATGATAAACAGTATTCAGCTGTTCAGTGGTTTCAGGTGAGGCATGCATGTATAAAATATCATGCTTATCCAATTTTGACAGTAACCGATCTTTAACAAGGTCTTTTTTAATCTCCTGGGGAAGGTGAGACTTATATCTATTAAAATTCTTTATTTTTTTTTGCATATCACTTACCACTGTTGTCACATGATCTCTAAAGCTAAGTTGCTCATCAATCCACAGTCCCAGGTACTTGTACTTTGTGACTCTTTCAATATTTGTGCCATCCAAACTAGAGAGGACAAGTTCGGCAGCATCAACATTTCCATCTGATGTAAAAATCATGTATTTTGTCTTCTTTGCATTGACAACTAGTTTATGTCTATTGAATTCATTTTGTAAATCACTAAAGCAGCGCTGAATGGTTGTGACAGCAGTTTTAACATTATCTGCACTGCAGTACAGAACAGTATCATCAGCAAACATGTGCATTTTGCAGTCTGTTACGGAGAAAGCGATGTCTTTCATGTAGATGTTGAACAAAACTGGCCCCAGGACTGAGCCTTGAGGAACTCCATTTACAACTTTCAGGTTTCCTGACTTAACATTCCCATTGGAGACACACTGTTCCCTGTTTTGGAGATAATTGTTGAACCAGTTATGGCTTTTGTCATCAAATCCAATACTTTTAAGTTTGTTCAGAAGCACAGCATGATCTACTGTATCAAAAGCTTTCGAGAGGTCGATAAAAAGAGCTGCACAATGTTGCCTATTGTCCAAAGCAGTAATAATATCATTTAAAACAATGGTTGCAGCTCCAGTAGGGCTGTGCTTTTCTTTATATGCAGACTGGTGCTCATGTAGAATTGATTGTTCTGTGAGGAACGATTGTAGCTGATTTTTTACCAGTTTTTCAAGAATTTTTGCTAAGCATGAAAATTCAGAGATTGGCCTATAATTATTAAGATCGGATGTTTCACCATCTTTACGTTTGGGAGTTACATAAGCTGCCTTCCAGACATCAGGAATGGTTCCAGTCACAACTGTGAGGTTAAAAATGTGTGTAATGTAGGTAGCTACTAATGGTGCAGTATAACGCAAAAATAAAGGTTCCAGACCATCTGCACCAACGGGACTTTTAACATCCATATGTAGCAATTCTGTGTAAACTTCTTTACAAGTAAACTCCTGTAACTTGAAACAATGCGTTGTTGTTTCCTGAGTACTAGGCTCATGTATTGGTACAGGTGGTCCAGTGTAAGTTTTTTCAAACAGCTTACCTGTTTCTACAAAATGCTTATTAAAAGCTTCACAGATTTGGTTAGGATCTGATATTTGACATTCATCTGCAATGACCATCTGAGGAAAGAAGCGAGAAGACTGATTTGCTGAGCGGCCCCCAGATCTATTCTGATTTTTGTAATTTCCCAAAGGTGCATGTTTTTCAAATACTGCATTGAATGATTCCCTAAAATAAAATAAAGCTTGCTCAACATCTGAAATTTTCAAAGTTGGATAAGTATAAAAGAAAAGATCAAACATAAAAGCGTCTTGATTAAAAAACCTGTAAGTACTTCTGTCGGATGAATTCATCATTCTTCTTACAGTGACAAGAGAATAATCTAAAACTAAAACCTTTCAATTGGCAAGGGGCAACAAAGAGACTTAAAGAATATCAAATGTAAGTAAATTCTTGTTGGGCAGAGTCAGAGAAGTGAGGTTAGCACACGTTAGCTGGAAAAAGCCGGAATGTCGAAGACTTTTTCCTGGTGAAGTTCCCTCACTTCCCTCTAGGTGTCGCTGTCCTGTAACATGAAACTGTTGTCAGTATCACAGTACATTTTCTCTCAAACTGGGAAGATGACATTGAATAACACCGGATATTTTTAAATAACACTTTTCTGTCAGGAAACTGACAGTAATGGAAACTGTGAGTAATGGACAAATTACTTTTATGATTGTATTAAGTTTATTTTTTTGGTGTTCTTGTAAATCAAGAATCTGAACCAGAAAACACATTCCTGTAGGTGCTCTAAAACTACTACAGGATGTACTTCCTGCGGCAGCTGAAGAAATTCAACCTGCCAAGGACAATGATGGTGCAGTTCTACTCCTCCATCATTGAGTCCATCCTCACCTCCTCCATCACCATCTGGTACGCTGGTGCCACCGCTATGGACTAGAGCAGACTGCAGCGTGTCATCCGGTCTGCAGAGAAGGTGATTGGCTGCAATCTTCCATCTCTCCAGGACCTGTACGCCTCCAGGACTCTGAGGCGTGCAGGGAAGATGGTGGCTGATCCCTCGCACCCCAGTCACAGACTATTTCAGTCACTTCCCTCTGGCAGGAAGCTGCGGTCCATCAGGACCACAACCTCACACCACAAGACCAGTTTTTTCCCATCTGCTACCGACCTTATCAACAAGGCCAAGAGCCGCTTGTGACCTTGGACAATGTCTCTCTCTCTCCCCCGCTCAGGACTTACAAGCTTCTGCGTTACATTAACGCACAGTTTGCTGAGTGTATACAGCTTCAGTGTATATATCCTTTTTACTTCTTATTTTACTGTATTCTTATTTTTTGTCTGCACCATCAACACCAAGTCAAATTCCTTGTAAGTGCAAACCTACTTGGCGATTGAACTTGATTCTGATTCTGATTCTGAATAATGATTCTATAAAGTACAACCTTTAGGGATTTAAAAACAAGGTCTGGGTATACTAACCTGACAACAGCCAGCTGCATGTATCGCTCCGCCTAGCTCCACTCACATACATCTGGGACCTCTCCATAGGAATTGCCTTTACTGAAGGCTGGGCCTTATCAAAACTCCTTGCATATGATTGGATAAGCCACTTGTCTGTCATCTTTATCGACGTGCTATTTCAACCAGTCACACCGAAGCTAACCCGTGACGCTGATGAGACCGACGCCGTAAAAAAAACAACCTTTTTTTTTTATTTTTTATGTGTTTGCGGCTGTAGTGCAGGGTTTCCCGCAGCGCTATCTTGGCGAGGCGGCCGAGGAAAACGTGTCGTCCACCGCCCCCCCCCCCCCCCCCTCCCCCCCGCTCCGCGAGTCGGTCCGCCTCGCATAAACACTGTAGTGGTCACACCGAAGCTAAGAAGAGGGGGGAAGACAGGCGGCAAAGCGCCGCGGGGCGCGTCCGCGTACGCGCCCCGGAAAACAAAACTTGCCAAATCCGGTCGGGAGAAGGGCGAAAACATGGTTTCCACCAACAAAAGCCTTCAGAGCCGTTCTCTGATGTTCTTTTAATGAAACAATATCAGATAGATTGGACAACACGGAAGAAATAGCAGCATCAATGCTAACGCTTGCTTCCTCGATGCGAGCCGCCATTGTTGTTGGAATCTCACGGTGGCTTCTCCACTACGTCACATCCATGAAACACCCGCCCTGCGTCCTGATTGGCCAGACCATAAATTTGGTTGGGGAAATCACTTTCAATGAGCCGTGTCCCAGATGTATGTGAGTGAAGCTAGGCGGAGCGATACATGCAGCTGGCTGTTGTCAGGTTATGGGTATACAGGTTTGAATTAAGAAGGATTTTCCTTGAAAGTCAAAATTACATAAACAAGCTCAAATATGTACATATGCCACTAATATTTAAATGATGTGTAATACGCTAATTAAGCATATTTACATTTGGTGAACATCATTTGTGGCTCTAAGTGATATTGGAATCTCCCTTTTACATTTTCCTCAGATTCTTTTTATGTATATAAGTCACAACGTTTTAGAATGTTGCCTCTTGTCACCTTGAAACATAGAAAGGTACTAAAACATCTTAAAAAGAAATAAACCAATGTACAGACAACAAACAGCAGCAAATCTTGATTAAAGAGAGAGTAAAGAATTAGTAAAATGCAGAGAAACCTAAATGTTAAGAGAAAATTATACAGCTTGAAGAAGTTTCTCTGAAGTTCTATTCTTTGTTTGTCAAATTTCTAAAACCAAATCTACTATCTGATCTCCACTGTGTGAAAACAAAAGGTAAAAAAAATCTTTTATATCCATTTCCACACTATTTTCATTATATTAATTTTCTGTCCTCATTGTTGGGTTGTATCATTGCCACCAAGCTGAATTATTGCGTTCACAAACACACCTGGAACTAAATAGAAAATGCTTGACATTATCAATCTGGTTTGCCAGGTTAGTTGGGGGTGTGCCAACACACAACTCAACTGTGAGGCAGTTCCCAGCCTCTAGAAAATTTGCTTACGTGGCACCAACTTGTTATGTAGCTGCCACTGCTTTCTGCTAATGCCGACACTCGTTAGTATTCCAAAGTAGGATGGAAATTGTTTTGTGGTAAATCATCTTCAAATGTCAAGGCAAAAGGGTGACCAAACAACGTTTACATATCAAATATTTATAAAATATTAATTATCTATAGACACACACATCTATGGTACCATATTACTGAAGGCCTTAACCCTTTCCCCATTTATCTAATTTCAGTTTGAAGTTGAGTAAAACAGCCACTCTGCAACTCAGCGTTGCTATTACACCAATTGTACAGGTGTTTTTTGTAATAATATCTACAATCACAACAACAGTAAGAGAAGTAGAAGGCTGCATACCTTTTCGGGTCCAGTCCAGAAGGCAAAAGGAAGTGGCACACAGTCGTCACTGGCTTAAATTTGCAAGTGCGTTGCATAACATGGCATCAGGTGAGACTTTTGTCCAACCAACATGATTTTCGCTTTCGTGTCGATGAGAGCAGTTGAACCTCAATCATGATTGGATGCGAGAGAAGACAAAGCATATGGGAAGCTCTGATGTCTGACGGTCACAGACGGAGAGAGAAACGTCATAGCTGCCGTTGTCTTTCGAAGACAGTACAAATTTTAGACATCAACACATAAGATGCCATTTAGAACTGGAATTAAACTGTTGAACTTAAAATCTTTGATATTCTCTTCTAGTTTTCTGCCATCTCTCTGTCCCTATGGTTCCTCGTTGTTTGCGTTAGAAGTCGCTGATGCTATATAAAAAAAAACGGTTAAACAGGACAGGTGAGCCATTAGCAGTCAAACGATATAAAAAAAACAGCAAATAAAACAAACAAATTAAAATCTTTTTGATACACGTATTTCTGAGACCACTACCTCTATAAAATAATGGTCTCATTTAAATGGTTTGTTTTGCTTTTAGTTCTCTTGCAGATAATTAGCTTAAAACATTTTAGTTGTGTAGCACTTTGAGATTTGTTGGAAATCTAAAGTGCTTTACAAATATTAATACATACGTATTATTATTATTATTATTATTATTATTATTATTATTATTATTATTATTATTATTATTATTATTATTATTATTATTATCATTATTATTATTATCATTATTATTGGGGGAACATCTGAGTACTATAGTTGGGAAGTGCAAGTCTTTGCCTGAAAGATGGCTGTGTGCCAGCAGAGTTAACACTGAATCAAAAGAATTTCTTTGGAGCCACATCAAATGTAACGTGTTTGAATCAGACACAATCCAGGGCAAAAATAGAGCAAACCATTTTCCTTTAAATTTAATTTTGAATAATAACACAGATTTATGTTTGTCCTTCAAAAATCTCCCATCTTCCCAGGATGAGCACAGAAGATCTTGAGATCCATCAGCCAACAGATGTACCTGTGACCAAACAGTATTTACCTCTACCGAACTCTCTGGGCGATGGGCTTCGTGGTTTCCAGCAGAAAAGTAATGTGATCCTGCGCAGCGGTAGCCTCCCTTTTCTGGTGGATGTGTTGACTCACCATGTGGAAAATGAGGCAGATGAAGCAGAAGAAGTCGGCACAGACACACCCAATCATGAGGACCCTGGGAAGGCCATGGCTTAACCTGTTATGAAAATAAAGTCCTGCATTGATGGTTATTATGGTGTCTTTACATACATATATATATATATATATATATATATATATATATATATATATATATATATATATATATATATATATATATATATATATGCAGCGTGTTAGTTTGAGGTCTTTATGTAAACACCCTCAGGTATGTGTACCTCACCTGTTTTCACATGATTGCCCTGTCACTGGGATGTGTAGTTGTATTCTGTATATGACAGATACTGAGAACACTGAGAGGCTTTAATTTAAAAATCCCATAAACTAAAAAGCTTGTTCCTATATAATCCATAAAATAATTCATAAAAGTTTGCATCCATCTATAGAGTTTCGGGGGATCTGCAGTGATCATTGGGCAAGAGGCAGGGTACAGTCTGTCACAGGACCATCAACCATGCATGCACACACACACACACGCACACACACACACACACACACACACACACCTAATGGCAATTGAGAGGCTTCAGTTAACCTAACAGTCATGTTTTTGAACTGTGGGAGGAAGGCAGAGAACCGACACATGCACAGGGAGAACATCCAAACCCCATGGAGGGTTTTAGCCCATGACCTTCTAGATAGAAGTGTGTACCCCCATAAGCCTTTGTAGTATACATATTTAAATATCAAAATAAATCTTAATGAATTTTCCTGTCCTGATGTCATTAGCTGGTCATTCAACATAAGAAGATTCAGGGATGATGGGAACCAGGTTGAGCTGATTTATAAAATAAAATGAAAATCTTTTATGGATTATGGTCCCACCATTCCTTTTCGTTCTTTACAACTCAGACCTCCAGTACAAGACAGACTCTGGTCATCCGCAGAAATACTCAGATGGCTCTGCAGTCATTGGATGCATCAGAGATGGACAGGAAGCTGAATACAAGGAGCTGGTGGATCGCTTTGTGGTACGGTGTGGAAGTAATCATCTCCTCTTTAGTGTGAATAAAGCAAGGAAGTTTTAGTTCAGGAGGAATCAGAATAGTTCAAACACTATTACCACCGTGGGAGGAGAAGATTCCTGAGGAAGCTCAGGTCCTTCACTGTTTGGAGCTAGATGCTGCAGATCTTCTTTAAATCTGTTCTGATCCGTGGAGAGCGTGATCTCCTCTGTCATCATCTGTTGGGGTAGCAACTCCAGAGCAACTGAGTTAAAGAAGCTCAACAAGCTTATAAAGAAGGCCGGTTCTGTTCTGGGTACTCTGAGATGGTTGTGCAAAGATTGGTTCATTATAAAATAAAGAACAACATGGACACTCTTTATCAGACTGTCAAACAACAACAGAGGCTTCTCCAGGTCCGCTGTAATACACGCCTCTATAGGAGATCCTTTCTGCCTACAGTCAGCAGCATGCACAACAACTCTAAAGAAACTTGTATACTATGAGTTACAACATTTAATTGACATATATATATATATATATATATATATATATATATATATATATATATATATATATATTTATATATATATATAATGATGTCAATTTCAATTTAGCCGTGTTGAAAATTACAAAACTCTTTCAATTTCTAAATTGCTGCGCGACCAGGTTAGTTATTGTGCTGTAAAAAATGAAACAAATCTGTTTATACAAGGCATGTTTTTACCAGGGATGTTATGTGGGTAGCTTTGTTTTTTTTTTTTTTAGTGAGCTTGTTTACGGTGGAGTTCCCTAACGAAGTTCTCGCATTGCAGGCTTTATGCTGTGATCATCAAGGTGAAACATTAAACAATGATCATCAAGGTGAAACATTAAAATTGTAGTTTGATCAGATCACAAACAATAAAATTCTAGTTTGATTAGACCATCATGTCTTTTTCCTTGCTAGGCGGTCACTTTACTGTGGATGATGACGTTCTCCACTATCTTCTAAGAAAAGAAAAAAATCTTTATTGGTCATTGCAATCATACATTCTAACGAAATTGGTCTTCTCCATTTAACCCACTTCTCAGAGTTGTAGTAGCTCAATCTGGGGTTAAGGGTCTTGCTCAGGGACCCATTGTGGCACTCTGCAAGGATCGAACCAGGTACTTGCAGCCTTCCTGGTCTGTTGGTACTTTCATTCCATTTATGACTATGATGCCAAGATAGTCTTTTGTTTATATCTATACTTAATACTGTCTATTTTTACTTCTCTCTCTCTCTCTCTCTCTCTCTCTCTCTCTCTCTCTCTCTCTCTCTCTCTCTCTCTCTCTTTCTATATATATATATATATATATATATATATATATATATATATATATATATATATAAGAAAAAAGTTCAATAGAATGAAAGTATTTCTTCCTTATGCATTTTCACCTTGTAGCTTAATATTACCATAGACATAATATAATGTCTTTATATATGTCTATGAATATTACAGTCGTTACATCCTCCCAACCAATCACAAACACAGACCCAGGAACGCTTCGTCACCAAGCTCCGCCCCTTCAAAGAGTTCAAAGAAAACGCGTTCTCTTTTCTTTTTTTAAAAATTGCTGTTTTGTTAAAAAGTTGGTTAAATAAAGTATTGAGTTTGAATTCAGTGTTTGTGTGTTCTGTGTCCAAAAATAGGTTGCTAAGTAACAGCATAAAATTTTTGGCCAGGGTTGCACTTAAAATATATATTTTATACATTATACATTATGAATTATATTTTATTGAAATGTTTATTGAAAAAAAATTATATATATATATATATATATATATATATATATATATATATATATATATATATATATATATATATATATATATATATATATATACATGGATTTATTTATTTATTTTATTCTGAAAAACGACGGATGTCCAGGAGGCTCAGTTTAGTCTTGTTGCACTTCCGCGTTGCTCGAGCACAAGTCACGAGCAGGCGAGTTTCTCCACCTGGAGCCTCCTCAGCAGGTTGGTTAACAGTTGCCGCTCCTGAAGACATCTTCTCGGCTTGTTAGGAAACCGAGTAGCGCTTCTGCTTAGCGGGTTGTTTCTTAGTTTTTGTCGCTGAAGAGTGAGACTCTGGGTCAGTGCAGAACACCTAGCATGCTAACATTAGCCGAGTGACTTCAACGTTTTTGAGACGAGGCGACTCTTTAAGCACAGAGCGAACTTTACGCCCTGCTGAGATGGTGTTTGACCTTTGAGACCTGGTTCGTTGTTTGCACATTGAGCTTTTAAAGCTGAACCGTGAGGCCTCTGTTGCTCAGAATGTTCTGTGTTGTTTGGTCTGACAGCAGCATCCCTGCCTCCAGGCTGGAAAACAAAGCAGGACAAGAGGTGTAATGTCAGCTGAGCCCCCCCTGCTGCTGCTGCTCATCTGTTGATCCTCCCCGCCATGGCCCTGGGAGACAACCCTCACCTCCTCCTGGGCCGGATCCGCTTCTTGAACAGGTGCATCGAGAGTTTCAGGAAGAGTCAGCCGGTCCCTGAGAGTCTGTGTTATGTGCCCAAGGAGGTGTGCTACAAAATCTGCAAGGATTCCTCCTCCAGCTCGTCTGCCTCCGCCGGAGCCTCTGCAGGAGGATCCACGGTGGGGAAAACCCTCCTGTCCATCTTTGAAAGTCCTCATCAGGTTCCTCACAACAAGAAGGCATGCAAGTACAGCGTGGAGCCGAAGAAAGGGACCTGCATCAGGACCACGGGGGAGGAATACTGCAATAGCCAGGGTCTCTGGGTCAAAATGAACAAGGTACGGGTGGGCCACTTAAAATAGTTTGTTTTTTAGGTAACTGTATGGCTGTGACTGCAATCATAGGCCCATAAACACACATGCTGTTCTTTAAAAACACATATACATTCAAAATAGGCTTAATCAGGACACTTGTTACATAAAGTGTGATTAATATCACTAAACTGGACACAGTAAATTCATATTTTTGAATATTTAGACATTTATCGATGCTCTCAAGGAACTAACAGTGGAGAAAAAAAACAAGAAAACTGACAGTTTTTTCGGGTTTTCAAACATCTTTAATTAGAATTTGTCTTTGCCAAGATAAATCCAAACTCTTCTTATGATATCATGATAATTTTTCACGATGACAATAAAAGATCCAATAAAACCTACTTCTTTAAAGGACCCCCTCCATCTCGACATTCCTCATCCACTTATCTAATTTAACTTAAAGCCAGAGGCAACACTCATTTTTCTGGCCCCTTTTATTTTATTCAGAATGACAGATAAATAATAATAATGGTAATGAACAAAATAGAATGGATGCTAAACCTAATCACGTTCCTACAAAGAGTTATTTTTCCATGTGATTAGTGCTTTTGGTCTATTTTTTATTTTTTTCTCGCATTGCAAAATGTCAGGAAAATGTTTTATTTTCAGCTATTTAAAACGCAGAACAAGACGACTGTAAACGGAGGTGTATCGTAAATATGGTACGCCTAAAAACGGCCAAAAACATGATTTGTCCAAGCAGGTGTTGGTCTTTGTGCGTCACTGCTGCAATTATCACCGTGTTTAAAATGCGTGGCAGCCATGTTGGACTCAGAGCGCCGTGTGGAGGGCAAACGTCTACCTTCACCACTGGATGATAATTCTATAACAACATATATTGATCGGTAGGCATATGGTTCAATAGAATAATAAAAAAAAGGTCAATAAAAAGTTCAATAGAAGAACAATTTTCCTTCCTTTTGCATTGGATGGTCTATGTTGCTATAATTATACTTTTCTTTGTTCCAGTAGGTTATTTTTCAACTGTTTCTCATATTTATCTACAGCTGTTTGTTAAAAAATGTGCCTGTGAGACATTTGCTATAAAGCTTTGATTCAGAGACGCCTTTTTATAATTTTTGAAAAGAAAAACGTACCGAGATAAATATCGTATATCGGCAATCAGCCTTTTAGTTTTCCACTCCTGATCTTATACATCAGCTAAGGAGTCAAATGGCCCAAAAACATAATCATAATGTTTATCTAGAGATTTTTTTCCTTAATTTTAAGACATATTTAAGCAAGATTAGCAACCACTGCAATTTCCTCTCAATGCACATTTTCTCTTTGTCACATTCATTTTACTTCGACTCACCTGGCCTATTTTAGTAACAGGCCTTTAGACTTTGACCTAAAATGTTCATTGTAGACTTTTTTTTTTTTAGCTGCCTCATGTTTGATTAAAATATTGGTTATTTGACGTATTTTAAGTTTAGTTTTGCGTTTCAGAATAATCTGATCATCCAGTGGCGGCGTCTGGTTTTCACACCATATTTTCTTGTCATAAACAGAGAGTGTTTTAGAAAGAAAGGTTTGCAGCGTGACTCTGCGTGATCTGAGCAGGTTTGTTATTCAGAGAGCGGTTCTGATGACCCAGCGGTCCCACTTCTTGTCCCCAGGAGCAGCTGGAGGAGCTGCGGCCCGGCCAGGAGCTGGAGGAGGGCTGGATCCTGGTGTGTAAGCACACGGAGGGAGGCGACAGGCTGGTCCCCGTGGAGTCACCGGAGACCATGAGCAGGCAGCAGCAGCTCTTCGGCTACGACCACAAAGCCTGCTGCCGGTGGGAGCAGGTGGTGGACATGGAGAACGCGCTCTACATCGGCTCTAAACCCAAAATGGCCGAGCGCGACTCCGTGGCCGTCCAGAAGCTGAGGTGAGCTGGCTGGTGTGAAGTGACTGCTTGCCGTTTATGCAGTGGTGATGTTGGGAAAGCTAAAAGCTGACCGTGCACACTCCAGGTACGTTCCTCCCACCTGGACGTACGAATGCGACGAGGACCTGGTGCACTACTTCTACGACCACATAGGGAAGGAGGACGAGAACCTGGGGAGCGTGAAGCAGTGCGTCACCAGCATCGACGTGTCTTCCAGTTCGGTGCGAGACTTTCTCATATTCTGCTTTTACGCTTATTCATACAGCTCTGATGTCCAAGAAATCCAACTAGACATCTTAGCTTCCACAGGGTAACATGTATTAAAACTGACCCGCTCCCTTTATTGACAGGAGGATCCCAGCGGGGGGGTGAACTGTCTGACTGATGGTGACACTGAAACCTACTGGGAGAGCGACGGCATGCAGGGGCAGCACTGGATCCGCCTGCACATGAAGAGAGGCACCGTGGTCAAGTAAGAATCTGCTGTCTGAGCTGTTACACATGTCTTAAACTCAGCTTGTAAACCTTAATAGTAGCAAATCCTCCCACGCTGACGTTATAGTTAAATATCGCAACAGTGATAAATCATCTTCCTCCTCTGTCATGATGACGCTGATCTATCACTCTTTATTACCTTTGCCTTCTTGGTCATTTATGTCCGATGTGAGCATCTGCAACAGTGAGCGTCTGGACAACAGGCGATGCAAAGTGGATTTCTGACAATTGGACAGGATCAGCTTTAAAATACTGCATTTTAAAGAGTCCTATGCATTATTAATTTAGCATAGACTTATGTTAGGAAGGTGATCTATTTACAAATATTGTGCAGCGTCGCCCTTTGCAGCAAAGTATCTGCTAACAGCTTCCTTTTGGTTAGTTTTTTAGTATTTGTCTAGTTTAACCCTAAGCTTTTTGCTTAAAGGAGCAATAAGCGATTTCTCACAACTAGGTGGGGCTTGACCGCTGTCTGTAGACCAAAACAAGATGTGTGACAAGCCGTGACACTCTCTACCTCCACTCCAGCTGTAACAGGCCCCTCCTTTTCCCCTCCCCTTCTCACCTGTCGCCTCTTATGTGCATATTTGTAAAGGATAAAAACACAGCAAAACAGCCTCACCTTTGGAGGAACATGTCTAGTGAAGAAGTAACTGATAACTGGTAACTGATAACTGTATGATGCTGTTAGCAACAGAACAGTTTGAGCTGCTGGGGTTGCTCTCCGCCATGTGGCTTCTACGCTTTGCTGCTCTGAATGTTTTATTTTAGGGCAGGGAGGGGCTAAACCCTGAGCAGCAGCTGTTCACGTGCACATACAGCCGGCCCGGCTTTGTAAACAAGAGACTGCAGAAGAACACAGGGAATGGTGTGTGATGTCATACCATAGTCCATCTAAAAAGATACATTTTAGTTCTTTCTACCTAAAATAATGACATTCCGCTTATTGTTCCTTTAACTGCATGTTTTGCACATCTATATGCATAATTTATTTTTTTATATCAGTCACTGACTGGGTGAGCCGGGGAAGGACATGTGACCCACACACAGAGGCATCAGTCCTCAGAGCGGCCGTCCTGGGTTCCACTCCCTGGATCTTTGCCGCGTGTCTTCCCCGCTCTCTCAGCCCCACTTCCTGTCAGGTTACATTTAATAAAGGTCGCTAGTGCCACAAAAATAGAAGGAAGAGCCACTGACTATCCTGTGTGTCTCACATCTTTCTCTAAAACTTAAAGTTCTCTAAAACCTCCAGGATCTCCTGCAGCCTTTTTGTATCTGGAGGCTTCGCAGTCTGGTTTCTTGCCAGGAGTCTTGCATTGTTTGTTCTTCCTCTCAAATAAAAAAAAAAAAAACAAAGCAGGTTTTACTCAAAGGCTATGTGCTAGACATGCAAGAATTTGCTAAACATGTGAGGAGAGATCTGCAGCATGCTGAGAGGTGAATGTGAGGATTTATTTCTGAACAGGTTCCTACAGCCTAAACCTTAGCAGCAACACAAGCACTGAATCCTTTTTTTCCCCCTCTGTACAAGGTTTTATTGTTTTCTTTTTCATCCAATAGTAAGCTGATATTGACCGTGGACTCAACGGACGACAACTACATGCCCAAGAGAGTGACGGTTTACGGAGGAGAAGGAGACAATCTGAAGAAGCTGAGCGACGTCACCATAGACGAGTGAGCTTCAGGCAACACGTTGTCCTTAGATTAACCTGACTTTGATTAATGTTACATCTGCTGAGGTTTTGGTGGTTTGTGAAGATCCATCAACAACTTCCCCACCATCATTGCCTTTAAAAGCAGAATAAAACAAGAAAATCTTTTGTTTTTTATAGTTTGCTGTTCTCATTTTTCTTGTAGCAATCTGATTGGAGAGGTGTGTGTTCTGGAGGATATGACTTCTCATCTCCCTGTTATTGAAGTTCGAATCGAGGAATGTCGAGGCAAGTTCTTGTTTTTCTATCTTTAATATTTATTTATCCAGGAGCTTCCTTGCGATTACTATTTGTTTTCAAATGGAGACGAGTCCAAGAAGGCACATAGTTACATAATACAAGCTAAAGGGCTGACATGGATGAAGAAATGCAGAAATAAACTCAAAGAAGTCAGAGTCATCATGGCACAGAGACCACGTCGCTTTATAATAGCAGCTGTACCTGATAGTTACAGAACATTTAACCTTTCTTTAATCTACATATTTAGTGAATATGAGTTTTATTTCATGATCAAGGTGCATAATAGAGCAATACTGTTCTACTACATTTAGAAAATATAAAAAAAAAATCTAGCAATACGGTACTAATTCAAGGATTAAAAATCACAGCAAGAGCTTGGAGGTATTAGAAATGTACTCAAGTCAAAGAACAGTTTACAAGTAAAGCTTTCTACATAAAAATATACATCAGATGTCTCTTTAGGCTTAACAAGGACCAGGAAACCAGATTATAAAGCACACTGTGATGCACTATGTGAATAATCTGTCATAAAATGTGAAACATCAGTAATACAGACTCTAAACAGGGAAGTTCAGAGGAAGAAGGATCCGTATAAAAAGTGTCACCATAATCAATATTGTACAGAAATGTAGCTTTATCAAGTTTTTTTTTACTCACTGATAAATTAAAGCTTATTGTGATGATGAAAACTAAGTTTAACCCTTTAGCTTTTTTTTTTACTAAATGGTCAGTGTGAAAGAGAGGCTGTAATTCAGCCAGATATCCAGAATATTTGTAAAATGAGACTCTGTCACAGGTAGAAATATCAGCATTGTTTAAGACATAGGAGGTGATTCCTGGAAAATAGCTATTTAGTTTTGTTTGCTGTAAGATTCTTTGTCCTGATCTTATTACAAATACCTGAAAATAAAACTGGGCTTAAAAAGGAACCTTGCACTGCAGAAATAGACCTAAAAATATGATTTTTTTTTTCTTGAAATTAAAGTATTTTTCCTTGATTTGAGCAGATAAATAGGACTATTTGCCAATGGAATAAGATTTTTGCACTTAAAATAGGAGCAATTCATCTACATAATCTTATTTCAAGTGCAGTATATCTAATTATCTTATTTTAGGGGTAAAAATACTCATTCCATTGGCAAATAATCTTATTTACCTGCTCGAATCAAGGGCAAATACATTAATTTCAAGAAAATTTTACTTATTTTTAGTCTCTCTTTTTTTGCAGTGTGGGGGACTCCTTTTATGATCCGATCTGGACTTGGAGCCTTCTGCTGAACACCTGGTGTTTAAAAGGAAACTTTTACATCTGGGTTTAACATTTGTGCAATAATGCTGCAATATGAAGGTTTGGAGTCAATGAAGATTGTTTTCCAGAAACCAAACAAAATTTGAAACCCATTGATATCTTATTTATTTATGTTTAATGTCACAACAGATAAGAAAATGTCAGTTCTGGTGGAACCTAAATAAAGCTTTCCGCTTGTTTGGCCTTCACAGATGAGGGGATAGACGTCCGAATACGGGGCTTAAAGATCAAGTCGTCGTGTGAGAGGGATCTGGGTCTGAACGCGGATGTTTTTCATTCCTCCAATCTGGTGCGTTACCCCCGTCTGCAGGGCACGCCGCCGGACGTCCTGTACCGCAGAGCGTTGGTAATCCAGAGGTAGGCCAGAGCTTTAATTAAGACAGTAAAGCTTCTGAAGTGGCCATGATGCCCTTACCTTTACTTGTTCTGTTTATATTTGTTCTGCTGCAGGTTCATCAGCCTCCTGGACAGCGTACTGCCCCACCTGGTGCCAGCCTGGGATTACAGCCTGGGGACGTTTAACCAGCTCAAAGTGAGTCGGCTCACAGCTCCTTAAGTGGTCCAGATTGTGAACAACAACCAGCGAGGCGGCGCTACGAGGAGAAAAGTCGAGGCGTCGCTAATGCGGGGATCGGCTCCTAGACCGCACTGCACGAAACAAACAGGATAGAATAAAATGCTTTTATTGTCATTATGCGTAACTGTACAGCAAAACAGATTCAGCTCCCACAGTTTGGTGCAATAAATTAAACGTACAATTAAAACAACAGAGTTAAACAGGTTAAGTCAGGCAAAGTTTGTTTATTTGCACAAGTTAATGGGTTTGTATCAGAAAACAAAAATAAGAGATCAGAACTAATTACAGAATCAAGGCTCAGCTTTCTAAATGCTAATGGAAATTATTTTTCATTAAAAGCAACAGGATCAAATTGTTGTGCTGCTGCTTTCTTAACCTCATGACTAAAAATCTTCACCTGACAGAAACAAAACTAAAACTTTTAGCTTTAGCTGGCTGATTTCCAGGGATACAGCTGTGGTTCAATAACCAGCTGACATTATCTTAACATAGCAATGAAGAAAAAACATAAAAAAGAAACGAAGGAATGACAACAAAATGGCCGTTAAAGTCCTACTCTTTTTGTTTTATCTTATTATGATGGTGATTATTGTTGTTTTTGTAATAGTTGTCTGTTTTTATCTCTGTTTGGTTTTGGACGTTGTTTCTGTTTTTTATCAGTTTATCCTAATAGCTGTTCTGCACATATTGCAGAAACCTCGCTCAGATTACTGATTCCAGTAATTCCCTTTAGACCTTCCTCTGACTTCCAATTTTTCTTACCCGAAAAATACTTCATTACTGGTTTAAAAACGTTTTATTAATATTTATGGAAGCCTTTTTCTTTAACACAGCTCCTATACAGACTGGAAAACTATAATGTTTAATTCGGGTATTTTCCCAGTCTGAGTAGGTATGGAAAAATGTTATCCAGTATTAAAGGTATAAGTATTTCCAGGCATTATTTCCTGTTTTACTGTCTAAATGTTCAATCTATCCGTCCTTCCATATAATATTTTAAGCACTGAGATAATTAAAATCTTAACTTAATAATGCACTATTGCATTATTAATGTTTGGGAAAAAACTGTAAATACTAAGATATTTGTTTATGCCCTAAGATGGTGACAATAAAAGATTCTTGATTCAATGTGATTAAGGAGCGGATCTGCTGGGTATTTAAATGTAACATAAAAACGTAACATAAACAGGATTGTTCTAATTCTGTCTTTAAAAACAGTTTTACATTTCAACGAAAACTACATTTTTCTTACTGGCAAATTACACGTTTGGCTGTTTTGTGGAGGAAGGAGCGTGTTGGTGTATGTAATTGCTACAGAAATTGGGGAGTGGTGGCCTAGTGGTTAGAGCACAGAGCTTCGGTCCCAGAGGTTCTGAGTTCAACTCCCACAAGCTGCCATTCTGGGTCCCTAAGCAAGACCCTTAACCCCCAATTGCTCTCCAGGCACCGCACAGTGGCAGCCCACTGCTCCCCAAGGGGATGGGTTAGGATGCAGAAGTGAATTTCTCCATTGTGAGATCAATAAAGTCAAATTATTATTATTATTATTATTATTATTATTATTATTATTATTAGAAAACAAAAAAGGTTTAGCTTTACCTTTATTTGTGCCGTTGAAGGCAATAAACCACCAAAAAAAAAAACATTTCACATTTTGTTTCACTCCAAAATAATGTACTCCCCTGTTTGTGTTTTTTTTTTTTAAGTCGTTGTGTGTTCTCTGGCGCCCTCTAGAGCATAAAGCAGTTCCTGCTGCTGTCCAAGCGGCGCTCCGCCCTCATCATTCAGTGCCTGAAGGACTCGGAGACCAGCAAGCCTAACTTCATGCCTCGCCTCTACATCAACAGACGTCTGGCCATGGAGCATCGGGACAACCCGTCTCTGGACCCCAGCTGCAAGAACGCCGTCTTCAGTCAGGTCCGTCTCTAACCTCAGCGGCTCAGCCCATCAGACGCGGCTGCTGTGCTCTCATCTTGATTTTTTTTTCTCTGCTCCTGTAGGTGTATGAGGGTCTGAAGCCATCTGACAAACACGAAAAGACTTTAGATTATAGGTACCGCCCCTTGGCCTCGTGATATCCCGGTAAAGTTTTAATTAGCAGCCAGGATAACAACCCTGGCTCGTCTCTCATCAGATGGCCGGCCCGCTACGACCAGTGGTGGGAGTGCAAGTTCATCGCCGAGGGAATCATCGACCAAGGGGGAGGATTCAGGGACAGCCTGGCGGACATGTCGGAGGAGCTTTGCCCCAGCTCAGCAGAGTGTCCCATGCCTTTGCCGTTCTTCACGCGGACGTCCAACGAGGTACCAGCTCCAAACTTATCCCCTCTTTTAAAGACTTCAGCGAGGCCTCGCTTTTCTGAAGCTTTTGTCTCCGTCTGTCAGGGAGACTTTGAGGCCCGTGACTACTACGTGCCCAACCCGTCCTGTAAAGACTTCCATAAATACGAGTGGATCGGTCAGCTGATGGGCGCCGCTCTCCGGGGGAAAGACTTCCTGGTGAGTCACGCCTTCACGCATCCAGCTGTGGGGGCGGGGCTTCGTGATGGAAACTGCAGTTACGTGAATTCAGATGTTTGTCCCAGAGGCCGAAGCTAAGTGATGGTGTGAGGGAGGTCAAGACCAAAGCTGATTAAAATCAACGCATTAAAATGACTCCAAGCTCAAAACAAATTGTAGTGGTGTATGGGAATGCAATTATATGAACGTATTATGCAGTATTATGTATTTACACAGAAATCTGATCACTCACACAGGAGGCGGTGCACCACCAATAATCGTCCTGTGACAAACACGCATTAGAATGGAAAGTAAAGCAGTTTCGTTTAGGCTACGTTCACACTGCAGCCTGAAGTGACCCAATTCCAATTTTTTTGCCCATATGCGACCTGGACCTGATGTTTTTATGACAGTCTGAACAACACAGATCGAATTTTTTCAAATGCGCCCCAAGTCACTTGGATATGTGGTCCTGAATCCGATACGTATCTGATCTTTTTAAATGCGACCTGCGTCTGTACGGCCGGGTCGCATTTATCCGACCTGTACGTCACGATACTCGACAAACGTCACTAATCTGCGTCCTGCTATGCAGAAGCGGGAAGAAAGACGACACCCATAGCGGACTACAATGAGGAGAGCAGTCAATGGAGGGAAAGCTCTGGTTAGAAAATAAATTAATGACCGCAAAATGCGCGCCAGCATTATAATCCATGTTTACTTCCGCAAACACTGAGGACGCTTGCTACGTGTGACGTCATCGCGTCCTCCAGTGTGCATGCGGGACACTTGGGTTGAACGCATTCAGTTCACACAGGAGATCACATACAAGTCGCATATATTTGGAAATGTGAACGACCACGCAAAAAAATCCGATTTCACAAAAAAATCTGAATTGAGCATTAAGACCTGTAGTGTGAACGTAGCCTTAGAGTGACCAGCCTATATAAAACAAAGCACTGCAAAAACAGAACTAGAAATAGGTAAAATGTTCTTAAAATTAGTGTATTTGTCCTTGATTTGAGCAGGTAAATAAGACTATTTGCCAATGGAATAAGATTTTTGCACTTAAAATAGGAACAACTCATCTCCATCATCTTATTTCAAGTGCAGGATGTCTAATTATCTTATTTTAGGGATCAAAATACTCATTCCATTGGCAGATAATCCATTTTACCTACTCAAATCAAGGATAAATACACTAACTTTAAGAACATTTTACTTATTTTTAGATCCATTTTTGCAGTGAGTGGTGTAAAAAGCAAAAACATACAGTAAGTTTTTATGCTGCCTATTGAAGAGTGCCATTTAAAAAAAAAGCCGTTGTTAAAAGGAAGACATAAGAAGTCGTGTTTGCCATAAGCTGTGATCTTTTCTGCCTACTTGCAATGATCTATGTCAGGGATGGGCAACTTCCATGATAAAGAGGGCCACATTTTTTTCAGCACGACCATTGGAGGTCCACATGATCACGCACTTCAAATAATTGGATATGAAAGACGCTACAAATTATTCTCAATAAGAACAAATTTTAGATGAATTTATATCTGTATGTTTACTGCACCAACATATAACTATTTTCTGCATATAAATGCATTTTAATATGTTCTTAAGCAAAAGACAAACCGTTTGGTTTAAAATAAAATAGCAAAAAAGGAATTTAAACTCCTACATATCAATGCATTCAGGAGCATGGGTCATTTCAAATTTACAAGGAAAGAGGCATAAAACGGAACAGAACTTAACACAAACAATATTGTGTCTATCCAGAAACTGTGTGGGCTTTCTTACAATACTGAATGCTCTATAATTGTATTTCTGTTACTTTTTGATTATGCACATCTGTTAGCTTTTTATTCTGAAAAATGTAATGTCCCATGCTCGTGAATGCACCATAGCTTTCTGACGCTGGTGAATGCACCACACTGGTCTATGAACGCGGTGCTGTGTAGATGCACGTTTGATCTTCTGCTTAAGACAAAGCTTTGCAGTTTCAAAACTCACGTCGGCTCTCACGGTTTATGTTGTGTGTGAATGACAAGAGACCAAAAAAAAAATTCCCCATGTCCATACTTCTTCCCATTTTGTCTGAAAAATGTGACTTTCTCGTCAAGTTTCCCTTTATTCCACTGCTAGTGGCCAGGGCTCTTGACTTTCTTTCTCGCTGTTGCAAAGCAGCCCGTGCCCGCTATTGTTTGGGTACGGCCCCCTATCGGTCAAAAGTATAATTACAAGTTGTTGTTTTTTTTATTTATTTAATCATTATTAAATTATTATTGATCTATTCGCGGGCCGCACTGAGTGATGACGAGGGCCGTGTGCGGCCCCCGGGCCGCCAGTTGCCCATCCCTGATCTATGTGGTCTAATGTTCTACACCACGTAACGAGATGGTGGCAGCAACATCGATGCTTTTATGGTGAATCTAGTCCACGTTTTTATGGGATGGAGTAAGTTTAAAAAGAGGGCAATACTGGAAGAAAGCTTGTCAGAGGCTGCAAAAGCTTTGGCAGACGCCCATTTTCCAGCAGGAAGACAACATTAAACGTCCAGAAGGCTTGGTTTTGGTTTAAAGTGTTTCGATGTGTTGGAAAAGTCAAGGCCTCTCCACCGAATATGACGGAGGTTGAGTTGTTTCTCAAAGAAAAATGAGCTAAAGTTTCTCTGTCTCTGGATGTGCAAAGATATTAAGAGACATGCCTCAAAGCCACGTACCTGTATGTGTGTTGAAGTGATCCAGTCAAAGTTTATACCTAAATCAATTAGAGAATTTCAGTGAAAGCCGGGTTTTAATTAAGACTTTACTTTATTAGTATTAGTAGTAGCAACCATCACATAATCACACAAACAATACAGACAATAGACACAACGGAAGGATAAGAAGCGACTTATAAAAGTTAAAGGAGATCAATCTAAAACACATTTGTAAAAGATAAAAGACTGGAGCTTAGACCTGAGGTAGAAATTAACAATTAACAAAGTATTGTCTCAAAATGCACCCCACACATCTCAAATATTTATTTCGAAAACATTTTGAAAACCTTACATAATGTTACCATGTGCGTACTTCAGAATTATGGACTGTGTGGCGTTATTTTTAGTAAGATCTCAATAAAATCCAACAACATTTATGGTTGTAATGTAACGAAAATGAAAGGGGGAAAAATTCTGTGTGATTAGTTTTCTTTACTCGTCCTGCAGGTGTTGGCTCTGCCTGGCCTGGTCTGGAAGCAGCTAACAGGGGAGGCCGTCAGCTGGAGCAAAGACTTCCCAGCTGTGGACTCGGTGCTGGTGAGCACATTTAAATTTCTTCCAGGCTTTCTGACAGCCATAAAACTTTAAAATCTCAATTTTGTCCTTTTTTTCATGGTACCAAGTTAAATAACTGTAAAGAAGTGTATATTTTGTAGGGCTGAACAATTAATCGCATTTTCAATATAATCGTGATTTAAAATAACGCAATTTCCAAATCGCAGTCAGCAATTTTTGGCTGTGTAACAATTAGGGAATTAGACACGTCCATTAGGTGTTGGTAAAATGTTTAAAGTGGGTTTGCCTCCACATGGAAGGGAAGACAGCTGCAGCAGTGAGATAATCTAATTTTATTACTTGTTTTAGAGTTTATATAATCATACATAGCATTAGGTTCTGGTCAATCAGTTTAAAACATAGACTTGCTTGTTTGTTGCACTTTATGTTCAACAAGGATTGAAGTCCAATTTAATTAAAAGCTGTTCTCTTGAATAATATTCTGATCAATAGAAACATCAAAAGTTCATATTTAAAATAGTCCTTGTTTACAAACATCTTTATTTAGAGGCCATTTTTGTTGCTTGTGGTTAATGCAGAGAAAAGTCAAAATTGCAATTTGGATTGAAATATATTATAGGCAGAACGCAATCATTACTGCTCTGAGTTTAGATGCTATGGGTCTTTTAGCAACTAATTTGCACATGGCGAGGAAACAAATTGATTTGTTGTTTGTATATGTTTTGAAACACATGATAAATTAAACTGGAAAAAAATCCTATTAAATCACAATATTAAGAAAAAAAAATTGCAATTAGATTATTTTACAAAATCGTTCAGCCCTAATATTTTGTGTGATATAATTGTTATTTTCCTCATATCTGTATGTAAACACATTTTTAAAAAGTCCGTTCTGTTCTTTCGTGGCTGTCTGTAAATGTGGCTCCGACCTGCGATCAGGTCAACTTGCTGGAGGCCATGGAGAACATGGACAAGGAGACGTTTGAGTTCCGGTTCGGGGAGGAGCTTTTCTACGCCACGCCGCTGACTGACGGTCAGATGATGGACCTCATCCCAGGTGGCAGCAACGTCCCGGTTCGATACGAGGACCACAAGGAGTTCATCCGCCTGGTGCAGAAAGTTCGTCTGGAGGAGAGCAAGCAGCAGGTTAGAGATGAGTCGACCGGTCACGCTTTCTTCTGCGTTATTGTTGTCTGATTTTTATTTTTATTTTTTTTATTTCTGTATGCTTGCTGCAGATCGCAGCCATGCAGGCAGGGCTGCTGAAGGTGGTTCCTCAGGCCGTACTAGACCTCCTTACGTGGCAGGAGGTGGAAAAGAAAGTGTGTGGAGACCCGGAGATCACTGTGGAAGCCCTGAAACGACTTAGTAAGTTTAATTCCTAGAAAAGGGGATAACGATTGTTTATTTTCTGTCATTATTTAGCCATTAAGCCAAGTTCACAAGGCAATTTCAGGTCCATTTTAAAAAATATAGTACAACAATTGCACTAAAATCTTGACCCTGCATAAAATGAAATCCGTAAAATACTTTAGTACAAAGAAAAAGCAATCCTTTTAAATAGATTAAAACCCTTTTTCCTTTAGCCAACGACTTCAGGAACACCTCAGGTTTTCATGAAAACCCGAATGCTGGAGCCCCTTTTTTACTTCTGGTCCTGTTAACTCTGTGTAAACAGGAATCCTAGATGGTCCATTCCTGACAAGCAACTCTGAAATATATTCAGACCATTCAGTGCTTTATGACCGAAGACAGGATTTTAAAATGTTTTATTTTACAAACAGGAGACAATGCTGTGGTTTAAAGGTTGTGCCTGATGTTTTTGTTTAATCTAACCTACTGAAAATACAATCCAGCTCTACTTTTTCTGCATCCTGCTTCGAGATGAAACTTGTAATTCTCACAAAATTGTCCTAGGCTGATTTTAATTGTGGATTTGTCCATATGAATGGTAGAATTTAGATCAGGGTCCATAACTACACTTTAGAGGAAACCATTTTTTTCCTTTTTTACTGAGTCTAGTTGATCTCTAACCTTGAATTTTTAAATCAAAAGCAATTATTTCAGGCTTGTGTTTTGTTTTGTTTTTGCACCGGGTAGAAAGACATTCTGGAACACTCTTACTGTGATTATATAGTTACAGACATAAGTGCAGTGTCATCAGCGTAGATGATGATGTAGCGTTTAATTATCTCATTTAGAGGCAGCATTGGTCTTGAATAAAAGTGTCCCAAAAACAAAGCCTTGAGGAATTTTGCATGTGATCCTTCTTCTCTCAGATTTAAAATGGCTAAGTGACATAATCAGTCACTTATTAAAATAAAAGGTTATATTTGGACGTAATTTGCCGATAAATAAAAATAAAATAAAGTTTTCTTTAAAACAAAAAAATAACTGCAACCTAATTATCTATTAGACAGTTACTTGTTTTGAAGCCTGGTTACCAAACTGACTTGGCCTCAGTTTTGGCCATGCTACCTTTACACTGACCAGCCATAACATTATAACCCCTGAAAGGTGAAAAGAAAAGCATAGATCAACCTTCCTGTATTGGCACTTAGGAGTAGGATCAATATCTCAGAAGCGAGGAAACTTTTTTGCATGTAAAAAGTGTAAAAACTTGCATGTATCAAAGGTGTTTTAGCAACAAAACATTTCATTGCCATTTTTATCTGATCAGTCGATGTCCTGAGCAGCTCATACTGAAGTTAAAAAATTAAAATCTACCCCAACAACATACTCATTTAGGTGATTAACATAAAGATAATAATGTTTTTATTATCAACCAGCTCGCTACGATGACCTGGAACAAAGTGACGTCAGAGTGCAGTACCTATGGGAGGCGCTGACAAACTTCACCAACGGTTAGTTCTCCCTCATATTTTATAACACTGTAACTTTTACAAAATATATCAAAAGTCTGAAGCCAATTCATTTAAATTTAACGATTTAACATTTCTAAAAAATGTATTAAACACGGTGATTTTTGATTTTCCAGAGGATCGCAGCAGGTTTCTGAGGTTTGTAACGGGCAGAAGTCGTCTCCCTGCACCAATTTACGTCTTCCCTGACAAACAAGGGTGAGCACAAGTCGTTAGTTTAGCCGTTATTTTCTAGTGATGGATGAATAACAGAATAATTACAACCTGGTTTTGTTTACTGGTTCAGGTCTGACACAACTGACGCACTTCCACAGTCGTCCACGTGTTCCAGCACCCTCTATCTACCCAACTATCCAAGGTATGACCAACTTCAGCGTCTTGTATGTCCACGTTTTTGTTTTTACACCTTTAACGTTTTCCATGCTTTTATATATATCCATATAACCTCCTTAAAACAATTATCATTACTTTAAAAAGTTTACTCACTGCAAAAATAGAACTAAAAATAAGTAACATTTTCTTAAAATGAATATATTTGCCCTTGATTTGAGTAGGTAAATAAGACTTTTTGCCAATGGAATAAGATTTTTGCACCTTAAATAAGAACAATTCATCTCCATCATCTTATTTCAAGTGCAGTATATCTAATTATCTTATTTCAGGGGTAAGAATACTCATTCCGTTGGCAAATAATCTTATTTACCTGATTAAATCAAGGGCAAATACATTCATATTAAGAAAATGTTACGTATTTTTAGTTCTCTTTTTGCAGTGATGAATGTCGTATTGACTAAAAAATGAATCTGAGCCGTGATATTCAGAACAAGACTTGAGCACACAAGTTGGAATTTATCTTGGATTTTCTTTATTTCACAGAGGGTCAAAATTATGAACACAGGCTCAGATATATACATACACCCCTACTAACATTTAGATAAATCATTCTTAGCAATATGTGCCTCAATCACTCGCCTTTTGTAGCCATCAGCAAACTACTGACGTAATTTTGGCTCGACATCTCACAAAGACGAGCGGTATTTTTAGAGGATGGTTATCGGGGGTTGTGTGTATATAAATGACTCCGCATGTAGATTTTTTTCCCCTATGATGACGGTTTGATCTGTTTAAATAGAGCAGCATAACACTGAAACCCTCTCTGCTCTCCTCTTCAGTGCCAAGGTTTGTGAGGAAAAGCTGCGTTACGCCGCCTACAACTGCGTGGCCATCGACACCGACATGAGCCCCTGGGAGGAGTGATCTGTGCCGCCTCACTGCATGCTGCTCACTACAGTCCCTCCTGAACAAAAACATTTGAATCATGATGTTCATAATCACATCTGTACAACCGCCAGTTAACAATAGCTGTATATAATAAAGAACCTATGAGGAAACGTGGACCTGACTCGTTGGGATTTGTGTAGACGGCTCATATGTTCAAACAAAAATAATAATTTAAATAAATACAGTCCTTTCACAGTGTCAAGTCTTATCTCACATCTTCATTTATACGTTACATCCAAGGAGCCAGAATTTTGGATATTAAAGATGTTGATATCATGCATGTCGTGCTAAAGGTCTTTCGTTTATGAAACTTAAGTTTTGTAAGGAAAAGCTTGAATTTCCAAATAAACTTCACCGTTAATAAAGTTTGCACTTTATGCTAATTTGATAAAGTTTGCCCTTTATGCTAATTTGATAAAGTTAGCCCTTTAGCAATGGTGTTACGGAGTCTTAGGAATGGAAAGTATCTAAATCTTAAGGCACAGTTCTACTGGCTTGGACATTGCGTCCAGGAGTTAAAATTTACAGCTTTTTATGAGATTTTTTTTTGTGCAGCCATGGTGGAACCAATGAGAACACGTTATTGCGCAAAAAAATTTTTAACCGCAGTGAAATTATTTTTATAGGCTTGATTTGGTGCTGACTCCTTGGCTGCGGGGAGAGTTTTCAGGCGTTCCCAGAGTACAAGCTGCTTTCAGCGGACGCCTCTGTGAAAGCAGACGGCTGCTCCTCGTAGCTGTTTCAGATCTTATCAGCCTTTAATTTTAATTTAATTTCCCTCTGGATTTAAGTAATTTCCCTCTGGGATTATTAAAATATGTCTGATTCTGATTAGTGTGTGTACAATGAAAGTAAGACTCGGTAAAGCACGTCTGCGTATAGAGAGCTTAAGTGTTATTTCTTTGTTCCTTTTGCCTGCAGATTTGGTTCATGGTGTGTAAATATTAAAATTATATTTCAGTTTGACCCACTATGTTCATGACAAAAACTGCGTCTGAAACACTCACAAGCAGGCAGAGCCAAGCGACATGTGGCCAAACCAAGCCGCGTGAACTGGAGCTCCATCTGAATACCTTTATAGAGGAAGGACTCTTTAGCTAAAGCAGAAGTGTGTCAGTGGTCTCCATGATCAGTGCTGTCTGAATACTGCAGCCAGTAAGGAAGGAGGTAGGAAAAGGAGCCTGTGTGCTTCCTCTTGCAGCTTTGCCTAGGAAACTTGTGACATCCCTTACTAGTGTTAAGAACCCTTTAGGCCCGTTTACACTACACTTTTTTTAACCGAGCCGAGACCAGTCCGAGCTCGGTAACCGAGATAACTCTTGTGTGTAAATGGTCAGCAGACTGAACCAGACCGCGCTAACGATAACCGGACCGCGCTAACTGCAGACCAGTTCATCACCAGGTCTCGGACTGGTTTTTTTTTATCCCGGTTCCCTGATAACGAGGAGCGCATGAGCAGACCGCGTCATGCCCTTACAGTCAGCTGACTGTCAGCGGGTTTCCCGGCGTGTCTGGCTGCACGTCCCGATTCACACTCCATTCAGACAAATTTCAGACATTCATAATAATACTAGCTTCCTTACCGTGCCACACGGTTTCCAGTGATGACTCTGCTTATGAACCTCAGCGTCTGTTGTTGTTTCCCGCGTCTGTAAATCCTTATTAGACGTTCATTTGTCTTATCCACGTCCCAAAAGCCGACTCTGTCTAAGGGCCTTTCAGACAGGAAGCGATTTGCGCTGCGCTGGCCGCGGGGTCCAGCGCAGCACATTTGCGGTTTCTATGGCAACGCGTACATTCGTCACGGCGCGGCGCGCGAAGCGGTGCGCTGCGCTGTGCTTGCGCTTTGCTCGACGCAGCGATAAACCGCCCTGGCGCGGCGCAAGCCATTGAAAAGAATGGGTTTCACAGCGCAGCAGTGCGGTCGTCGCAGCCTGTCTGAAAGGCCCATAACAATAACATCCTGAATGTGACGGGTGCCGCCATTTTGATTTGCTCGGTCCCGCCTTCAATCCCAGAGAGCGGTAGTAACGCAGATCGCCACTAGGAGGCGATGAGCAACCAAGGCACCATAACCGAGATAACTCCTGTGTGTGTAAACGGCTGCATTTATCTCAGTTAACTGGACCAAGCTCGGACCGGTCTCGGCATGGCTCGGTTTTTAGGTGTAGTGTAAACGGGCCTTTAAGGTATCCCACAATCCTTTGCGTGACATGAGGTATCGGCAAACCCCACTCACAGTGATCAACAAAAATGTCTGGAGAGCAGAGCGTGGACTTTGTAGTTCATTTTGAGAAGGTTGTTCTCGGATTTGACTCGCATCATCGATGTGCGTTTCCGTCACGTAAATGACGTCGGAGTTAAAAGCCGTCTGAAAATGGGCAAAGCGGTCCGAAGCTCCTTTCCTCCCCATGATGAACAGGAACTAGGAGCCGTAATTAGACATATTCATATGGAGCCTGGGACTGATTATTATCGGTAATAGTCAGCTGTGACTGTGTTTCTAGAACCTTCTGCTGGTTAGATTGAAAACTGAAATAGGAGACTGTTTTTCCATATTTTTGGAGACAGTCTTTTCGAGGTTATATTTTTAAGAAGGGGCTTTATTTACAACACATAATCCGTATCTTGGATTACATTGAGTCCATTTGAACCCTAACAGACACTGACAAAAACAGGTGAGCACCCAGAAGAAGTGGTTTCATTTGGACCAGTGGTGGGGTTTGTTAATGAGTACATTATAAAGGAGCTGGTACTTCTTTACTGGCCACCAGAACATCAGCTGTAGCATTGTGGGTTGGAGCAGGAGGTTTTTATCAGGCAGCTATCGGCTGACGTTCACTAGAAGCAGATGATGACAGCAATGAGTCTTTTTTTTTTGTGTGTTAATATTTTTATTAGGAGGAAGAGAGACATTACAAACATAATTTAAACTGTAAATGACAAGGAATGCCATATCGAACATACGTATATATGAATAGTAAAATAGTAAAAGGCATACAATTTAGCTCCTGTGGTTTTTTTTCGTTTTTTTTCGTTACAAAACTGAACAGGATACAATGTGTACAAAACTTAATAAAGAAATAAAAGAGGGGGAAAAGAAATAAAATAAAGTAAAATAAATAAATAAATAGAATAAAAATAAGTAAATAAACAAAATTAAAATTGACAGCAATGAATCTGACTGCATTTATTCAATCTAAACAAAAATAAATCTATGTTAAAAATCCTTTTTTATTTGTTCTCTCTCATGTTTTCCTCTCTTCATCTCATCCCTACAGGTTTTTCTATGTTATTTAAGTTTTTGGGACTGAGATGGCCATGGAGGAAGGATGACTTTGTGTCTGGTGAACCATTTCTGACCTGACCACGTGTCTTGGATTATTATCTTGTAGGACGTTGCATTTCTGTTAAGTGTTAAGGCAGAAGCCAACATATTTTTATTTACAATAGGCACTCTAACAGTGCTCCCTGTAAAGGCCCACAGCATCACCCTACTATTGTCACCAATCATAAAGTGGTGCTAAATAGCTATAATATAGGGAATAACTTTATGGTATGTAATAATAGCAATAGATAGTATGTGTAGGTCTAGGCTACCATAATAACGATAATGAAAGCTGTGCAATCCGACATACGCACAGCTGAAAACGCTCCGTGTGGCGCCGTGTTTGCTCCGGTTAAACAAACTCGTCTGGTCGGAGCAAACAGGACAAGGTTATCTCTGACAAGAACAGACTCTCAAATCCAAAACTCATTCATTGTTTTTTTCTTTCTTAGCGGGGCAGCATGGTTCATAACCCCTGGAGCCTCTCATGTCGTTACAGTTCTGATAGACACGGGTCGTAGCAGCTGTCACACTGTGAGATAGAGATCTCAGGTTATCTTTGGTAAGAGGCTATCAACAGCCGTCCCTGAACTTTTCTCGCTCAGCGACGTAAGAACGCAGATTTAGTGCCACAACCAAAGATTTATCCGTGATTTTCCCCACAGTCCTCGTCTTTTGTCTGCGATGGCCAAAAATGACACAGTGTGTGCCAACCGTGAAAGTCGTTAAGATCATTTAAACCTCGCTTAAAGCGGTGACCTGGCAAGCCAGATTGATAATGTGTAGTACTCTCCATTCTGCTCATTATCTACCTAGGACGGCTTCCATCTTCGGATTTCATGGCGGTCGGCAAACAACTTTGAGAGGCATTAGAGCCATCCTCTGAATCAGAGCGAGAATGGAAACCCTGTATCCGATTAAACAGTTCTGTTTTTAAAAGACACTGAAAAAAATTACCTCCTACATAAAATATGATCAGAATTCAACCACAGTAATTCAGCCAAGTTAAACTGTACTTTTTGCTCACTTAACTTACATTGAAGAATATTTCTTTCTCTGTGATACCTTATACAGTCAATAAATGCCTGTTCAGCTGTCTCTTGTGACTGACCACACACACACATAGTTCTGTAGGATGCTTTCCTATTCTATTCAACTGTGTATGACCAGATCTAAGTCTAGAATATCCTCTTTCCTCCTCCTTTTTGATGTTTCCATCCTCTTTCCTACTGTTTTTTTCAATAGCATGAAAAATGTCTACCTTTATGCTCTTTATTCCTGACATTTCTTTTTAATTTCTTCCTTCACAAAAGATTTTATTTCTGTTTAACTGTACGAGACTGGCAGAGTGATTTCTGATTTCTTTGTAGCATCTTTAGCATACCTAGCCACAAGTTCATTACCACCAACTCCTATATGAGAAGATACCAAAACAAAACTAACTACAATTCCTGATTTTTCAATTCTGTATACTAGCTGTAAAATTTCTATTATAATACCCTACTTCGACTGTGACTGACCAAACCTTATGCTGAAAATCGCACTCCGGGAATCTGTGCCTATAACTACACATTGAGGTTTACTTGATTTAATCCACATTATTGTCAACGTGATGGCGACTGATTTCCCCAGTATAAACAGAAGCCTCATCACTAATTCTATGATTTGACATGTAACCCAAATCCAATTCATTAAAAGCAGCTCCTACTTTATGACAAAGTTCTAAAGCAACAGTGAAAAATCTTAAGAAACTCTGAGTATTTAGATTGTAAATGACTTTTAACATCAAGTTTACCACAATATTTCCTGCTTTATCTGTAATAGATGAGTATCAGTGGATCCTACAGGAAAGGGAACTGTGGGACTTATAAGTGACCAATTTTAACCTTGCTTACTAATTTTGTAATGGTCCATCCAAAACTCCTAAGCTGGCATTTTTCTTTCTCGCGACTTTATTTTAGCACTTTTATTTTATCAGCTGCATTCAGAGTCCTTTGCAGTACAAGCCTTCTGCTGCTTTCTGACCAGCTTTCTTGTTCTAACTCCGTTTTTTGAAAAGCTTAGACTTAGACTAACTTTATTGTCATTTGTATGTACAGAGTGTATACAAAATGAAATTTTGTTGCATACGGCTTACAACAGTGTAGTGAGATTGTAAAAACTCTATTTATAGTAGTATCCACCTGTATATTATATTCGGTACATATCCAGCTGTAAATTTAGTTCACAATACTAGTTACCTATATATTATATTCATAGGACAAATCTATCAGTAAAATTCTGTTTATAATAGTATTCATCTCTATATTTATTCAGTAATAACCCATGTCCTGTACTTATGGAACCATTGTTTATCCTGCACTTGCTGCTTTTGCACTTCTGGTTAGACCTAAACTGCATTTCGTTGCCTTGTACCTGTGCCTGTGTAATGACAATAAAGTTGAATCTAATCTAATCTAATCTAATTGCAATAAAATAACATTACAATATAAAGTGCAGCGGTGATAAGAATGTAACAGTGCAGGATAAAAAAAAATGTTTTTTTGGAAAAAAGTGCGCTAAAGGATGTTGTTCAATGTTGGCAGCGCAAAATGATAATGGTGCAAAAATGCAGGAAACGTCCAGTTGTGTACTTTTAAATTTAACTGGATTATAAAAGTTCAGCAATGTTGGCAGTGCAAAATAATGATGCAAAATGGCCATAAAGTTCAGTTCTGTGCATGTGTGCCTTATATATATATATATATATATATATATATATGAATATAAATGGTTGATACTTGTATAGTGCTTTACCAAGTCTGACAACCCTAAAGCCCTTTACACTGGTCTTAAAAGTAGACGGGGTGTCTGCCTCACGGACCAAAACTGGGAGTGTTGGTTCCACAGGAGAGGAGCCTGATAGCTAGAGGATCTAGTTGAGCTGTATCTTCATTGCACACCTATCTGCACCCCAATCTTTACCTCTAAAACATCTTAGAATATGAACAATCTCACACTGACCATAAGCATTGCTCCCCACATCTCTGTTTGCCTCTGGCAGTCTGTCCATAGCGTTGACACTTGAAACCCGTGATAGGTGGAGGAACAAACCCACGTACATTAAAGCTCAAATATATTACCATCACGGGCTCTTCATTAAATGTCAACAGAACAGATTTACTATCAACTCTTACTCCGTCACGCAGGGCTTGAAGTCGTCTAATCTCTACAATGTTGCCACCTTTCAACTGCAGCTTGCGTTCATCGAGGATCAGGCCAGGATCCGTCTAGTTCAGTCTCATGTCCTTACTAACTGTGTGTCGATGTTGTACTTATATTCCTGTATTTTATTACTTTTTTAACGTCACGGCCAGGGAGCACCAGATGAAAAATAGCCTTTGATTAATCCTGGCTTTTTTAAACTCAAGAATTGTCATGTGTTTTATTAAATTGCACTGTCTCCTTTCAAATAAATAGATCAAATCCTCCATTGGGTATCCTGGAAACTACTTTCTGCTCAGCCACCACTTTCTTCCTTGCTATCTTCCTTTATCGCGCCGCTTTAATATTCCTACACTTTACAAGGAGACACCAGTCCCACAAAACTTTGGTAATTTCTCCCCCTTTGACATTTCTCAAAGCTGAAGTCAAAGACGTATTGGGCGGAATTATTACCTTTATTGAATTTAAATATGACTTTAAACTAGTCACCTCCCTCTTTCGGATTATTTGAATATTGAGAATCAGCGATTTCTAAATCTCTCTTAAACTATTCCTCGGTATTTGGATATCCTCCCTGCTTGTTTTTAGCCAATCGCGGTTTCTATTCAATGAAATTCTCAATGTAAATTGAACTCGCAAATACCACGAGAATTCAGCTTGCAGGCAATGACAATTTTGACAGCAACGCAAATCATCGCGATAGTTCGATGTCTCAAACCTCCCCATGAGCCTTTGCGAGTCCTCTTTCTAGCCAGCGCCTGAGAATGGGTACGTGCTTTTCTGCTGCGTTCGGAGGTTGAATCGTTGTCCATCCCGCGTTTTAACAGATGGATATTTCATCGCTGGTTTGCCAAGTTACAGCTTATTGATTTCAAAGTCTATTTATCTCGAACTTTGATTTCCAAAGTTAACAGATTTGGGTTTTTTGACGTAAATGTTGTGGGAGTTATCCCAAGATGGCCTCGCCGTTGCAGCTGAAGTGTGGCCGTAGACGGTTTACATTGGTACTACCTTTTTTTTGGTTTTAATTTAGTTTATTGTGAACTAATGTAGGAGATACAATGTGTTGCGTTTGTGGGAGTCAGTCTGAAAAGGTTTAACACTAGGAAGCCGGAGCGTAGTGAGCCCTGTTAGCCTGCTAGCATGCTAACAGGGCTCATGTCATGCTGCTTTTGATGCACTTAAAGGCAAACTAATGCTTATTATCCTCGGTTATGATGTGTTTATTTGTGTGTGGACGTGATTTTAAATTGTAGCCGACATCTGTTGTGATAGCTTAAGCGGTATGTTGTCTTACTGAAAACAGCAGAGGCCTTGAAGTACTTGGATTAGGACTTAAGTGGTTTTTGTGTGCCAAAAAGTCCATTTCTGTCCACGTTAAAAGAGAAAGCTTGAGTGATGTGATGAAGCTCTATTAAGCGGAATCCAAGTCCAAAATGCGGACAAACCTTACCTTGGAGAACTGATCACTCAAGCCCAGGAGCCACTGCAGTGAACCCCGTGTGTGGAAGCTGCTGTGATGTGACCATGTTTTGTTTCCCCATTTCCAGGTATCTCAAGGGACAACTGGCACAAACGCCGCAAGACCGGCGGCAAACGCAAGCCCTACCACAAGAAGAGGAAGTATGAGCTCGGGCGTCCACCTGCAAACACAAAGGTGAGCGAAAGGTCTGGTTGGTGCAGGTAACGCGTGGAGCGGCGTGGGTGATGAAAACTTGCCCTTAGGTAGGCTCCTTTTTGTTCCGTTTTGGTTCAAAGCGTAGGGCCTACCGATGGTAGGACTTGTCATAGTTACACTGACACGCAGCAGTGCCAGTCGGCTGCTTTTACTGCGGCTGCATCATTTGGTCTCTTTAACGGAGGGCTTATTTCTCGTAGCTTGGACCCCGTCGCATCCACACAGTGAGGGTCCGCGGCGGGAACAAGAAGTATCGTGCTCTGAGGTTGGACGTTGGCAACTTCTCGTGGGGCTCTGAGGGTGAGTCTCCTGTCTTTTAAGCCTGGTGCGACGTCACTTTCCATGATGAGAACTTTGTCAGTTCTGCTACTGAGTGCAAGTGGTGACTTCAAAGACTCTGAGGAAGAACATCTCTGTAGAGCTAAAGGTTTTGTTTATTCCCAAGTGTCCCATTTTCTTGCTCTGACCGTCCTTCGCCGTGTGTCCTCAGCCTGCACACGTAAGACCAGGATCATCGACGTGGTCTACAACGCCTCCAACAACGAGCTGGTCCGAACCAAGACCCTGGTGAAGAACTGCATCGTCCTCGTTGACAGCCTTCCCTTCAGGCAGTGGTATGAGGCGCACTACGCCACTCCGCTGGGACGCAAGAAGGGAGCCAAGCTGGTGGGTTTGAATTAAAACTTTTATCCTTTATTTATTTTTATATGATCTTTATCAACATTGGGTTGTGTGATGGGCTTCCTTTCAGGTTTAAAAAAATCCTGGAATTAAGCTTTTTAGGCAATTTTACTTAGTTTGAACAGGTATTTTAAAGAAAATATAAAATTTGGGATTCCAGACCTTATTCATTTACCTGAAACAAAAAACTGATATTGAGATTCTTTGTATATTTTTAGTTTTTAGGTCATTAGCTTTAGTTATAAACAGTTCTTTTGCCTCTAGAGTTTTAAATCAGGATCTGTAGTTCTTATATCAGGTGGTTTAGAGGCCAAGCACAGCATTAATGCTCCTTATTTTTCATATGGCAAACAAAATGCAGATAACCACCGACAGAATGTGTATAATAAAAGAATTGGCTTTTATTTTAATAACAGTCCAGATTTTTTTTGTGAAATGATCTTTTACCACATGGCTGGATCAAAAAGCCAACTTTAGCCTGTGCCCTTTCGTGATATAGCTTAAAAACTGCTAGATTTGTGAACTTTATGTCTGGAAAGGGATTTTTAAACTTAGACCAACAGGACATAAAATGTTCAAACTATTTCTGATTTCAGGAATAGCTAAAGGTAGCAGCAGTACCTAACACCTTTGCCCCCTAGTGGCCTACAGTAGTTGATGACCTCTGGTCTAAGATCTAATTTGAGATGTTTAGAAGTGAATATTAAAGGTTGTGCAAACTTACCTGTTGAAGCTTCAGGTCTTACCTGGTGAAGATCGATCACACGACCCTCATTTTGATACAAGTAAATTCTGAACACGTCTTTCCGTGATGATAACTTTGACCAGTTCTGCTACTGAATGAAAGTGATGACATTAGTGTCTCTGAGAAAGACGAGCTCGCAGCACCCAAATACCTGAGGAAATCTCTTTTTGATGTTCTTAGCCTAATGAGTTGTTTCCCCTCCTGCTGCAGACTCCTGAAGAGGAGGAGATCCTGAACAAGAAGAGGTCCAAGAAGACCCAGAAGAAGTACGACGAGCGTAAAAAGACGGCCAAGATCAGCAGTCTCCTGGAGGAGCAGTTCCTGCAGGGAAAACTGCTCGGTGAGTCAAACTGTTGGTCTGAACCAGGAAGTAATTCACTGTCGGGCTTCAAACTAGTAAATTGATTCCTGCAGCAAGGCATTAGTAGGGGTTAGCAAATAAAGTTCCAATGTGGAATTTACTCTTTTATAGACCCCAAAAAACACATTTTAATAATTGTATTAAAGCATATTTTTGGAACCTGATTAATGCTTTTGTTTCTAAGCTCCTCTAAGTTTGGTTTTTGCTCTTTTTTTTTTTCCCCCTGCAGCTTGCATCGCCTCCAGACCCGGCCAGTGTGGCAGGGCAGACGGCTATCTCCTGGAGGGAAAGGAGCTGGAGTTCTACCTGAGGAAGATCAAGGCCAAGAAGGGCAAATAGATGTACAGCTGTTTGATACGCCAATAAAATTCATGTGTCCCACACAGAGTTGTTTGTTCTGAGATCATTGCTCTTTTCAGAGAGGAGTGGTTTCTGTTAGATCTGGACGGCATTTTTTTATTATTGGCTAATTCTGTACTATTGGTGTCAGTGTTTTACACACAGTAAGAGTTTTCTGATTAAGCAGCCAGAGCTTGGCACTATAACATTGCTGCTGGTTAAAGGAAAGGATGAATTGGTGACTAAAAGTTTGATTTTAAGTTTGGCCAAAGTTTTTCAGCAAAGGAAGCTACAATCAGATGCTTCTAGTAATCCAGTGCACTTTGTGGACAAATACAGACATGTTGATTCTCAGTGCGACTTATAATCTGGTGTACCTTGTGGTCTGAAAAATATGGTATATATTAAAGTCTATTTGATTACTAAACAAAATAGTTTAATCAGCTGAAACCTTTCAACTCAAATTTAACCATATTGTCATTCTCAATAAGACAATTTTAGATCTATAGTGTGTTCAAATTCACGCAGCTATGGGACCCCAAGCTGCAGCTTAATCCGCTAATGCCAAGGACCTGCTCTGCACCTTGTTTGATCTATGCCTGAAGAAAAAAGAGGCTCCAAACAGTTCTAGCAATGTTTACCTAATAAAGTGGTCTTGTGTCCCTGTGCTAATAAAAATTACTACATATTTAATTAAAAAGTATCCCTTTTAGGTCGAGGTTTATAAAGCATTCACTATTATCCTGCTTTGCGTTGTGGATCTTTTTTTTTTTTTTTTTTTTGACAAAACTGGGAAATTTGAGCAAACTGGGAAGGATAGGCCTACATAAAAAAGCTGAGAAAAAAAAAATTGAAGTAAAATGTCTACCAAGCAGTTTTGAAGTAATGTGTGAAAGATACATTAATCCTTACATACAAAGCATTCAAGTAAAATAACAGCATTACGTGATCACCCATTCCGTACTTCTGTTTAAGACCAGCATACTTAACCCACTTGGTTCACCTCTTAGTGAATATGGTTCTTTGAAGTCGAAGGGAGGAGGTAATTCTTTCCATAAGGTAAATGTCATTTACAATGCTTATCCACTCCAGTATTGTGGGTGGGTCGGGGGTGGACCAACGTCTTGTGATTGCTTTTTTTATCAGCCGTTATCAAAATATCAAACGAGTATTCATCAGCCATCCTGACCTGTAAATCAAAATTTCCTAAAAATAATGTAGGAAACTGCATTGGTAGATTGGTGTTAAATAGACCACTTAGTACTTTATGAAGCTCTGCCCAAAAAGGTTTGATCACTGGGCATTCCCAAAAGAAATGCCAATGATTGGCTTCCAGGTGTCCGCACACAGCTTCCACTCTGGTAATATGTTTCTTTTGTTTTGGTGTAAGAAAAAAACGGATCACACACTTCCATCCAAACTCTCGCCATGAATGGGAGCTGGTGCATTTCCACTGGGATTGGCAGATGTCAAGCCAATCCTCCTTAGATATTGACAGGTTACCCTCCCTCTCCCAATTTTTCCTAACAATCTGCATTGTGGGGCTTTTTAGACAATAGACCTTTATGAATTCTGGAGATGACACCCTTGTTTGATTTTCCTTGGTAAGCATCAATAAAGATTTTTGATATAGGGCCACTAAGGTCGGTTTCCTTGCTGATATGTGCAAAGCGACTACGCACCTGGAGGAACCTAAAAAATTCAGTTTGGTCCAGATTATGGTCTTTCTTTAATCTATCAAAGCTTTTAAATTGTCCCTTTTCTGTAAGTGAACAGTATGTTGTTATCCCTTTTGAAATCCACGATTTAAATCCTTTATTTTGCCAAAATTTTCTTCAATTGAATAAAAACAAAACAGAAGTAATAATATTTGGACCAATAGAGGAGAGATCAAAAGTTAACACACAGCTTCAGTCGCTTCAGCTAAAAACCACTAATCAGGCCTGAAATCTGGGTGTAGTGATGGACTCAGACCTGAACCTTCAAAAGCATCTAAAGACAGTTACAAGGTCGGCTTTCTATCACCTGAGGAACATTTCCAGGATTAAAGGACTGATGTCTCAGCAGGATCTAGAAAAACTAATCCATGCGTTTATTTTTAGTCGAATTGATTACTGCAACGGTGTCTTCACAGGTCTGCCTAAAAAGTGGATCAGACAGCTGCAGCTGATCCAGAACGCTGCTGCCCGCGTCCTCACTAAGACTAAGAAAGTAGAGCACATAACCCCAGTTCTAAAGTCCTTACACTGGCTCCCTGTATCTCAGAGAATAGACTTTAAAATACTTCTGTTAGTCTATAAATCCCTAAATGGCTTAGCACCTAAATACATCACAGACTTGTTATCAGCGTATAAACCCTCCAGACCACTAAGGTCTTCTGGCTCCAGCCTACTCTGCATACCTAGAACCAGAACTAAACACAGAGAAGCAGCATTCAGTTCCTATGCTCCAATTATCTGGAACAAACTTCCAGAAAACTGTAAAGATGTGGAAAACCTTAGTTCCTTTAAATCAAGATTAAAAACACATTTGTTTAAAATTGCCTTCAACTGTCCTAGTTAACTGAATCACCACTTTTTTGTTCTATTTTCTATCTATATTTTATTCCTACTTGCTTTTATTCTGTTTTATTTTGCTATATTTTAATCATGTAAAGCACTTTGCATTGTCTTTGTACTGAATTGTGCTATATAAATAAATTTGCCTTGCCTTGCCTTGCCTTGCCTTTATCTGTTGCATTAGCCCTAAGTTCCGGATCATAAGCACACCATTGAATCATTTGTAACCTGTCATTTAGTTTATACTCATCCTTTATCATGTTCCAGATTTTTAACTGCGCTTTGATCCATGGATTCTGTACCTTATCTATTAGTCCTCCCAGGTGTTTGTGAGCTAATACTGCTTGTATTGGGGGGTCAGTTTGGCTTAAGAGTTCTATATTTTCCATCTAGCTTTGAATGATGGATTACACAGATTAACTAAAGGTCTAATCTGGGCTGCATAAAAATAATCTCTAAAATTAGGTAGTGACATTCCCCCTTGCTCTTTTGGAAGTTGTAAAGTCTTAAATCTAATCCTTGGTTTTTTACCCTGCCAGATAAATCTAGAAATAAGCTTATTTAGTTCAGAGAATTGTTTTGAGGGAATTTCCACAGGGAGTGCCTGAAATAGGTAGAGATATCGTGGGAGAATATTCATTCTTACGGAATCAATTCTGTGACTAAGACTAAGAAAAGAAATTGAGTTCCATCTGTGCATGTCGTCTTTAATTTTCGCCAAGAGCGGGCCATAATTTATCTCTGCTGATGTTCGAATTATTTTTGGCAAGTTTATTCCGAGATATTTCAATGATTTTTGATCCCAATTAAAATGGTATTTGTCTCTAAGATGATTTGTGGGTTTATAGTTAATAGTCAAAATTTGTGTCTTGTATATTTAATTTATATCCTGAGTAGTTGGATCATATATTTTTTTTGCACTCTAGGTTAGTCAGTCATCCCTCTATGGAATAATATAAGAGCTCATTTCTCCCCCTATTTTGTTTGTGTGTATATATATATCTATATATATATAGATATATATATATCTATATATATATATACTCTCACCCATCCCTCGTACTCCTGAGCAGGTGGGAGGCTCTCCATCTCTCAACCTCAGGTCCTCTGCCAGAGGCCTGGGAACTTGGGAGTTCTTAAGATCTTAGCTGTTCCTAAGATCTTCTGGACTGAGATGTCTGATGTTTCTCCAGGTTTTTGCAGAAATCTGTTTGTATTTGGAGGTCCCAGATCTTAGCTCTGTCGTTCTCCACACCTTGGGAGGTGACTCCCATTTTGACCTGGGTCTCTCCAGTTGGTATTCTGATCAGAGGTTTCTGTGCACTATACCAGCCACTTGGTTATGGCGTTCCATGTATTCCTTCCCTGCTAGAATCCTACATCCTGCTGTGAGATGCTGGGTGGTTTCTGGGGCCTCTTTGCACAGCCTGCACCTGGGATCTTACCTGGTACGGTAGATCTGGGCCTCTATTGCTCTGATGCTCAAGGCCTGTTCCTGTGCTGCCATGATTAGTGCTTCAGTGCTGTCCTTTAGTCCAGTCCTCTAAACGTTGGTAGGATTTGGTCATATCAGCCACTTCAGCTTTCTGTCCATGGTACCTCTCATGCAGGGATTTTCCTCCCACGATAGTTCCTTGTCATCCAGCTTCCATTGTCTGAGACATTCACTGAGCGCTTGCTCCTTTGGGGCCATCTTCCTGATATATATTGACTTTGTAAAGTGCCTTGAGATGACATGTTTCATGATTTGGCGCTATATAAATAAAATTGAATTGAATTGAATTGAATATATTTATGGAGCTTGGATGTCTTGTCTTCAATGGTGGCTCTGATGCTCATTAGGCCTCTGCATCCTTTGTACTTAGTGTATAGCCTGTGGATAGTAGATTTGGGGTGGAATCCACCCCAAATCTTTTGGCAAAATCTTTGGCCAAATCTAGCTTTTGAGTCTAAACATCAATGGTCTGAATTTCCTCCATTGGCCAATTTATTATCCCCAGCAGGGTATATATATATATATATATATATATATATATATATATATATATATATATATATATATATATATATATATATATATATATATGTGTGTGTGTGTGTGATTGTTCTAAATGTTGTCCATCCTGTAATACCGTGTTGATCACAAACTAATTCACACATTATCCATACTGAGCTACAGGTGAATTTTATTTGCGTTATTTTATAACACTAATCACTATTTTTATAACTCTAATCTGCAGAATAACCTGGCGTTGAGACCCTCATTGTGGGACAGTTTTAATTTTCCATTGCGTTAAATGAAGTCTGCTATAAACAGCAGAGGTGAACCTCGTTAGATAAAAACTGGGACAAAAGTCACAGCGAAGATGCCGAAGCAGCGACACGTGACCGCTGTCCGCTGCTGTGATTGGTTGAGCGGGTGTCAACGTAGAGCTGGAACAGAGCGAGCTGACGACCAGTCGGTTGTGTTTATGCTAAAGGTTCAACAATGCTTCTCAACAAGGTACGGTTTCCTCCACGGCTTAAATACTATTAACAGACGCAGTGATGTGTATTTAGCCCGTTAACGTGTATGTCTACGCCTTAAATTTATTTTATTTTCATCCGAAGCAAGGTGAGTTTTAACTGTTACGTCACAGGCTAACGTTAGCTATCAGATTGCTCTAAAACGGCTACAACATTGAAAAATAAAAACAAATGTCTACGAGTTATCAGCAAGTATATTCTGCTCAATTATTTAGACACAGTTTGAATTATCTTCCGCATCTCCTGGCTCTTCCGTATCTGTGCCTGTTTATTTCTGTTTTTGTGTCCTGTCTGGCAATGTGTCAATAAGAATTGTCTTAATGCCAAAAAGGGCCAGATTTTACTTTCACTAGTGGGGCCTTACTGCTTTAGCCATAGTACTCAGCTAGATTTATATATGCAAGAAGCTTTATTAGATTTCATGCTGGGACTATTTCATGTTAGAAACGGAGAGGTAGGAGAGGAAAAAAGGAGAGAAACAGATGAGACAAAAATGCTAAAAGGGAGAAAAGGTGAAAAATTGGAAAGGGAGAGAGCAATATAACATCATCTGAGTCTGCTTCTACACCTGCATATATATATATATATATATATATATATATATATATATATATATATATATATATATATATATATATATATATACAAACCAAGCAGATAAAGTATTACAGCAACAATCAACCAATGCCTTGATAAGATCACTGAAGAATATACAGTATTATTTAATACATGTATAGAGTGACAGCTGAAGATAATAATAGAGGTTTTCTCTATAGAAGTGGATCTAAATTCCAGAATCCAAGCAGTGATTGTGTATGAAAGGTTTATCCATGAGAAGAATGCTCAATAATGGTTGTGAGGAACCAAAGACCCGCATCCCAGAGCACCGAGGCAGACGCCAAAAGAACCAGGACCCCAGATGCCCGAAGGGATCCCCAGAGCAAAGTTGCCAAAGAAACAATCAGTTACCAACAGCCACAACGCTGCTCTGCCGTCAGCCAGCTACGCCGGAGCAAATCCAGCCATGGCCCCAGGGACCCTGTTTATTATATGTAGCATAACTGCAGCGTAACATTTACTTTAATGCTGCTTTTTTGTCCTTCACGCAGGTGTTCAGAGCCAGCCTTCGGTCTGGGATTCGCCTGCAGAGCTCCAGTGCCACTGCAGCTAAAGCAGCTTCCAGCGGTCATGCAGGATCCTCTGGCTTCTCCTTCGGTGAGTGGGAGGAAAACGTAACACTAAACGGCGTCTGAAGGGCTGTTGGTCCTCCAGACCCGTTGTTTCTGACCTCTTCCGATGCTCCCCCGCCTTTCCAACGCATTCAGATAACCACACACACCCCAATGCTAAAAACATAACTTCGCTAACTGATTGTTTCTTTGTTGATAAAAACTAATTTTCTTCCTAAACAAACTGCCGCCTTTCTCTTTTATAGTTTTGTCCAGTCAGCAGGTTTTATTTACTTTTTTTTACCAGAATTTATTTCCTCCCAAACCATTTCACATAGCCATGCAGCAACATGCATTCAGAATAGAAATATAGAAAATATCCTTAATTGTCCCTCAGTGGGAAATTGTAGGTGTACCAGCAGTGAAGTGAAAACAAATGAAAAAGAATAAGAGACTAACCTTACAACATCGGGAAATAATACAATTATTAAAAATGGCACATTCTGAGTAAAAGAAATGTGAAAGTCATTCAAAAATGTCAAAACATGCACAAAAACAAACTATTTACAATAATTGTATAAAAAAACCCTGCAAAAACAGCAGAGATGTCAAAAACTTATGGAGTTTGTTGGGAGTTGTGATGGTTTTGAAGTCTAACCGGTGCTGGGAGGAAGGATCTGCCATTATTTATTTTAATGATTCCATAAACACACTTGCAGAGGGTAGGTTTGTGTAAAAGCTGCATACAACTTTAAAATGTTTAAAAGCTGCTGACATTATCTCGGCGTTAAGGCCTGAGCCTCCCAGGCTCCACATGTTTGGGTCAAGATGGTCCCTGCTTGAACTAACTATTTATAAAAGAAGAGTTTTGTTTGATGAGTTGGGTCTGCACTCGTGTCTTTGGAAAACTCAAAATGAAAGTATATATGTTTATCAAGAATAAATGATTTATTTCTACTGCTGTTGTTTGGATGCACAGAACTGACGGATCAGCAGAAGGAGTTCCAGCAGCTGGCGAGGAGGTTCGCTCGTGAAGAGATGCTCCCTGAGGCTGCCGCTTACGACAGGAGTGCTGAAGTACGTTTGCAGAAAGAGAGGCTGAATTTATTTGTTTTTAAGCTAAAAATGAACAAAACTTTAATCCTTACACTGTTCAGTTTTGTATTGTTTTCTTTAAAGGTCTAAAGTTTAAATACCAACGCTGTAGCAGCAATGCTGTTGGTTTGGTATTTATTAAATGTTGTTCTGTTATTTGGAAACGGATTAAAGAGAGATGCAGGATAATATATCAGAATAATGTGATGATATGTATTTAGAAACGTAAAGGATTCAGCCCAGCTGCTGTTTTGTCTCACTGCGTGTTTATTTAATGTTTCTAATCACGTTGCTGCGTTAACGTGAGCTGTCGACCTTTAACCCTTCCTCTCCCAGTATCCGTTCCCCATCATCAAGAAGGCATGGGAGCTGGGTCTGGTGAACGGTCACATCCCTCAGGAGTACGGTACGCTGCTCTCTCATTCATTTTACACCAAGAAAATTCAGCATTTCTCCTCTTTCTGCTGACTTTGCTCACATTTATATTTTACTACCCAAATTCTAACTAGATGTTCAGTAACAGTTCAATGGGGTTTATAAAAAGTTAGGAAAATTAGCTAACAGATGGAGACAGTCTTTGGTTTGCCAAAGCACAACTTAGATTTTTGTCCAACTTTTTTTTTATATATATATTTTTTATTGGCCTACTTGTTTATTGTTTGGGTTTTTGGAGTTACTAGTAGAACACCAGCAGATAAATGTAAACGTTTTTATAAAACAAGTCAAATCTAAGGCATCTTGTGGCCTCGAGACCCTTTTAGATCGTGGCTTTAAACTGGGCCACTTCCAAAACTGAGTTTGGTGTAGGTGCCAAACAAAGTGTTGGCATTTTTGTTTTACAAAATAATTTATTGATATCGAAGACAAAACTCTACTTTAAAGAATCTGAATTTTGAGTTGGACTTTTCCAAAGTCTGATCTTTGTAGATATTAAATCTGAGTTGATTTTAAACTAGTCCATGTGCCAGAAAACCCCCTATGGGAAATCCCAGTTAGGAGTAGGGCTGGATGATATAGAAAAAAAAGCATATTGATAAAATAGAAATCATAATGATCGATATCGATAATTATTAACAAATTCAAAGCATATATTTTAAGTGCAGCCCTGGACATTTTATGCTTTTGCTTAGTAACTTATTTTTAGATACAGAACACACAAACGCTGATTTCAAACTAAACCCTTTATTCAACCAAGTTTTTACCAAAAGTTTCTAAAAAATAAAAAATAAAAAGAACACATGCTCTCTGAAATTCCTGAAGGGGGCGGAGCTTGGTGACGGAGCGTTCGTGTGTCTGTGTTTCTGATTGGTTGAGAGGATGTAGTGACTGTAATATTAACGTACATGATAGGCTAGAATGTAAAAGGAAGGAAAACAGTTGTTCTGTTGAAATTTTTTTGTTGACCCTTTTTTTTCTATCTATCTATAAATATACGTCTATCGATTAATATATATTTTGTTATTGAATTATCATCCAGCCCTAGTTAGGAGCCAATTTTATTATGTTTGACTCATGATTTGTCAAAAAAATTGGTTAGAAAATGCAACAAGGTAAATGTTCTCAATCTTGATATAAAAAATGCAAAAGTTTGTCTGTGGAAAAGCTCATTTAGTTTGTAAATGAAAAAAATAGTTGATGTCCTGAATGAAAGACCTGTAGTTAAATCTCCTTGTTTCAGATAATTGTTCTGAAATTAGATGAATAAGAGGTTGTCTTTTAGTAATTAATAATCACGTGAGACTTCGTTGGGGGATCCTGCATTTTGTTTAATTAATTCAGTAATGGTATTAAATGCATCTTTTTAAATTCCGTATCAAATCAGTCAGAAGATACAACAAGCTGAACAACGGCCACATTTACCACATGGTGATACTCAGACTAACCTGAACAGGACGCTCTTCCTGCTCCTCATGTTGTGCTGCCGTCTTTCCTCCTAGGTGGGATGGGTCTGTCCATCTTTGACGCCTGCCTCATCACAGAGGAGCTGGCCTACGCCTGCACAGGAATGCAGACCGCCATTGAGGCGAACTCTCTGGGGGTAAGTGCAACGGGAACCAGGCGGCCGGCCTGGAACCAACGTGGAAGGACATCATCAGGGCAGGAGAGGAGATACTGATGGAGCAGGCTTTTTTTTATTACGTTTTATTAAAATGTTCCGTCTAAACTTCCAGAAAAGGCTGTTTTGAGATTTATTTCAGGTTTTAAGGCTTTCTAGTTTGATCAAACAGTCGTAGGATTATAAAATGAAACCAGGAGCCACAGGTGAATATTACGTCCCTGTTCTGTTTAATTTTTCTCTAGTTTAGTTTCCCCAGCCTTCCCCCTCCTGTGCCTTAAAATGTTGCAGCATCGATTTGGCTCAAAACAAATCTCGTCTGCCCAAAATAATTTCATCTTCCAAGTTTGAAATGCGTCCTAAGAGACTCCCTTATTGCTTCCAGACCGATGTTACGGCTCTTGACGTCCTCCTCCCAGACAGATTTTACGCCTCATCAATCATTGCGATCCGTACTGTAGCTCCGCATCACTGAACATATTGTTTCCGTCTCGCAGCAAATGCCGGTTATCATTGCTGGGAATGAAGCGCAGAAGAAGAAATACCTGGGAAGGATGACGGAGGAGCCGCTGATGTGTGTAAGTTTGGAGTCGGACAAGCTGCTAGTTTTTAATTTATGTCTTTATGTTTTTATTTCCTGAAACTACAAACGCATTGACGTTGGGGTTATTGTTTATTAATATCTCATTAAATCAAACCATTTTTAAACACAGGCAACATTAAAGAATTTAGATTGGGATGTAATTTTATATAGTTTATTCCTCATTGACATTTTTTTCTTGGTCATGCAATCTCAATCTCATGCAATATTCTTGCACAAATGCCCTTTGCACAATCAATTCTGCACATACAAATGGTTTTAAAAAATACTCACCTGTACACTGTGACCTATCCTGCATTGTCTACATTTAAATTGTTTACTTTTAAATCACTGCTGCACCTTATACTGTAATTTTAACTGCAATTTACAAGCTGGATGCAACGAAATTTCGTTCTGTACGCACTCTGTGCATACAAAATGACAAATAAAGTTGTCTAAGTCTTAAGTCTAAGTCAGAAATGACAAGAAGCCCTGATTTCTTTGTTCCCCACAGGCGTACTGCGTCACTGAACCCGGGGCGGGCTCCGACGTGGCCGGCCTGAGGACCCGGGCCGTGAAGATGGGAGACGAGTACGTCGTCAACGGACAGAAGATGTGGATCACCAACGGAGGGAAAGCTAACTGGTGTGTGTTTACGGCTGGCTGCCGGTGGGGGGGGGGTGGTTCTGAGGCTGCGTCATTCATAGATGTCTGTTTTTTGTGTATTTCCTTAGGTACTTCCTCCTCGCTCGCACCAATCCTGATCCCAAATGTCCAACTAGCAAAGCGTTCACTGGCTTCATTGTGGATGCCGACACTCCAGGGATTCAGATCGGAAGGAAGGTGAAGTGAACTTTACCACAATAAACAGACAATGTCATCCGTCCGCTAAGGAGTGGACCGTGTTGTTGTGTGTGTGGCACGTTCTGATCTGCTCTGTGCTTTCAGGAGATGAATATGGGCCAGAGGTGCTCCGACACCAGAGGCATCACATTCGAAGACGTCAGGATACCGAAGGAGAACGTCCTGATCGCAGAGGGAGCCGGGTTCAAAATCGCCATGGGTGCCTTTGACAACACCCGGCCACCAGTGAGTGCTCCAGCTTGACCTGGAGGAACCAGTCAGGAATAAATGATTTAAATGTTTCTCACCATGTTTGAAATGAGCAGGAGGCAGAAATGGGCTTTAGTTGTTATTTTCAGAAGGGTTTTTTGAAAGTTAGGCGAAAAAATCCAAGCTTGTTTTAAGCGTTCACGGGCGGTAAGACTTAGAAGGTTAGAAAGAGATAGAACTTACCGTATTTTTCAGACTATTAAGAGCACGTAAAATCCTTAAATGTTCTCACAAATTGATGGTGCGCCTTATATATGATTAAAGTTAAGATTACTGACTGATTTTCTGTGGTACATTGCGCTAAAAAGTGTGTTAAAATGTGTAAGTAGGACTCTGGTTAGCAGAGAAGCCGCTCCGCTCAATGGATATTCAGAGCATTACGGTATACTGGGTCACTACCTGATAGGACCCCTGAGCTGTCTATAAGACTGCCTGACTGTAATGTCTAAACTAGAAGTGCATTCATGTAAAGGCCCCCACAAACTCGGATGTAGTTCACTCCACAGAGGTCCTCGCATACAGGTACATGTCACACTATAAACTACTCAGAGGCAGGAAGTCTTCACATTAAACTGTTTTATATGTGACACTGAACTGCTCCAAGCAGGCAGTCTCCAGGACACAGCATCACATCCCTCTCTGTTCTCACTGACAGGTGGGAGTCTGCTGGAAAAGAAACGGCTCTAGGTGCTCAGCTAGCTAATCACACGTTTTACCATCCGTTCTGTCGCTTCGTCCCACTGACAGAAAGTGTGGGAATAGTAGGAATTTGACACAGGAAATGTAGGCAACAGTATGCTGGACTATGAAGGTAAATGTCCGTGGAGAGTCGGCCAAGCTCACAGGATGCAAGATTATGTGGAATCCTTTTGGCAGCCCACGTCCGGAGTAAGTGTTAGCAACAGTAAACCTAGTAAGTTAATTCAATATAAAAGTTTTGTTTATTTTGGCTTTATGTTAGAAACAGGGCAGTGTGGTCCAACTACTCTGTCCTCCTGACAGAGACGGATAGAGAGCTGTGGACGTGAAGGTGTAATATTACACTCTTGGGAAGAATATTTAGTGCGCCATATGCTCCGAAAAATACGGTAAATGGGTCGTATTTGGATTTTAGCTGCTAAACCAACACAATAATGTCAGTAAATGGAGAGATGGAAGAAAAGCAATTCACTGTTTTCATTTTTAAATCAGGTTCCAGCTTTTAGTGGATTTAACTTTTGCAATAACTAATGTGGTGAATTTATTCCAGGTGGCAGCGGGAGCAACAGGCCTGGCCCAGCGGGCTCTTGATGAAGCCACCAACTACGCCCTGGAGAGGAAGACCTTCGGCAAAGTCATCGCTGAGGTTTGTTTTGAACATTCAGGACAGAGTTGATTTATTTTACATCCTTTTTCAGCTACGCTGCTGTCCGTCTATGACTGGCTGAAGGTGATCACAGAGTCTGTTCTCTCTGTTTGTTGTTTGGCAGCATCAGGCCGTGTCGTTCCTCCTGGCTGAGATGGCCATGAAGGTGGAGCTGGCCCGCATGGCGTACCAGCGGTCCGCTTGGGAAGTGGACCAAGGCCGCAGGAACACCTACTACGCCTCCATCGCCAAGGCCTTCGCCGGGGACATCGCCAATCAGGTGGCCACCGACGCCGTTCAGGTCTTCGGAGGCAACGGCTTCAACAGCGACTACCCGGTGGAGAAGCTGATGAGGGACGCAAAGATCTACCAGGTGAGGAGCAATCTCTACATCCCTCGTCAACATCCAGACACGCAGACTTCCCTAAATCTGATTTCTTTCTTGTAGATCTACGAAGGCACGGCTCAAATCCAAAGGCTCATTATCGCCAGGGAACACCTGGGAAAATTCAAGAAATGAAGCGTTTGCCTGCCGCCGTCCTCATTTAGAGCAACTTCCTGTTAGCCTCTGCAGCTCTGTTCATAACGTGTTTCTGTAAGATGGATTCTTGTTCAGGATGCAGCGCCGATCCTTCCTGCCTTAAACGATTCAGATCATCAATCTGAACCACGGGGTCCTGATTCTAATAGTCCGGTTCAGATCATGAAAAGGAAGCTCACTTTGAAAATATCGACAGCATTGCGCAATGTTTCAGAGCTTTGCTGTGAGGAATATCACACAGACTGCTTATTGTCTGTTCTTATAGCATCAGAAATACATCTTTAAGCATTAATCAGCCGTTGGTTGTAAAATTGAACTAAAGTAGCTCTTCTGTTAATCTTGTCCATCTTTTCTGTAAGGTTTTATTGTGTCACACTTTCAGCCTTTTAATAACAGTCTTGCTCATCTTCTTGCCTTATTTTGCCTGCATCCGTCTGACTGTTCACGTCTCAAAAAGATCAAACGTGTAAAAATAACTTTAAACTTGAACAGAATGTGTAGAAAGATGTTAAGAATGTCTGATAATGCGGTTTTTCTATCTGATCAGTAACATTCTGCCTGTTTTTACATTTGAAATGAGATTAAAACTGTTTTACAGTAAGACTTCAGTAATGTTGGATGTAATACTGTAATTTAAGGGTTTATTCACAGCCTGAATGCCGTCATTTCATTAAATTATTTCACTTCTGCTCAGAGGTTCTTTTGTCTGCGCTGATGCTTTCCATATTTAGACCAATACATGTTTAAACTTAAATCCATTTTTTATTCTAACTAAAACTAAATTATTTAGTGGGTTAATATGATTTTTTGGTAGGTCAAGGAAAGTTTTTCTGCTTTTTAATATTGTATCTTGGATTGTTTTCCTTCTTCACATGACTTATTTAGCTCACTTTGTTTCATTGCACATAATTAGTATTAAAATGGACACATAGGTCCCGATCTTCAAAGATTTCAAATAAGGAGCTCCAAATTGTGCGGTGGGCGTGGTGCGCCTAATCTTTAAAGACTGCGTATCAGGTGGATAAGACGAGCAAAGCAGATTTTAAATGAGTAAATTACGTCCACTACTGGCTGTTTGGGATCTGCTGTAAAAGAAAGACGAGGATCTAATCCTTCACATACACTCTCCAGACACCCAGGACGCACAAAGCCCTTTTTTTTTTTTTATCAATAGAGAAGGAAAAAGTTGTTTTGTCAGCAGAATTCCTGCAAAAAAGAAAAAAATCTTTATGTCTGAGTTTAATAACGAAATATTACGGTTGTCAGTTCAGATATGCCACCGTTTATCATTATTCTAGGCCATGCCAAAAGCAACAGCTTTCAGCCGCTGTGGACTGAAAACCCTCACTGCAAAAATAAATCTAAAAATAAGAAAATTCTTCTTGAAATGAAAGTATTTTTCCTCTATTTGAGCAGGTAAATAGGACTATTTGCCAATGGAATAAGATTTTTGCACTTAAAATAGGAACAGTTCATTTCCATCATCTTATTTCAAATGCATTATATCTAATAATCTTACTTTAGGGGTAAAAATACTCATTCCATTGGCAAATAATCTTATTTACCTGCTCAAATCAAGGGCAAGTACATTCATTTTAAGAAAATTTGCCAGGGGTAGCTTTGGACCAGCAACTGCTAAGCAACCCAAGATGTTTGTTATGGAAACCGAAAATACACCGTAGAAATTTATTAATGGGTTCATTTTAATTTCAAATATAAAGATTGCTCAACACAGTCATTAATTAACTCCTTATGTTTTTTGACTTTGGACAAATCTCACGATATCATGTAAGGGAGGATAACGTGAATCGGTAAAGCGGTAAACTTGTAGGACAACGACGAGTTTGAACACAGAGAAGTTTCTGTCTGTCATATAGTAACTGCTCAGCTACCGCAATGAAAAAATTTACATATCAAACATAAATCCTGGAAAAACTGACCCTGCCAGCTCCTCTCCGACCCCCCTCTGAGTCTGGGAGCGTCATTCATCTCCAAACAGCTGGATTTACCTCCACAAACTGCTCACAGCTGCTGCTTTAGACAAAATAATATACGCCAAGGTAACCCCAAAATAATTTAATACAAAATAACTGCGCTTTGATGATCTCTGGAAATCCCGGCAAACCTCCACGGAGAAGCTGGTATAGCTGACGGATTGGATAAGGGGACGTTCTAAAACGCTTAACGTGAAAAAGCTTAACGTGGCTTAAGGTAGGAAAACAACGAGGAATCATCACCAAATTTCGCATGGCCATATCTTGTCATGAAGACTTAAGCCTGTCAAAAAAAAAATAAACCAAAATCCAACGATTATAGAAGATATCTCACATTAACGTTTTCTTCTTCATTGGCGCCTATGGCGAGAAAAAGGCTTAATGTGGTTTAATGCACCTAATCAACGATCAATGATCACCAGATTTCTCTTTCATATTGCTCCTAATAAGCACATAAAACTGTCAAAATGTCAAACCCAAAGTCCAATTATTATGGACGTTATCTAACATTAAGCGTTTCTGCCTCATTGAGGCAAAGGAAAAAGCTTAACGCAATTCAATGCACCTAAACAACGCTCAGTGATCACCAAATTTCTCTCATATATTGCTCCTCATAAGTACATGAGACTATCAAAAAATCAAAACCAAAGTCCAATTATTATGGACGTTATATGACATTAAGTATTTAATAGAGGCTGGCTATATGAAAAAACTTAACGTGGTTTAATGTACCTAAACAACGTTCGGTGATCACCAAATTTCTCTCTCATATTGCTCTTCATAAGCACATAAAACTATAAAAATATTGAACACAATATGAAGAGAAATTTGGTGATCATTGATCGTTGATTAGGTACATTAAGCTACGTTAAGTTTTTTCACGTTAAGCGTTTTTCACGTTAAGCGTTTTAGAATGTCCCTGGATAAGTCACAGAGCCCGTATTGGAAGGGAGTTGTGGATAACCTGTGGATCCGTTTTTCTACAATAACCAGACGTCCCAACAGGGACAGTCCCCGTTCTGGACAATCTTTGTCCTTCTAAAATGTACCCAGACATTTAGCCGTTTTATGAATGAGAGCTAGGCCTGAAGGTGCACAACGACAGCTGTAGTGGGAGCTTGTTGCGCTGCTGTGAGGGTAACAGAGACCGCGGCCAACGCCCCACGCACACGCTGTCAGACCTGCAGAGCGCCCTTCCCTCCTTTCAGAGCGGCTCCGCTGCAGTCGCTGCCATCCAGCATGGTGCAAATGTTTTATCCCAGGATTACAGGCGTTTTGCTTTTTATTCTGTACAAGCATGTCACAATGATTAAGATCATGTTTGGTATTTTTCCCCTCGGTGTAATTGCGTGACGATTCATACCCTCATCTATGGATCATTACTGAAAGAACAAGATACACAAGCATCTGAAATGAACTTCCTCCGGCCATAGAGAGAGGTGGAGGAACTCTGTTAACCGGGGGAGCTCAAAGTAGAGCCTCTGCTTCTCCACGCCGACAGGAGTCAGTTGTGGTGGTTTGGGCATCTGATCCGGATACCCCCTTGTTACTTCCCTTTGTTTTTTTTTGGGCACCTCTCACTGAGTGGAGACCCAGGAAAGACTCAGAACTCATTGGATGGACTATATACTCAAGAGGATCCTCCTGAAATACATCAAAGACGCCATCCCTGCTGACATGGACAGCCTGCAGTTTACCTTCAGCAGGGGTCTGCAACCTTTACAGTCTAAAGAGCCATTTTGCCTACAGTCCACTTTATTTAAACTCGTTCAGAGCCACAAATGTTGCCTGGCTTTTTGAAAAAAGAGAAGTTATAATTTTTGATAAATATGTTGTCATCGTTAAGAAACGTCCTTTTATGTCTATCAAAAAAAAAAAAGGATGGACGGTATGTTGATATTTGTGGATAATGATGTGGGAAAAAAATCTGAGTTTCCAACATAATGAAAAAATATTGATTTAAAATTAAATATTTCTGGCACTTTAGGCATCATTCTGTTGTGAAAATTAAAAGCAATTATTCAAAAAAATGCTAAAACCTGCACTTATTATCATTATTACCTTTAATACCATAATAAAAATATAATTTGTGGCCAAAGTTATTAAGAGCCTCAGGTTGCAGAGCCCTGACCTACAGGAAGAATCGCTCCACGGGGGATCTGTCTCTTTAGTGCTTCACTCGGCTCTGGCTCATCTCCAGCATCCGAACACCTGCAGTACATCAGGATCCTACTTCAGCTCAGCCTTCAACACCGTGCTACCAGACATGTTGGCTCTGGAGCTCCACAACCTGGGATTATCTCCACTGCTCTGCTTCTGGATCACTGACATCCTCACCAACTGATCCCAGGTGGTGAGGATGGGGAAACTCACATCTGTCCCACTGATCCTCAACACTGGAATACCGCAGGGTTGTGTCCTCGGCCTCTTTACCCTCAACAGGTCCACTGTCCACCCCACAAACATGGTGGTGAAGTTTGCGGATGACAACGCTGTGGTGGGTCTTATTTCCAATAATGATCAGAACCACTACAGGGAGGAGGTCCACAGTCTGGCACAGAGGTGCTCCAAGGAGGTCAAGGAAGAATGAACAATAGTGGAGTTAGTTTAAACTGTAACTATTTTCAAATGTTAAAATGTGCGCCCTCGCCCATTAAATGACGGAGATAGGCACCATCCCCCCTTGCGACCCCATGAGGGATAAGTGTGTCAGAAGATGGATGGATGGATGTTTAAATGGGACAGAAACATAATAGGTTTATATTTTCAGAATTAGTATTTTTTAATACAAAAAAGGGCGCCAGTCAGGTCAAGTTACAAAGTCAAAAATTAACAGCAATATTTTGGGTTATTTAGCCTGTCATAAGTGGAATGGGGGAAATGGGGATTCGTTTTTCAAAGTCATGTGTTCACCAAGTCATTCTTACATTTATAAATGTCACACTTCCAAACTAAATATTTAGTCAACAAGCTAAATATTTAGTTTGGAATAGTGACATTTCCCCCCCCTCCCTTTATATATGATGCCAGCTGTGAGATCCCTCGCCCACACAGAGTTGTACCCCAGGCTTATCTAAGACCCGACAACAAAGACGCTGATAATGGCGATGATGGTGAAGCAGATGTAATTTGGCCTCATCTACCAACGTTAAGACAAAAAAGACAAGAACTTAAAATATTAACTCCTGAGTGCAGTAGATGTTTTCTTGCTGCCATCCAGCTATCTGTGGCACAAATGTACAGTACAATTCTGTATTAGGAGTCCAAATTTGACTTTACGCTACCTACTTAACGCTTTGTGCAAAGTTAGTTAACTGATCATAGCTGAAAAAGACTCAACTACTACAAGAAGTTTCATCATACAGATATCCAAAACACATAAAACAATAAAACACAGCAGAACTAGCATCGGCATTACTCTTTCATTTAACCGCTAAGCATACAACATTGACTTACCTTATACAGATGAACATGCGGTAGTTCCTGGTGTGTTCAGCTGCTCGGGTGGACCACGTGGCTTTATCCATCTTTTTTTTTCTTTCTAGACTCTTATTAGGTTTTGGGAAAGAAACAAACTGTATTCCACCTTCTAAACATTTAGGATAACTTATGTCTGAATTGTACTTTCCCCTCTGACAACTTTTAACCATTTTTACCCTTTTTTTTAAACGAGGTCCCTCTGACAGCAATGCATTCGTAATACAAAGCCCAGTGTGCTGTTCCACAGGTAAGGGAACACTTTGGGACAAATTACGATCGTTGATTGGTCATCCTAATAACGAGTCTCCAGGATCGCTCCACAGGCGGTGTCACCTCCTGCGGCCTCCGGCCACACATTTGGACCTATGCTGCCTCAGATGCCAGGAACAAGCGGCCCTGATTGAGAGTTACTGAGATTGCTGCTACACGCCTTGGTAAGGACGGCTCAAGTCTAGAATTCAAACGATGAGAGAAAAACAGATTTGCATGGATAGTTTCTCATGTAGGTCTGAAAAGCAAATCAGCAAGGGAAGGCGGAACAGAGCAAGGACAGCAAGTTTGGATAAACCTTAAGAATGGGTGACCATGTTTTGATTTACACAAAAATAATAAAGAATGATACTCTGCTTACTTAAAGAAGTATTATAATTTTAATATATTTAAAGTATACCTTCTCTGTGTGGTTGGAAACTGTTTTTAAATAAACTTCAAATAGGGTTTTTAAAGTCAAGTATAAACGTTACTTTGAAATCTCTTGAATTAAACAATGATGGGTATGATTATTCTGTGTCAGAAGATTGTCCTGCAGCAATACCTGCTCACCTTTTGAGGCATATTGGACAAATAAACAAAAATATGAAATACCACCCACCAGCTCAGGATGACGTCAAACACAGGAAATAATATTCCACACATCACACCAGTCAATTTACGTACACCTATAAGGCTTATTATTCCCGTGAAAAACAATGAAAACCAGACATTTCTATTCATCTATGAATCCCCATCCTTGAATATTTTTGCCAGGGGATGTTTGATGTTAAATACTATACTAATTGTGTAATGTTTATAAGCCAGCTTGTCACTTGTTCGGTGCTAAATCACATCCTATTTCAGCTGCATCTTTGTTCCTTTGTCTTTTATTATTTTTATTGTTGAGCTGTAAATTCTGATTTAATAGATGAAGTTAAGTCTAAATACTTGCTCCCTGTTAAAGAAGGCTTCTTTATAGTGTCTACGTTTTTAAGTTTGTTGGATTTAAAAAAAACTTGAGTTCACTTTAACATAGTTTTTATGGATGTTCATTCAAGATTCATATATTATATTTTTAACTTCTTTTTCTTTCTGTCAGGTCTCGCTTAAAAAAGGGAGGATGACTTCCTGGTTAAATAAAAGTTAAATAAAAAATCAATAAAAGGTGGGCAAGACTAAAGAGTGAAGGAAAATATGTATTGCTGGTTATGTTTTTTGAGCCTCGTACAAATACCTGCATAGATTTTCCATTGAAGAATAGGTTTAAATCTAAAAAACTTAGTATGCTCAAATAAAAGCAGATGTATGAAACTGCAGGCACATCAGCAGGATGGATCCAAGCCTGTCGGCTTCGTACATCCCAGTCAACTTGGAAATCTACACAAATAAGCAAATTACCAGGCCCCTATTCTAAGGCAAACACATTTAAACATGTAAAAAGATGTAAAGATGCAGGTTTACTTATGTAAAGTGTGTGATAGGAACCCTCTCTCTTGAACTACTGATTACCATTTACGAACACAATCATGATGTGTTTTCTGATGTGCATCCAGCCTGTGGGTTTAAAACTGCAGCCAAAAAGGATTGTTAGTTTGCCTTTCACATAATTTACAACATGAGTTGTAGATTGATGCACTTTAAGCTGTAATAGCAGATCTGGGTCAAACTTACTTTAGGTTCTGCTTATTACAGTTTTCTCTTCCCAAATCTCTAAGATGAAGGGTTTCATCTTCCATGGATCTGTTGCTAACTTCAAACTGCAGCTGACCCATGTGTGAGTTCAAAATAAAAAACTTCCTTGACAGCTCAAATCTTTGTTCACATGTCTGTTTGTACTAAGCAGGTTTCCTTGAATGGACGGAGGAATCAAGGTGGTGTTTGTTGTGATCATTAATCTCCAGAATCATAAGAATTCAAGCTAACCGGCTGCCAGAGGTAAAGATGAATACGTGGTTAAAGAGTGTTAGTTCTTTTGAATATTGTAGGTAAGACAAAAACTAAATAGATACCTCCATTGATCAAAGTGCTGAGCTCCATATTCTTTCTTTAAACATGTTTGGACTTCCATTAACTGACCATCATAAATAGATCTACTTTAAATCGTCTTGCTACAGAAAAGTGGTATTTAATATACTGGCCTTGCCTCAAATCAGATTTAATGAAGAAAAATACACTGTCAGATTAGGAGAATGTAATTGAGTAATTGTAACTAGTTACTACCCACCTCTGGTAGTAAGTACTCTGGTCAGAGGGAAACATTGGTTAGAAAATTTAGTAGAAATAAAGTCAAATTAGAGGTTAAAGTTTTTTTGTAGATGTTTTAAATTCCTAAAAAGAACAGGTACTGTATATAGAATATAATGTAGAAATAGTTATTAGTATTTACTCCAATCCAGAAGGTGGCGATAATGGGCATAAAGTTGAGTGCCAACGGCCATTAAAAAAAGAAGAAGAAGAATTTAACCCAAGAAGAAGAAAAGAAAAGCCGAACGATCATGCATGATAGCCAATAGTGTCCCATAATGGTAATCATATACTTGTTTTTCCACGTTCACCTGATGTTTTAGAGTATAATGTTGCAGTGTAACTCTGTTCAGATGTCCCTTTGTCCTCGTCTCGTTTAAATCTCGCCGTAAACCTGACCGATACTCCGTGATAGCAGCTAGCATCAGCGTTAGCATTAGCTGCCTGTCAACAACATTCGTTGTTTTTTTTCTTCATCGAACAATTAAATTAGCGGCTGGAGTTCAGCTCTGGTGTTTTAGGGGGTCGTGTTTAATGCTGTCGGTGCTCCTCGGACTGTTTTAAGCTGTTTTTGTGTTTTATTTATTTACGTCAGAGTGCTCAACTGAAAGATGTCATCATCAAGCCCGACGCTCCCAGCTCCCTGCTGCTGGACAAGCATGCAGACTACATCGCTGCCTACGGCTCCAAGAAGGATGATTATGTGAGTAAAGCTTTATTTACCCCCTCAGATCTTAGCTCATATCGCTCCTCACCATTTTAAAGTACACGCCGAGTCAATAAAAACACATGCTAATGTTAAACTGTGAGGCTGGGCGCGGTTATGACGAATAAAACTTAACTTCTGAAACTGCAATCGTTGAAATATCTCCTTTGCGCAGACTGGTATGTAAAATATTCCTTTAAATGTCTTGTATAGTACGTTTTCCTCCATTTCTTAGCAGCTGGCAGATGATAAACAGCCAGTTTCATTCAGTATTTTAATTAAACAAATTGTTATTTTTTTCTGTAAATCATTGTAGATCCAAAACTTAAAGCATTTTACATGTTTGCCTTACTAAAAGAAAGGCAACCAGTTAATGAAATTAATTTGTGCTTAAATGAAAGAAAAGATTGGAAATGGGCTCTATTCTCACCAATTTTATTATGATTTGGATCACTTTTAGTTTTCTCTTAATTGATTGCTGTATTTAGCCAAGTTGAGTAAATTAAAATTAAAAGCAAATTTAAATAAATTAAAAGCAGATTTAGTGCACAAAAGTCTGTTTTTGAGTAAAAAGTCACTGAATAGATGTGAGTGTATTTGCAATGGAATTAAAGAGAATGTAAAAAGTGATGTTATTAAAAGACAAAAACCTTGTTTTGCACCAAACATTTTAGATTGTAAGAAGACTTTAAGTTGTTGGTAATAATAAAAGTACAAAGTCTCCATTCTCCAGATTGTGAAACCTGAGCGGTGGATCTCTGAAGCTCTTCCAAAGTCAATATGGGCATCTTGGCTGCTCCTCTGAATAAATGTTCACCTCAGCCATTAACTTTCAACTTTTTGGTATACCACATTTTTCAGACTATAAGGCGCACTTAAAACCCTTAAAATTTCTCACAAATCGATGGCGCGCCTTATATATGATCACCGTTATGCTTACTGACTGATTTTATGTGGTGCAATGCGCTCAAAAATCTGTCAAAATGTGTAAGTACGACTTTGGTTAGCAAAGAAACCGCTCCGCTTAATGGACATTCGGAGCACTACAGTACACTGTGTCACTACCTGAAAGGACCCCTGAGCTGTCTACAAGACTGCCTGACTGTAATGTCTAAACTAGAAGTGCATTCATGTAAGGCAACATGCACCCCGGAGTACGCGCTAGCAACAATAATTCAATATAAAAGTTGCGTTTATTTTGGCCTCATGTTAGAAACAGGACTTTGTAGTCCAACTACTCTGTCTGTCTGTGGAGGGGTGGAGTGGTTTTACACACTTGGAAAGAATGTTTAATGCGCCTTATAATCCGGTGCGCCTTATGTTCCGAAAAATACGGTAAACTGCTTTAAAGAAAAATCTTGTTGGCCAGCATATTAAATGTTGCTCAGTATTGCGACTGTTGATGAGGTGAGCAGCTCTAATGTGGGGTTGTCTACGGTTGGAGACAATAAAAAGCAATCTAATAAAATCTTTTCCCCCGTCCACATGATCAGTAGGATCACCAGCTCCCCTACCTGCTCTATAGGCGATCTTTAAAAGGCTATAACTTCTAAGATCTCCTATGATCCCGTTATGCCTGACTGCCTCCTGTCTAACGGTATCTTAAGAAAAGCGTTAGTAAAACTAACCCTGTGGTGGCGCTTGTCCAGGAGTACACGCTGTCTGAGTACCTGAGGATGAGCGGCATCTACTGGGGGCTGACGGTGATGGACCTGATGGACCAGCTGCAGCGGATGAACCGGCAGGAGATCATAGACTTCATCAAGGCCTGTCAGCACGAGTGCGGCGGCATCAGCGCCAGCATCGGACACGACCCTCACCTGCTCTACACCCTCAGTGCCGTCCAGGTGACTGCAGATGTTTCTCTTCCCTCGGAGAAAACGACCCTCAGTTATCCCTAAAACGTTAGGATTTCTTTCCTTTAGCATTATTTGCTGATCGATTAAGATCCTAGGGCTGGACGATATAGAATAAAGCATATCGATAAAATAGAAATCATATTGATCGATATCGATAATTATCAACAAATTCAAAACATTTATTTCAAGTGCAGCCCTTGACATTTTATGATGTTGCTTAGCAACCTATTTTTAGCTACAGAAGACACAAACGCTGATTTCAAACTAAACCCTTTATTCAATAAACTTTTTACCAAAACTACAAGTTTTTAAAAAGGAAAAAAGAACACCTGCCCCCCTCCCGTCTTTGAAGGGGGCGGAGCTTAGTGACAAGGCATTCCTGGGTCTGTTTTGTGATTGGTTGGGATGATATAACGACTGTAATATTAACCTACATGATAGGCTAGAATGCATAAAGAAGGAAAACCTTTATTCTATTGAACTTTTTATTGAACATTTTTTTTCTATCATCGATATATATTGTTACTGAATTATCGTCCAGCCCTATTAGATCCTTTTAATAATTTTTTTTCAGGACTTTTTACTTTTCATTTTCATGCAAAACCGTGTTACAGTCTTCAGAACTAGTTTAGATTCAGGCTTTTATTCACTTTTTTAAATTTTTCTTTGTGGCTGACTGTCCTCTTTTGTTTCGGTCTGTCTCAGATCTTGTGTCTGTATGACAGCGTGGACGCCATCGATGTGGACAAAGTGGTGGACTACGTCAAAGGACTCCAGCAGGAGGACGGCTCGTTTGCAGGGGACAAATGGGGTAACCGATCTGATTTCTTATATTCCTTTACATCTTTTGCTCGTCAGCTTTTATTTTTTCAGCCGACATTGACTGTGTTTGCTGTTGAAACACCTAAACTCTGAACTGCTGAGTTTTTTTTTTCTTCCTGATCGATGCGTCTGAAGTTCACCCTGTGCTTCTGTTTGTCTTTTCTCAGGAGAAATTGATACACGGTTTTCTTTCTGTGCCGTTGCTACGCTGGCATTGCTGGTAAGTGTTTGTTCCCTATGAGTTAAAAATAAACTTCATAGAGCCAATAAAGATGTTTAGAAGCAACCAGATACAACAATTGTCGTGTAAAGCTCAGACAGGTCTGTATCATTCAAGTAATTTCAGTTTGTCAGGCAGCTCTTTGGTTTTATTTATGAAGAAATCAACAACCAGAAAAATGTAATAAACTACATTACAAAACGTAGTAAACGCACACAGGCGTTCTTTTTTTATGAAAGGTAACATAGAAAGCAGGTTTCAACTGATTTTATTCATTTAGGGAAAATAAATGTATCCAAAACAACCTGGAAATCTGTAAAAATATAATTGACCACCCTGGTAAATTGTTTAACTAGAGCGGGGAGATAAATTAATTTAATGGTTAATTCAAATTCACAATTTAAGATTCAATTTTTTGGAAAATGTGGATTTTATTTTGCCAATGCACTCACTGGGCTTCCATGAAGAGAATGAGATGCAGCGCTGAATACATGTTTAGGAAAATATATTGTCATAATATTTTAAAGAGGAAACCTTTTTTATCATAAGAGGAGGCCCTTTATTTTACTCATTTACATATTTTAAGTTAGTTTGAAGTAAATCCTGTTCTTAACTATGTGAAACCGCTAGCAGCAAACATTTTGTTGTATTTTTATTGTTTACAACGACAGGGCCGCCATCTTGTTTCACTGCTTGTATTTAGTTGCACTTTGAATTCAGGTCCACTACCAGGTGAAATGCTTGAAATAAGAGTAGGTTTTTAAAATGATTTCTTTAATTTCTTTATGTGGAAAGGAAGGGAAAAAATCGGTTAACCGGATTTGTTATAGCAAAATCGGATATTTTATTTTTAAGCCATATCGCCCAGCCTTGGTATTAACTGTGATTACTGCCAACTCTGTAGAATCTTTACTTTATATTAATAGGATCTGCTTGACAATACCAAGTAGGCTAAATGGTTTCAAAAATCAACAAACTAATATAAATCCAACAGGTGAGAAATAAAGTCATCAGCATCTGTCAGATGGAAATGGTTACTGGTTAATGGTTAATACTTTTAAGGCTTCGTGACTACAGTGAAGCACAGTGAGACTCATAATCAATAAATACGGTGGTGGACCTTCCCAGAACATCTAAAGCTCTGCAGGCCTCACTTACTTCAGGTCAGATCAGAGTTCACGATTCAGCAGTAAGAGAGAAACGGCCTCTGTGGGAGAACTCTAAGGTAAAAAGCACTGCTGACCTAAAAGAAAACAAAGGACCGCTTCACCCCCCCCCCCCCCCCCCCCCCAAAAAAAATAAAAAAACTTCTAGATGGTCCCCAAGATTTTGGTGAAATATTCTGTCGCCTGACTAGACAAAGGTGGATTTTTTGGAAGGCTGGCATCCTGATAGCTCTGATGTAAAACTAAGAGCATTCCAGAAGAACGACCATCATGCTGACTGTCCAACATGGCGGAGGCAGAGTGATGGTCTGGGACGCCTTTGCTGCTTCAGGCGACGTGGCGTTGTTGATGGAACCGTTGTGTTACGCAGCAGAACCACGATCCAAAGCACACCAGCAAGTCCTCTAAAGGTTAAATAAGAAAACTAAATGAAGGGTTAGGATGGTCTAGTCCAGAGGCCTGCAACCTTTACAGTCTAAAGAGCCATTTTGCCTTCAGTCCACTTGAATTCAACTCGTTCAGAGCCACAAATGTTGTCTGGCATTTAGAAAAAAGACAAGTTGTAATTTTTGATAAAGGTCTACTGCAGGAAATATGTTGTCATCATTAAAAAAAACGTCCTTTTATGTCTATTTTGAGGTTTAAAAAAAGAGTTTCCAACATAATGAAAAAATATTGATTCAAAGTTAAATATTACTGGCACTTTTAGCATCATTCTGTTGTGAAAATTAAAAGCAATTATTCCGAGGAAAAAAATGCTAAAACCTGCATTTATTATCATTATTCCATTTAAATACCATAATATAAATATAATTTGTAGCCAAAGTTATTCAGAGCCACTGTAGAAGGTCCACAGGTTGCAGAGCCCTGGTCTAGTCAAAGTCTAGACTTAAATGTGAAAGAGTTGCTTTGGCATGGGTTAGGGCAGCAGTTTAACTAAAACACTTGATGGCAGTTTTCTCTAAATTTGGTCTGGGCCACAAAATGCCCTAAAAAAGCAAAAACAGAACCTCTGTATTCGTTTCGACAGCACCGGTCGATAGATGACTGTTTCCCTGGAGCTGAACGAGCAGGACTGTTTTTTTTTTTTTTTTACCTCGTTGTGATGGATTTTTGTGTTTTCGCCCGCCTCAGGGAAAGATGGACACGATAAACGTCGGCAAAGCTGTGGAGTTCGTCTTGTCTTGTATGAATTTCGACGGAGGTTTTGGCTGCAGACCCGGTTCAGAGTCTCACGCTGGTCAGGTGAGCTTCCTCCTTTACTTTTAATCATCTGAAGACAACTAAAATCTTTCTCAACAAAACCCCGTCAGGTTCTCTGTGCAACAACAAACGCCTTTTAAATGTACACCTGGGATAAAATGTGAATATTTTAATTCAGCAGCCGTGTGGTTAAAATCCAGCCTCTGCTTTTTTGCTCGTCAGATTTACTGCTGCACGGGTTTCCTGTCGCTCACCGGCCAGCTCCACCAGCTCAACGCAGACCTGCTGGGATGGTGGCTCTGTGAGAGACAGCTGCCGTCCGGAGGCCTCAACGGGAGACCGGAGAAGGTTTGTGGCTCTCAGACCATTTCTGACCGTCTGAGGAAGTCTCTGCTTTTTTTCTTTCTGGTTGTTCACACAGAGATGATTAATAAGCTGCACAGAAGAGGTTATAAAAAGTAATCAATATGGCTGCTGAACTCTCAGTATTAATTGATATCAGCAATGTTTTCTCTTCCCTGCTGATTTTAATCACTTCAATCCAAATAATCCTAATGTTATTTCCTTTATATGTTGTAAATGTGGATGTTTAATGGTTTCTGTTCTCAGTTACACTAACTGGGTAAAACTGTCTGATTTCACGGTGTTTGGAAAAGGGGCAAAGCTTCAAATTCAGAATAAAACATGGTTTTCCGTTATTGATGTCGATTTACACTTAGGTTGATCTATGCTGTGTTTTTTTTTTTTTTTAGTCTTAGTCCTACAGACATCAAATCCAAATCCTTTTTAGACCCGCACTCCTCTACGTTGAGCTTCGTCACGCTAACCGCTCTTCATTAATTGATGGCCAACATAGCAAAGCAGCCGAGTGTTGATTCATTATCATTATCTTTTTAACTCATCGGAATAAAAACAAGAACTGCTGCGAGTTACCAGAGTTTAACAGAAACCCGTGTTTACAATCACAAGTAACACATCATGACCCAAAAAGCCACATAAGGTGACTGCAGAGATCCACAGTTCAGGTGACAAGTGTTACTCATGCACTCCACAATCTGACCTTTCTAAAAGGTCTGCAGGGGGGAAAAAAGTCATACGTGCAAAAAAACAAACAAAAAAAAAAAAAACACAGGAAGTCCCATTTGCAGTTTGCCTTAAGCCAGGTAGTGGAAGACGGAGGAGACCTGTTCAAAGGCCAGAACTAAATTTAGCTGAAAATCTGTTGTTACAATGTATGTTTTAGAGAATAATCGGCAAAAAATTAGTTTTTATTTGTGTGAAGCTGGTAGAGATGTAACCCAAAAGACCTGCAGCTCCAGCTCAGACGGCTGGATACTAATATACGCCACACTTTTCAGATTTTATTTCACTTCCAGCTTTGCTCTACTTGTTATGTTGGTCTATCGCATAAAACCACGATTAAATTCCAGCTCGGCTGGTGGCTGTAACTTTACAGAATGTGGAGTTTTAGGTTTATGTATACTAAAGCACCATATGGGAAATTAGTTAGTAGTTGAAGGTGTGAGCAGATATTTGGATAACTAAACGCATCTTCAAGTCAGAAAAACAGCCCAACCCTGATGCTGGCTGAACTTTATGTTAAAAACAAACAGTGAAAGGTTTATACCCTGAATGCAGGAGCCCCACCTACCTTTAAATTCTCAGTTCACGTTTTTTTTTTTTTCAAAATGAACAGCCAGTTTTTATATTATCCAACACAAAAAAATGTTTAAATCTTTTCCCCCTTTGTGAGACAAAAAATTAACCCAAAGGGATAATTTGCCTAATATAAATAAATATAAAGGAAGAAAAATCTAGTTTTGTTACATCTCTGAATAACTTTTCTTCTGTGCACCGAAGAAATTTCATTTTTATTAATCAAACATAAAGAATAATGTCCTAAAAAGATGTTTTTTGCTACAGAAGGATTAGCTGTAATGTGTGATTTGAGCCAAAGAGTTAGAAACAAACCTCCTTCTCTCCCTCTCAGCTTCCAGATGTTTGCTACTCCTGGTGGGTCCTGGCGTCTCTGAAAATCATCGGCAGGATCCACTGGATCGACAAAGACAAGCTGCGGCGCTTCATCCTGGCCTGTCAGGACGAGGAGACGGGAGGATTTGCTGACAGACCAGGAGACATGGTGAGGCGGCAGCGTGTCGGGACCGCAGTGACGTCCTGCTAATGCTGCACGTCACTCTACATTTACTCCCTTTTTTTTTCACACCGCGCTGAGAGAAAGTATTGACACCCTTCAAGGTCAGAGTTCATGATTCAGAAATAAAGACGGGACAAAAATGGCCTCCATGGGCGGGTTCTAAGGCCAAAATCACCTTAATGGACACAAAGACTCGTCTCACATTTGCCAAAACAAAACATCTAAATTTTGGGTGAATATTCTGTGGACTAATGAGAGAAAAAAGTGGAAGGTGACACATCTGCTCACATCTAAATAACAAAAGTTTGCTCACTTTGGCTGTGCAGCAGGACAAGGATCCACAGCACACCAGCAAGTCCAACCTCTGAAATACTTAAAAAGACGAAGGTTTTGGAGGGGCCTAGTCAAATTACGGCATTAAATCTGATTTAGTTCAGGGGTTACTAACCTTTTTTTTTAAAGTTGAGAGCTACTTCATTGGTGATGTGTCATATGAAGAGCTACCAGTACTGGTACTTTGAACTAGAAGAGTTCACCTTAACTTTATGTAGAATAAACACATTTTTCATGCTTTGTTATAGTCATTTTTAAATCTATAAATAAAATGTGAATAAACAGGAGGAGTAACAGAATAAAATAAGGTTCTAAGAAGCAGCTGACTGGTGGATTGTGCTTCTATTTAGAACAGGCTCATGGGCCCCACATGTGTTACTCAGGGGCTACTTGGTGCCTGCGGGCCCCCTGTTGGTTCTGGCTGAAATAAAACAATTCACCAAAGAAAGGTGGTCTAAAGTTCATCATAAGCAGTTGATGGTAGTTGACAACAGAGGAGGCACAGCTCGGTGTTAGCTTTAGCAGACAAGGCAAGGCAAGGCAAGGCAAATTTATTTATATAGCACAATTCAGTACAGAGACAATGCAAAGTGCTTTACATTATTAAAATATAGGAATAAAAGCAAGTAGGGATAGAATGTAGAAACAAAAAAAAGAAAATTTAAAAACAGTAAAACAGTTTAACTTGAACATTCAAAGGCAATTTAAACAAATGTGTTTTTAATCTCGATTTAAAGGAACTCAGGCTTTCAGCACTTTTACAGTTTTCTGGAAGTTTGTTCCAGATAAGTGGAGCATAGGAACTAAATGCTGCTTCTCCTTGTTTGGTTCTGGTTCTGGGTATGCAGAGTAGGCTGGAGCCAGAAGACCATAGTGGTCTGGAGGGTTTATACACTGATAACAAGTCTGTTAATTTTTCACCAGGACCAGATCGGTTTGGATAGATTAATTCCCTTAAAACTCTGCATGTTGTTTCCTCGCTTCCTCTCTGTCCTGATATCACATTTGTTTTGTAAACCCTAAGGGGAGAAATACTTTCTCACAGCTCTGGATGCCGTGGTCGTGCGATGCGCCACGTTTTGGGAGCTCATCCTGCACGTCTTTAACCTCTGACCCCCTCCTCCGCAGGTGGATCCTTTCCACACTCTGTTCGGCGTGGCGGGCCTCTCTCTGCTGGGCGATGAGCAGATCAAAGCGGTGAATCCCGTGCTGTGTATGCCAGAAGACGTCCTGCAGAGGGTCGGCCTGCGGCCCGACCTCCTCAGCTAGCACCCCCCCCCCCCCTTTCCGACTGGTCAAGCATCGTCATGATGAACTGGAACGCTGCCGCTCCCCATGAAGCCCCTCAGCCTGAGCTAGAACCACCGGACGCAGAGGACCACAGCGCCGCCGTGTGGCAGCCTCCGTACCTGTTCCCTGTCCGTCTTTATCTGTTTAACAGACTCACTCAGCCTTCTTGTTTAAATCCAGCAGTATGAGGGTTGTGAAGGAGACTCAGACATCAGAAAATGACATTCCTTCATCGCCTAACCCACTCGGGACGTCTCCAGGAGGAACTCCTTCAACTTTTACACATTTTCACACGTTAGAGCTACACACTGCAAAAAGGGAACTAAAAGTAAGTAAAATTTTCCTGAAATGAGTATATTTGTCCTTAATTTGAGCAAATAAATAGGATTATCTGCCAATGGAATGAGTATTTTTTACCCCTAAAATAAGATAATTACATATCCTACTCTTCAAATAAGATGACGGAAATTAACTTTTGTTATTTTAAGTGCAAAAATACTCATTCGATTAGCAAATAGTCTTGTTTACCTGCTCAAATCAAGGAAAAATACTAATTTTAAGAACATTTTCTTTTAGTTCCCTTTTTGCAGTGCAAACTTCACTGTTTTATTTGAATTTTAAGTGATAGACCCACGCAAAGTACGCCATAAGTGAAAAGTAGATAGAAAAAAAGTTACATTTTTACAGCTGAACGTCTTAAAAGTCTGGAAAGTATATATATATATATATATATATATATATATATATATAATATATATATAGATATATATATATATATATATATATATATATATATATCTCTATCTCTATATATATATATATATCCTTTTCATCTGCGTGGATTTTATTTATAGGTGGCATCGGGGTGAACTGAACCGTGCCCTATACGCTCTTTGTAGGTTTTTGTGGAAAAAACCATGTAGCATTTTTTCCTCCACAATTATGCATCATTTTGTGTTGGGTCTGTCACATAAAGTCCTAACAAAACCCGTCGTGTTTCGTGGCTGTAATGCATAAATATGACCAAGCGTTTTTATTTTGCCGGTCGTACACAAAGCAAGCAGCTTTAGAAAGCATCTATTAGTCGGACTCGGGCCAATTTCAGCATAAAAGAACAGATTTTTTTCCCCCGGTTGTATGCAGTAATGGAACGGCGGCGTCCATATATGAGAAGTGAGAGCATGTGTTAGTGGAGCGACCCCGGCCCGCTGCGATAATGGTCCGCCCGGCAGGAGAGGAACCGCAGGCGGCGCTGCAGACGGCTTTACGTCTCCATCATAACAAGCGGAGGAGAGGCTGTTTAAACAGGCGGCGGGCGGGGGGGCTCATTGTAACTGTAAATGTTTAATATTCCAGCTATTCTATTTATTGAAGTCTGTCACCCTGCAGGCAGCCATGTTGGTTCGGCCTCACACACAAAAAGAAATAGTTTCTGAGCAGATTTCACCGGATGGTTTTCAGTAAATCGTCTCGTTACCATTTCTCGTCTGAATCCCTGGTCGGTCAGCGCGCGTTGTTACAAAGCTTTATGGGAAAAGCGTCCGTGATCTTACGCTGGAGTCCAGAGTAAGAGACTAATGAGAAGTTAGGATTGTGATCGGCTGGAAAACGAACAGCGTTACTTTAGGGATAGTCTTCTATGTTTTAACAAATTAAAATGATGTGATTTAAACAGAGGTTTTGTTTCACTCTTCTTTACGTGACGCTGCGTCACTTCAAGGTTTCTGCTCTTTTGAAACTGGATTTAACTGAAGAGAACATTTTATCCCAGCAACTTATTACCGATTTAAGAAAAAACTTCAAGGTGTCTCTGACCTCTGATCTGTTTTTGTTTCCATTTAACTTTTTTTCCTCTTCTAAGGATCTATTAACTTTATTGCCCCCATTGGACCCTCCTATTACAAAATATACGGATTAGATGGCATTTTATTTAACAGCTATCAGTTGTGAAATGTAACTTTTTTATACTAGTCACCACTCATTACTTTATATTTTCCCTCTAAGCAGCCACATTTTTCTGTCGTCCTTTAAAGTCGCCTCCATCAGTCATTCTCCAGCCTTCCTGAGGGCCTGTTTTTGTTTCCTTAAAAAGAAATTCACTCTCATATTGATTTTAATATACCTCCAGAAATTACATTGCAGAACATCCTGTAGAAAGAAAAGCAGCGCAGGAAATCTATACATGAATCGAACGCTGCCCAACGCCTCAATAAGCATGAACACTTCAGGAACAAAGCAAAGGTTTGGCAGCTCTTTCTTTTCCAGTTTTATTATTTTTTTTATCTCTTCTGACAGAATCCTTTTAACATAGAGTAAAAATGTAAGCAAACTATAGTCTTTAGCGTCAACAGGATGGTTCACAGCCATAACAAAATGTTATTACTAGAAATCTGATCCCAGTCATGGTGTAAATTCACCCAATTTGTCCAGAAATTCCCAATTTTACCAGATTGTGATGTAATGGAAAAGGTAAACCTTTCCATCGTATAGATAATAATCACTTCAATGCAATCTTCCCTCCTAGGAGCTGCTGTCTTCAGCCTATTAATCCTATTAATGGCTGTTTTTTTTACTAGCCACAAACATATTTTGTGTGTGTGTGTGTGTGTGTGTGTGTGTATAAGCGTGTGGGTCCAAAACAGAGCAATGGATGCTGAGCAAATAACTCCTCCGACCTCAGCGGTGTCAGAGTAGAATCTGTAATTTCCTCCCATAAACCTGTAAATGATGATGATTCTGTTAAAGCAGCTACACTTCATCACTTATAGAGTCACTAGAATCTCCCCGAACCTTTAGACTCTTTAATTTTAAAGGGTTTAGGTTAGAACCTGGTGTTCTGACAACAAACTTGCCATCACAGAGTTTACACTGTGAAAATGAGTTATAATGGCTTCAAAGTCAGAAGACATAACATTCAGAGCTATTTAATAAATAGTCTGAGCAAGTCGTCCCAGAAGAGCATGAAGCAGCGGTACTTTAATCTGTTGACGGTCCACAGGGGGGCTGTTTGTTTTTTGATTTTTGCCACAGAACATAAATGGTTTAAATGCCAAATTCTGACTTTTAATGAAGGACTTACTCCCTTCTTTGCCTAAACAAAAAAATCTGAAAAGTTCATCTTTAGACTAGTTAAAACTGATAGGATTATTCAGGTTCTGAGGACAGCTCTGGGGGGTTTCATGATAGGAACAAGGATGTTGTGCTGATCCCGACCCGTGATTCAAAAATGGCACCGCCTGAAGTCCATAATGTTTTTGAGTTAATAATAAGCACACTTGTTTGCTTGCTTTATTAATTTCATAGGTAATAGAACCACGAAGATCCAGGCACTGTTATTAAAACAGACGTGGCAGCGCTCGTGCATTAAACTTGACTTTACAAATTCATTCAATTCAATTCCAATTTTATTTATATAGCACCAATTCATGAAACATGTCATCTTGAGGCACTTTACAAAGTCAAATTCAATCATATTATACAGATTGGTCAAAAATGTCCTATATAAGGGAACCAGTTGATTGCATCAAAGTCCCGACAAGCAGCATTCACTCCTGGAGAAGCGTAGAGCCACAGGGACAGTTGTCTGCATTGTACATGGCTTTGCAACAATCCCTCATACTGAGCAAGCATGAAGCGACAGTGGAAAGAAAAACTCCCCATTAACGGGAAGTAAAACCTCCATCAGAACCAGAACCAGGCTCAGTGTGAACGGTAATCTGCCTCGACTGACTGGGGGTTAGAGAAGACAGAACAGAGACACAACAAGAGAGACAAAAAAGCACAGAAGCACACATTGATCCAGTAATCTGTTCTACATTAGATGGTAGTAGCGGGTGAGCCGTCTTCCCTGGATGATGTCACAGTTAACAGAACGTCAGACCAGGTGTACCTACTATGAAGATAAAAGAGAGAGAGCAAAAAGTTAAAAGCTGAAATGACAACACGTAACGCATAATTAAAGAACAGTAGAACTCAGTAGAGTGAGAAAAATAGACCCTGATGTCCTCCAGTAGCCTAAGCCTATAGCAGCATAACTATAGAGATAGCTCAGGGTATGAGCCACTCTAGTTATAAGTTTTGTCAAAAAGGAAAGTTTTAAGATTAGTCTTAAAAGTAGACAGGGTGTCTGCCTCACGGACCAAAACTGGGAGTTGGTTCCACAGGAGAGGAGCCTGATAGCTAAAGGATCTGCCTCCCATTCTACTTTTAGAGACTCTAGGAACCACCAGCAGACCTGCAGTCTGAGAGCGAAGTGCTCTGTTAGGAACATACGGGGTAATCAGAACTCTGATATATGATGGAGCTTGATTATTAAGGGCTTTATACATTAGAAGAAGAATTTTAAATTCTATTCTTACAGGAATGAACCCATTTCCTGTTGGTGAGAATACAGAAAACTTTATGTAGATTTGAGTAAAGCAATAAATAAAACTCTGTCTTGGATCTGCAATGATTTACAGATTCGTCTACAAAAATCTTACATCTTCGACCATTTAAATAAAATATGAGTAGTTTATTAGTGAGCCGTTGTTGTTTTTTTCTTTCTTCTTTTAATCTAATTGATGATTTGTGGCCTGCTTGTACCTTCATCTTAACAGCTGTGGCCTTGGTGGTTAAATGACTTAGAACGTGATGAAACACAAACTCCTTTTAAACGTGTAAAATTAGGCCCACATTTAAAGTTCAAGGTTGCATGTCAGAAATAATCTAAAACACCACTTTCAGTCGAGAAAAGTGCATTTTTGTTGAAAGTGTATGAATAATTGGTGGTGGAGGAGTCGTGGTTTGCCACTAGATGGCAGCCTCAGCATTTTATACACACTTATTTTAACTTGCTTGCCATATATTTGATTTAATAATCCAGGGGTGTCAAACTCATTTTGGTTGAGGGGCCGCATTCAGCTTAATCTGATCTCGAGAGGGCCACACGAGTAAACTCATTGCAAGATTAAATAGAACTAATAAATGTGGACTTGTTGATTTTTATATTAAATGAATTTCACTTTTACACAATATATTATGAATAACCTCAGCGTTTTTAAGAAAAGTATGTGCAATTTCAACAATACTTTTACTCAGTTAAACATTTACTTGTGCATTATGCATAAGAACTGATCACAGTGATTGTACAATGTTGAAAAACATTTATTCACATTTTTTGGAACTTAAAAACACTGTCCTGCATGACAAAATACATCAAACAGATAAAAATTAAGAAATGATTTGAATTTTTCCACACCTGAAGCTTAATCTGCTAATTAAAACACAGCGCCCCTCGTGGAAAATATAGGAACTGCATATTTTCAATTAAACGAAGTACATGTTTTTTTTCAATAATTGTTTTATCATTCTCTTCCTTTTTATGTTGTCCACTTGTGAAAGTCAAATCTGATGAGCTCTTTGTGGCATCTTATTACCACATTGCCAGACAGGACACTTTTTTTTTAATAATGATAATGCATTTAGCCACAGGGCCGGACTAAATTGTTCGGCGGGCCGGATCCGGCCCGTGGGCCGTATGTTTGACACCCCTGTAATAATCGGACATTTTAGGCATTAAATCAGAACTTTAGTCAGAAATTTTGTTTTCATATCGTCTCAAGGCACAAAAATATAAAATTTGGCTTTAAAAAGATTGAAAAGAAACTGTAGTGTTGGTATGATTGGATTTTATTTTAGTAAAAATATATGAAATAGTAGAATGTTCTGGACAATTCTGAAGAACGAAAAAAGCTCCTCAATATCCTAAAAAGATTTGTTCCAGTATTGGGAGGTTCATGGAGAAAGCTGCGTCTAGCTGTGTTTGCGTGCAGATTGTTATTTATTTTAGCTTCCTGCCTGGTGGTTTGGCAGGAAGGCCTGATAGCTGCTCCTCCATGTGCTGCTGTGTGATTTGTGGCTCCTGCCAGGAGCCGTCGGTGTGAACAGACTGTTGTGTGGATGCATTGCTTCCTCCGTGACGCTTCCTGGGGCTCTGCAGACTGGCAGCTCGGTGATCCGCTGCACCGCCTGTGCTCCACCTCCCCTGCGGGCTTGGAGCGCCGCGATGGAGGAGTTTCTGTCCGGCTTTCCGTGGCAGCCTGTCAGAGGGGATCCCCGGCGACGCTCCGGGAGAGAGTTC